>NC_057387.1:90859858-91201234 GCF_019320065.1 Cervus canadensis | reverse complement strand
ATAGAAGTATTCTGATATTTGGTATTTGTGATTTTTTTTTTTTTTTTTTTTGCCTCTCCACTTTGCCTCTTGTTCATGAGATTTTTATAAATATGTATTAGGAGGATCTCCGTAAGCAGGAAAGAGAGAGCGAGAAGCTTAAAAAGCATAGCTTGGAATGCTGCTTGACAGTGTCATACATTCACAAGATGTCCTTGAAGATGGAGCACAGAACAGAGATCAGGGAAATTTTGGCAGCTGCAGTTGGGAAAATAAATGGCTGTTGTATGATTGGGCAGATCCTGAAAGCAGGCTCCTGCTCAAACCATGTAATTAAGAAAAGTGGGAGCTTTTGTCCAAGTGCAGAATGTTCATAATATCAGAGTTTGTCAGCAGGAGCTTTTAGAACGGATCAGTACTTTTCACTCCCTGATCCAAGAAACGGTTTTCTTATAAATCATCCACTCTCCTTGCTGTCCTCAAGAAGGTTGCCACCAGGTGATAAGGCAGACTTCAGAGTGTAATCTTGCTAATGCGCAGTGATTTAGGTGAAGGGGAGACCAAATCAGAGACCGTCTCAAGAAATGTGATCTTTATTCATTTGGGCTCCTATGTAGAAACAAGCAGAGTGTGGCCAAGGAGAAATCCTGCAGGACGGCTCTGGGAAGGCTATGGCATCGTTGTTAATACTGGGTCTGAACTGGGTTGAAGTATTTGATGCTTCTTTTCTTTTGAAAATATAACTTTCTTTCAGATTATAAAGGTGCTATTGTAAAACAAACAAAAAACTTGAAGAATAGAAATGGTGACAAATATAACTATCACCTATAATCCTACTATTTATTATTAGCATTTTCATTTTTCCCTCATTCTGTGCATGTTTATGTAACTGACATAATCCATTTTTAATTCTACCTTTTCTCTACATTGATTACAAACATTTTCTCATGTTATAAAAATGCATTATAAACATAATTTTAACATTTGTAGAATACTGTATCACAAAATTTTATGATAACTTAGTCACCCCCTCTGTTGGGCCCTCAGATTGTTTCTATTTTTTCACTCTTCTAGGTACACTGTTCCTAATATACCTTACTGTATATACTTTTGGTCTACCCCATGGACGGAGGAGCCTGGTAGGCTGTGGTCCATGGGGTCGCTAAGAGTCGGACACGACTGAGTGACTTCACTTTCACTTTTCACTTTCATGCATTGGAGAAGGAAATGACAACCCACTCCAGTGTTCTTGCCTGGAGAATCCCAGGGACGGGGGAGCCTGGTGGGCTGCCGTCTATGGGGTCGCACAGAGTCGGACACGACTGAAGTGACTTAGCAACAGCAGTGCATACTTTTGGTCTACAGAATTTTGGATTCTCTTCTGAGCTTCAGAATGGATCAACAGGTCCAAGAATATGAACATAAGGTTCAGAAAGGTTGTGCCAATTTATATTTCCACCTATAATGATAAGAGAGACTATTTCACGGCACTTTAAAGCAACACTTGCAAACCTTGAATTTCTATGTATGTTCTCAGTAAGCATTTTGTCCAGAAATAATTCAGATCCACACTTCTCCCTGCCCAGGTCTGCACTATCACCAACGATGGTTTGCTAGACCCTAAGGTTGCTTGCTCCCCCTTGCTTTCCCAGAGTGTGTCCCTTTTTTCTAATGTTTCTTTCTTATACAAAAACAAACAAAAAAAAACCTGAAAGGAAGTCGGTGAAGAAGGAAATTAAAAACAAAATTTCAAGTGTGATAAAGGAATTTTTAAAACTACCGTATCAGATTGATATTGAAAATCTTGTCACTGATGAACAGATAGATGTACTATGAGGCTGTGTGCCTTCTCCATGGGTCTCACTTATATATTGGTCACTTACATTACATGTACTGAGGTGCTGAGAACCGTTTTGTTTCTCTCAGTGTCTTTGGCTTCGTAATGTCCCCAAATAATCACTCTCCTTTGAATTGGAAGAGCCGTTGGCATTATACAGTTCCTTTCAACAAAGCGAATGTTGCTCTGTGCAGATTTTTCTAGATACTAATTCCCTCCACTTCCCTCTGCTCTCTTCCTCATCTCTACCCCAACTGTGTTTAGAAAAGAAGTATCTGTTTTCAAAATAAAAAATATTTTTATGTGGATTTCTGAAAAATTTAATCTGAGTGTGCACAGAACAACTTCAGAGAGGTGACCCTATGCTTTAGATCATGATATAGATACCGGATAACCCAGGACTTTTTTACAGCTGAATCTTGGTGAGTTTGCTCACTCTGCGCCACTAGCCAGGCTTTTTATAAATACACAGTATTTAATATGTTTACATAAATTGTGCCACTGGCTATTCTTTATGCATTTAATCAGAAGTCTGACTTAGTCTGTGGACAGTTTTACAAGTGACTCATTAGTGTTCTTTTTATGGAAGACGAAGATAACATAGATACCATCACAACTGGCTCCCATCCCAACAGGAATCCGCAGCTTAATATTAGGCATTTTGGTTATGTTGTCTACATTAAATATTGAGAGTTTGAGGTCTTAGGGAGTAGAATGGGAAGGAAATTGTTTTCCAATTGATTTTTTTATTAAAGGTGATATTTTTTCAGGAAACCTGAGAGCTTGCCCATGAAATTACATTTATATTAATAGGAAAACATTTCTTTTTCAAATATGTCTTTAACAAAATGAGCTTATTGAAAGTTTGGGACTGTATTTATTTACAGGCCATTTTGGAAAAGAAGACTGAATGGACGGTGGAGGGGTGCGGTTTGAAGGTTTCCTTGTCTTTACAGTGAACTGGATGATTAAGCCATCCCTCTGCTCTGGAGAGTTTTCTGTAAAAGTCTGTTAAAACCAAGTACTCAGGGGTTTTAGCAGCACTGCCCCAGGATGGGCACACTAGGAAATCATTTTAGGCCAAAACTGAAGCCCTAAAGGGACACTGTAAGATATTAAGGAGGCCAGTATTTATTTAGGAGGAGAAATGTATGTGATGTGTCTGGGGAAGAAGATTAAAAACTCGGATTTCTGTGAATTTGAGAATAATGCCTAAGAGAAATTAAATTTTGATTATGCTTTTCATTTAAATGCTGGCCCTGTTATTTTAAGTATTAATGCCTCATTCTCTCCAGTGGCTGCTGATTTAAAAAAACAACAACCCTGACTCCAACCACTGAGAATACTTTTGGCATGCCCTTTTGCTCATCTCCAGTGAAGAAGATGCTGTTTCAGATGAGTAATGCCTCAAGCTTACCTCATTGTTCCAAATAGTCATTTGTTCAGGACGTAAGCATTCAGGCCAGGATTGTCTGTTGGCAGACAGGATTGTCAGTTCAGTATCAGAGTGGCATATGACTTGTCTGTGTATAATTTCATTTACGTGCTTTTGGTGAGGGGATGGGGGTGGGAGTCATCAGAGACAGTTTGGAGGGAATTGCTTAAAAGAAAGGGGTGTATACCATTGATTTTAATTATTTGTTTATCTCCCCTCCTTTCTCATTCTCTCAACTTGAACCCTCTAAGAGCAGGGATCAAATTATTTTTGTTTCCCCAATTCCTCCAATAGTACCTTAGTCTATAAAGCATTCAATAAACTTGTCTTGAATTGAATACACTTGTTTTAAAGATATGCTGAGAATTTATTACCACATAAGTTCCTAGAGTAAATAGGTCTTTCAGGTTATTTGTACATCTGCCCAAAGGTATTATTAAACTGTCAGCATGTTTTCCCCAGTTGGAATTAAATTTTTTTTCTAGAGTTTTCTAGTTACGTTCTAGCAGAATCTACAAAAACTTGGTACAAATGGCTTGGGGGGGGGACATGCAGGCAGTCTTCAGCCAGATTCCCCTGTCTAGCGGTCTCTGTGAGTCATCACCTGTAGTTTG
Organism: Cervus canadensis; assembly: GCF_019320065.1. Taxonomy (NCBI): domain Eukaryota; kingdom Metazoa; phylum Chordata; class Mammalia; order Artiodactyla; family Cervidae; genus Cervus; species Cervus canadensis. The sequence continues at coordinate 91,197,369 of NC_057387.1, read as the reverse complement.
GGAGTCATTACCCCGGCAGTGGGGGTATAGTCCTAAGTTCCCTTTTCCTAGAGTGATCAGATCATAGATCTCAGCCCCTCCTCTTGGGCCCCACTAATAACTTATATCTCCTTCCCAGTTGAATCATAACCAGAAAAGCATTGCATTTAGAAAAAACTTAATCTGAAGGGACCTGAGCAAATTAAAACCTCTTGAAAAGGAGAGAGAGTATAGAGTTTATGGGCTGATGGACGAAACTTTAAAGAAATATGAAATTGGAGGGGGGGGCGGGTGTTGTAAGGACATTTTTAGTATCTTTCAAGGAGCAAGAAGCGAAGTGAAGAATTATTCCTAAAAATAATATGTCTTCAGGAACACAGAGCCTGCTGTGTAATTTTCTAACTTTGGGGATTTGTTTTGCAGGCTTTTGAAAAGGGGGTGAGAGGCAGTAGTCTGGGCTGCTCCACCAGAGTCTCACATACTGCATGTCAGAATTTTATAAGGGTTAAGTGGGAAATGCCTACAAAGAGAATTAGGACTTTTATTTTTGTTCTCATGAATAATTTAAATCTATTTCTTTAATGGCTTGATTCAGTGACTGCCCTTGGTAAACATTATTCTTCATGCTCTTGGGAGTGCTTGTTCTATTACATAAGGGTTAGCTTTTATACATAAATTTTCAAAAGTCCTTCCAACATGGTAAAAGAAAACACCTTTAAATACTCATTAAAATATTTAATAAAATACATATGTGTATCTCAGACGTACACACCTGAGACATGTTTGCAGTCAGCACAGTCCTTTAGTATCTTTCTAGTTTCCGGGAATGCTGACATTTTGAGGGCGCTGGAAGTAGAAGGGAGAGTATTTGAAAAAGAAACATATACCTGTGACCTTCTTAGGTTCTTTTCTCTTGATCCTTTTGCCTGCTTTTGGAGTATCAGGGCCACCCCTCCCCTAGAGAATCAGAAGTTGAGGATAGCTGAGTGTGGCGTGATAGAGTTACAAGGGCCCTGCCCTGAGCTCTCGGATGATAAATGTCAGCAGTGAGTTCTACAGGCACAGGTTCCTATAATATAAAGTTGTAATCTTTTATTTTGCCTCATGACGTAAATACTGATGGTATAAACTAGGTTAAGATACATAAATGCAAGACCGTACAGTTTATTGTCAGACTTCCACTTCTACGGAAAATACTGGAGCAAAGCTATGACATGGTTTGGCTGACAGAACTGGTGAGGGGGCTATGGTGGGACCCCTGGCTTGCCTCTCTGGGGCCTGAAATAGTGAGGTCTTCAGTTGCCAGGCGAGAGACCAGCCCTGTAATTCTAACCTGACTTCCCCACCCCTGAGCTTGAGCACAGGAAAGCCTTGTGAAGAGTGGGGGATAGAGGGAGTTGTAAGGGATTCATGAGCTGATGGAAGAAACATTAAAGGAGGCTTTAAGTCCTTTTTAGGATTTCAGAATGGCTCTTGCTTAATACACTTAAAGGACTTTCTGGTCATAGGACATGCTTATTCTCTCCTCTGACATGTGGACCCTTTGGCAATAAATATTTGTTTGAATGAATGAATGAATGATGAGGGCAAGAAATTACATGAAAAGAGTGACTTGGGAAAGGAGGGAAGTCTGCCATTTGATTATATTGCTATTCTTAGAGTCAATTGGGAGATTGCAGTCTGAGACCAAGGATTGATTTTAGTGTACCCAAAGTGTTATGTGCATATATATATATATATATTTCTGAGGAGAAAGGGCGAAAGTATTCAGCAAGTTCTCTACAGGGCCCATGTCAGCCAAAGCTTTAGCAGGCCTGCTTGAATGAATGCCTCTTAAAATCTGCATTTAAAATAACATCTAAATGTATGTCTGGCATATGATAGGAACTCAATAAGTATTCTGTCTTCTTGCTATACAAAAGATGGAGATGACACTACTAAAATTATTGGCTTATACTTCACAGGGTTGTTAGAAGGATTTAGCGAACTATTGGACTTGCAAGGACTTTCATTCACTCAGTCGTTCTTAATGCAGAACCTACCCATTCTCAGGCCCTGTCCTATGTGCAGGAGGTACTATTATACATAAAACAGATGCGGTCTCTCTACTGTGGAGCTCAGAGTTGAGGTTGCCATTCTTTGTGAACTGCAAAGTACTCTACTCAGAAAAGTAAGGAAAATAGACCTATCTCCACACCTACATTCAGGCACATTTCTGTGATATAACCATCTTCACACTCCTCCCAAAGATAAAGTAGAAGTAAGCTCTCATCCAAATGGCCACGTCTGCATTGTCACAAGAATACACAATGAAATATAGGCCTGGACTTACGTGCCATCTCTGCCTCTAACTAGCACTGTGACCTTGTGCAAGTCACTTCCCATTTTCTCGTCCTCAGATTCCTTGTTAAGAGTACAGGGTTGGGCTCAGTGGCCCCTGATGTTCTCTGACATCATACATCCGCCCTGTGAGCTCAGTGAGGGCCAGCTCCCAGTCTGTGTATCCCCTGGACCTTGCACAGTGCCTGCCACTCCAGAGCTCCCTCCCCATTCATCTAACATTTCCAGATCTAGCTATCATGGAAATAAACCCTTTTTTAATGAGTATAACCTGGCCTGTCCAGGAAGCAGTATAACATATACTTTAGGTGAACAATAACAAAGGATGTTATTGAATGGTTACTCAGGACGGTTGGGAAGGACCCTGGATTGTGGCAACAGAGATGCCACGGAGGGCCGAGAGGGTTGGCTTTGTTTTTTCAGCATCATCCTGAGAAAGAAGGAAGCCTGGCCCCACCTCTGCTTCTTTTCCCTTCTGCCTCTGCAGAGAGAAACGACCCTGCAGCCGCATGCCTGAGGCCTTCCCTCTTGCTTTTGTTGTATATTTTGCAGGGAAAAAAAAAAAAAGAGGGTGGGAGGGGTGAGGTTAATGCGCTGAGTGTGAGTAATTAGTCATTCAAACCATCGACATTGACAGTGACAGGATTTGAGTGCCTGCCTTATTGTGCACTGCTTTAATAGTTTATCCCTGAAATTTTCTGCCTGTATAATGTTTCTTAAAATACATCATGGGAACATAAAAGATTTAATGCAGTGCTTTGTGTAACCATTAGAGTTTGAAGTCAACTGAACCTCCTCAAGGCTCTCTTCTGGATGCTGACTGTAATTCTGTTCTTAATTGCCGTTCGGAAGAGAGAAGGAAGGCAAGTCAGGGGTTTGGAGCCTGGTCAGCTACGAAGTTGGCTGTGAGACCCACACAGAATCCTTCATTAAAGTATGCACACTTAAGTAACTGATACATTTACTTGCAGTGAAAATTGTGCTGTTAGAATATCAAAGGTGTTACCCTGGGGAAGCAAGCGTTCTGATTTCGTTAAGCCAGCTTCTGAATGTATTGGAGGATAGCTTCCCACAAACACACATGTTTACCCTGGTCTTTTTCCCAAGTTGAGGTTGCAGGTGTCCTCTCTGTAAGGTCTACCATGTGACCTTAAAATGGCGTAGTTTCATACTCCATATATTTACATCCTGGCAGCCTCTCTTATTTTCCAAGTAACGCTCTTGGTTCTCTTGCGTGTCAGATTTCAGTCTGACATTTTACATTTCTGATTCCTTTTTTAAGCCTGTCTTGCATCCTGGGATGCGTCATTAAGACCAGCAAGGGGTCTTATTACACAATGTATATTAACACATTTGCAAATGCTTCTCAGCTTTAAAACTGTACGCTTTTATTGAGAAAACTCTGTGTGTGTGCATATGTATATTTTCCTCAGTTCCTTCTGAGCCCACAAAAGGATAACTGTGTAGTGTGTGTGCAGAGTAAAGAGAGATCCATCTCCATGAGACGGGAATGAGTTGACCTGATTTATAGGTTTGTTCGATGAAAAGAGCTCAGTACCGAACACTGTATTTCATGGTTCCTTTTCAGAGGTTTGGACCCCAGTTAGGCTAGGATTGTCTGATGCACAGGTGGGACTCAGCTCCAGGGGTCAACATAAATTAGGAAATCCACACAGGATGTAAGGAAATCCAGAAGGCTTGTTGGGGAACTGAAATTTCTTTGCTGCAGACTTGATACTTCCTAGGCCTTTCTGGGGCAGGAGGCCTGTGAAATATTTGCAGGGACAAGTACTGGCTTTCACCCCATGCGTCTGTGAGTCGAGTATCCAGTGAATTAAAAATGAACACAGCTGTCAGGAGACCTTTTATAGTCTTGGTCCCACAGAATCACAGCATGCTTAGGTATGACTTACATTTGTCCTACTCCATCACTGATACTCTAAATGCTGCCTCACTGCAGGATATTTCTCAGGTGTTTGTGTAGGAACCGTGAGAAGGGTAACCTAAGAAAGCGGTGCAGGGAAGGCGTTCTGTAGATTGTGGGGCTGATATTTTTGCCACTAAATCAAAACGAAACTGTTGGGCAACTCTGTGGTTCTGCCGGCCCAGCCTCCTGAACTGGATGAAATCTGTTTTTCCAGTTCCTTATTGAGTTGGTGGTGCTCCTTAGGTCTGTTGCCTGAACACCTGACTCAGTGAAGCAGTGAGACGACACAGCAAAGGGAGGCACTGCGCAGACCCAGGAGGCCGATGGCTTGGCAGAGCAGAACCTACCTCCCAGCCAGGAGTTGTGACGATGTTCTAAAACATCATCTCCATTGGCATGATCACTCCCCTGGGCACAATGCCCTGATTCTTTCCTGGACCCTTGCCTCAAGGGCAGAGCATCTGCATAGGATTTACTGGGTGCATTTTTTTTTTTTTTAAATCAGTGCTGAGGAGAGTTTGATTTAAGATTCCCCTATAGAGCCCTTCACTGTCTCTTTGCTCTCTGGACCAGCCTAACGCAACCCCACAGTTGTCCTGAAAGTTCTGATGTGATAAGTGAAGCCACTTAGTTACCTATGTGATGGCAAAGAATCTCAGATGCTTCCCACCTTCCTCCATCTGCCTTGTTTCCCTGATTCCTCTTGAGATTTCTTTTCTTTCTTTTGGTTTCAGTTCCCAATTGTGATTATCAGAAGGAGAAGCAATTAGAGCAAAGCTCATCCATGTAGGGCATAATGAGGAGTAATAGTTAACGATGCTTCTAGCCACTTTATGTTCTATGCATCTTACATATATAAATAACCCTGCACGGTGGTGGTGTTCTGCTTTATAAAGAGAAAACGGCCCAAGAGCCCAACTGCCTGAGATCACAGAGCTAATAAGTAGTAGAACTAGAGTTTTAAGTCAGCTAAAACTCTAAAACTTATTCCCTTTTTACTATACCACTATGTTTCAGATGAGCAAATAAGCAAAAAGCAAAACAAAACAAAAACAGCAACAACAAAAAACGGCTTCTGAACATTGATGAGGATGAGTAGCAACTAGAACTTTCATATTCTGCTAGTGGGAGAGTCAGTTGGTACATCTATTTAGAAAAACTATAAACAGTACCTACTAAAGCAGAAATACCCCTGAACCCCAAAATAGACTCCAAAGAATATTCCCAACAGAAATGTGTATGTACACCATAGGATGTATATGTGATGCTCATAGCAGCATTATCTATAATAGTTTAAAAAAATAAAAATAACCCAGTGTTCTTCAAAGTAAAAGAGATACATAAAATATAATATTTTAATACAATGCAATTTTCTCCAGTAGTGGAGAAGAACAGCCTACCTCTACATTTCAAGACATGAAAGACACTCAGACATAATGTGTGAAAAGACATAAAAGAGTACATTTTGTGTGACTCCATGTATATAAAATTCAAAAGAAGATAAGTCTGTGAATTAGAAGGCAGAGTCGTGGTTACCTTGGTGGGTGGTATGAATGATGAGGATGGGGACACAAGAAAGTCTTCTGGAATGCTGGTCATTTTCTGTATTGTGATCTGAAAGGTGGTTACTTGAGTGTGAGTTGTGTTCATTTTGTAAACATTCCTTGAGTTGTACCCTTGAGACTTGTACACTTTACTACATGTATATTATATAAACAGGCTTATCTCCCCAAATTTCTCAGAGCAGCCGAGTAACAGTAGTAATGATGGAAGCTACTAGTAATCAGGTATCTGCTAAGCTTGGTTTTCCTTGTCTATAAAACACAGAGAATGTTAGAATATGCCTCACTCCCTTCTTGTGGGGAGTCCGTGAGAGAAGTCACATCAGGTGATTTGCAGAGCCACCAGGGAAACCCAAGAATACTGGAGTGGGTAGCCTATCCCTTCTCCAGGGCATCCTCCCAACCCAGGAATCAAACCAGGGTCTCCTGCATTGCAGGTGGACTCCTTACCAGCTGAGCTACCAGGGGAAGCCCTAGAATGACTTTAGTGGATATCAATGATTATGGTTGTGTTCCCACCACTATTCAGGCACTTTACATATATTCTGTCACCAGATCCTTCGTACCACCTTGCAAGGCAGGCAGCATTGTTCTCCTCTTTCAAATGAGAAACACTAAGGTTCTCAGAGTTCAAGTGCCTTACCTGAAGTTGCACAACTAGGGAATGACAGAGCATGATCCCATTTCCAAGGAACTGATGTTCAATTTCACAGAAGATGGAAATAACGCCATAAAGGATGAGTAAGGGGTAGAGCTCAGATAGAATGGAAAAGTGGGACTGATGGACTGCATTTGGGGCCAGGAAAACTGGGTACAGGCCTAGACTCTGCCCCACTTTCCTCTGGATGTCTCTGGGATTCATCTCCAACAGGAGAGTTTTGAGCTGAACTGTATTTCCTGAAGTGTCTTCTTTCTGGCTCTGTAGTTTTCTGATTCTCAGTGCTTGTCGTACCATACAAGGCATCTTCATGAACCAGCTCCATGAGCTTAAACCCACTTTTCATGTAAAACCTAATTCTAACAACATCTTCTTGGGATTTTCCCCGAATACCTCTATCCTTTAAGCAGGTTTGATTGCTCCTCCATTACGTGGCCACTGTCCTATTGCAGCCCTTTGCCTTCTATGTCCTCTGTGGACTGTAAGCTCCTTGTGGATCGAGACTGAGGCTTGTCTTCATGCACGCTGCCTCAAACAGTTAACACATTCGTGGAAATATTTCTTTAATTAACTATTTAAATACAGAGAAGTCTTTTTTGAGTAATGTGTGAGAGGACCATCTGGGGCTGTACTAGACTTGAAGTGGAGACCTAGAGAGAACTTTCCTTCCTGTTTTTAATTTTGTTTGAGGTCCAGGAGAAACAGTAACAGAATAGCTGGGGAGAAACATCATTAGATAACTTTGTAGCTCCCCAGCGTGCTTTTATGAAATCTAAAGTTTGATCTTTATTAAGCATCAGTGAAAATCTAAACCCTTCCCATATGGAACAGCCCCACTCAATTTAATGTCATTTTACTTTATGAGATAGTTAATAAACAGGTACTGTATTTGATCTTGTGAGCGTAGCCCTCTATGTTTAGCTTTTTCAGCTTTAATGGAACTATAATTTTAATCATGATTATTACTTTACATTTTAATTATAATTTGGTGTGGCTTAAGTATACATTTCTGAGAGTGATTGTGTAATGAAAACAGGAATTAGCTTTTCATTAACAAAATAATGGGAGAGTTCCCACTGCATTCTAGTCTGTGTTCAAAATCTATGGGCTGGCCTAAAAATAGCAAGGGGAGTTTAACATTTTGGTTAAAAACATGTTTCTAAATTGGCTGTGTTCACAACCCCATCTCTTTTGCTCCATCCTGCTTTATCTTGTTCCCTTTCTTTACAAAAAATAAAATCAAATCTTGAAAGAGACTTTGTGTCTTTGAGATATCAAAAGGCTTAATATTTTTATTTTTATTTAGATAATTAGCACCATGGAGCCTCAGGTGTCAAATGGCCCGACATCCAATACAAGCAATGGACCCTCCAGCAACAATAGAAACTGTCCTTCTCCCATGCAGACAGGGGCAGCCACAGATGACAGCAAAACCAACCTCATAGTCAACTATTTACCCCAGAATATGACCCAGGAGGAATTCAGGAGTCTCTTTGGGAGCATTGGTGAAATAGAATCCTGCAAACTCGTGAGAGACAAAATTACAGGTACGCTCTTCTTCAATATTCTAGGCTTGGGATTCACAGCTACCTTGTTCCATTAGATATGCAGATCTTGGCAGGACTGCGTATGTGTGGTGGTGTCTTTGAGTGTCTGCAGCTTGTGTCCTGCGTTCAAGGATAGCATGGGTACAGTCATAAATGCATACGTGTGTGAATACTACATGAAACCGCATTGCAGATTGGTAGGACCAGGAAGCAGATAAAGATTTTGGAGCTTCCTCAGCTTTACTTTATGTGAAATAATCCTTTGATTGTATCCTCTTTTATTCTTAATCAGCCACCCCTACACTTTGTTCTTTAGTTCTCAGTTCTGCCCTCTGCCCCCAACCCCGTACTCATTTTTGTCTGTTTATTCCTTAACTCTCAAACATTTGGTTTGTGTGTGTCCAGTGTTCGTCCATGTGTCTGAGACAGTGTTTTAGAGGGGGCTACTGTCGTCACAACTGCCCATTGTCCCTGGGAGTAATAGGCCTTAAGGAGAGCAGATTATTCTGGAATAAATCTACTCTGTCATGGGAGGGAGATGCTACATGAAGGAATTTTATTTTACTTGTTTGTTGTGAAGCTACTCTTTGAGAATTCAGAGACTTTTTACTGGAAAGTAAAACAATACCCTATCCTTCAACACTTGAAAGCTTTAGGTTGTGATTTTTTTTCTAACTGACAGTCATTCATTGAGGACCTAGCGTCTGCCAGATACTGACGCTATAATCCTTTGGGGCTGGGGTTGGGGGTCATTTCCCTGTAATCTTTCTGGAAGTGAGAATGTTTTCTTAGAAAAATATTGAACTACATCATGATGGCAGTGAAGCTGCTATGCTTTGATGCTCCCCTCCTAAAATCATTCACACTCAGCTTTGAGTATTTATCATTTTTGAATGTTGACTTTTATTTCCCTCTCTATGGACAATTTAATTGAAGAGCAGCTGGCCTATATAGGAAAAAGGAAACTTTAAAATACAGAAATATGTTATCCTGATTTTTAAATCAGAGAATACAGTGTATTTGTGTGCATGTAGCTATATTCTCCAAATCTTCTGATTCACTTGTCAATTTGTCCCCATATATATTATTTTGCAAAATCATAAGACTCAAATAATTGTCAACATATAAAAATCACATAACTCACCAAACATAATTTCCTCTTCTGTAAAGTTGGAAAATAATACTTATCTCAAAGGACTTTTTGTGAGGATTAAATGGGAGACTGGATATATACTGCCTAGCATAATGCCTCTTGCATAGTAGTCTCTCAGTAATGGGGGAGGGTGTTATTATTATAAGTACAGTTAGTGTGTTTCAAGAAGAGTGACTAGATCAGAGAAATTTCATCAGGGTCTCCAAATAGGGCTACAGCTTTGGTGTTCTTATCCCAGAGCCCTGGATCATCCATCCTTTGACAGAACTGCCTATGCTGTCAGAAAGCCAATGTTTAGATTCCTGAATAATCTTTATATAATAGGATGATAATTCAAACCAAATTAAAACCAGTTAACCATATGATTCTTCCTCCTACTCCTGTATGGAAAATGTATTTTTGGTGTAGCCTTACCTTCTAAATAGGGACTCTGCCAGCTATCTTAGTGAATATTATTAAGCACCTTTTCAAAAGAGTTCCTTTAGAAGTGTAGTGAGATTTTTCAGAAGTACTGATTCATGGTGTTGTTCTTTGTTTTCTAAAGACACATGTTTAAACAAGCAGATTCCTTTACTGAAAGAATGCTAATTTGGTAGTTCACTGAGTGGATTTGAATAGGAGTGACAGCTTCAAAGACAGCCTTTAATTTGGTATACAAAACCAAAATTGTCAACTTTGGTTTGTTTAGCACCCTCTCCAGCACAAGCAGAGACATACAGTAGCATCTGAGCTTAAAGAAGAAGCTTATGGGTTGAAGGCAGAAATACAATTCAGGCATAAATTTATAATTATGCATTTTTTTAATTCAGGGGGAAAAGAATTTTATTTGCAGAGAACTTATGGGAATGAGGCAGGGAAATATAGAGAGACCAGAGATATTTGCCCTCATTTGGTAGCAGTGTTTAATAAAAGTAGAACTTGTGGTTGTAAAGAGTGCTTATTAAATTCTTCATTTACACTACCTAATTAATTCTAGCATTTTAAATTAACAGTGAAACTGGTCCCTGCTGTACCATTCCATAGATGCAGCATATTTCCTCCATCCACCCGTTGTTCAGGTTTAATTGGCTACGCTAAAAGTCAGAGAAGGAGAGAGAGAGAGACTGTGGGGAGATGGGGAAGGAGTGGGGATCTCTCTAATGGAAGACCCTCTGAGGCCTGCATTTGGGGTTAAGTGATAACACAGGCTGGGAGGCTGAGGTTTCACACCTGCCAAGTTAAAAGGCTGCTGCTGGTGGTTCAGGAGTCAGGGTAAATGACATCATAGGTATTTTTGTTGCCCTGATTTTTAACATCCCAGTCCCCCCTTTTCCTGCAACACCTCCTACAGATCTCAATGCATCTCGATCCTGTGAAGTTTACAGGGAGTTCTAAATACCCAGTGGGAGGATTAGGGGGTGGAAAGTGGCAAAAAGATAAGAATTCAAGATTAAGATTTTCCAGCCTAACCACTCCCTAAGAGAATGTAATCGATCTCCTTAGAAGGTTCTGGCTTCTGAAAATGCAGGAGAGTGGGGAGGGAGGGAGGAAAGATGGAGGGAAGGAGGGAAAGAGAAACTGTTAATGGTGTTGCCAGTAGGCTGGCTTCACTCCTTGCTGTGGGTTGTCAATGAATTCTCCATTTGAATTTGGGCATGGACTTAAGTGTCATGCGGCTGAGAACATACTTGCTATCATTTATCAAGTACTTGCTCTAGGCCAGGTACTTACTGGACACTGAATATACCTTATTTTATTTAACGTTGAGAACAGCCTCCATTTCCTTAGATGAAGACGCAGAAGCTTAGTGAGGGTACGTAACTTACTGAGGCAGCACCGTTTATTAGCAGCTGGTGGAGCTGGGATTCACCCCCCCACGTTTCCAAAATCGTGATCTTACATGGAAGCATGTGAGGATGCCCCTGCCTGTGTTACCTGAAGATACCTGCTAAGCCTTGCCCATAACCCAGTGAAACATCGCGTTCCTCTGAGCAGCAGTTGCTCCACTCTGCAAAGTCTACCTAATGCACCATGGCTTAAAACAAGACCCCTGTGTATAACCAGAGGCAAAGATAACAATATTTATCATCCTCTGGGGATATAATTCAGCCTTCAGTGGAAAGCCAAATTTACTGAAAATGCCAGGTTTAAGATTCCCTTACAGTGCTTTTGGACATCTCTGTTACTTATCTTCTCAGAGATATTAGATTTTCTTTTTTCCAATTGGGAAAGGACACTTATCAGGATAATCTAGGTACCGGGGAGAGAAAATGTGTGTGGCAAGTTGCTTTTGTGTGTATCTGTGAACACAGGGAGGCTCTGGAAGCTATTCTTTATTCTTCTCCATCCACCTGCACCTCTGCTCCTGGAGAGAAAGGAAGATGGCACGTGTCCCGCAAGGATTCGGGCCACCGAGGAACTCGGGCAAAGAACATCAAACCCCTGGTAGAAATTCTGTTATTCCCGTGGACTGCAGATAATTGAATTAAGTTCTTCTTTGTTGTTGTTGCCTTTTTGTTTTTCAGGCTTTGAGATTGCATTTCTGAATCCAGGTTCCTAGATGATTAGTATTTTAGGGGAGGAAACATATGGCTGAACCAGGATAGTTAGGTGGCTCATGGTATGTCTTAAAGCCAGCACAGCTGGAATGCTAAATTGCATCTTTATAATTGTCTCTCTTGTTATCACCCCTCTCGAAAAGGAACAGAGAAAGGAGGGGGGAAAGTAACAAAGAAAATTCCCCAGAAATAAATCAGTGTACGACAGCAAGAAGTTTTGATCTGCCTATCTAGACTGTGTGATTATTTGCATCATGGTGATAAAAAAAGAATTATATTTTTACTTGATATCACTCTTCATGTGCCCATGCCGTATGGTTTTTAAGAGTAGTTTTCTATCCATTTCAGGCAAACGAGAACCCTGAAGTGGGGGTTTTGAGGATGGGGTGGTCCAAAATGAACATTATCCATTATAAAACTGAATATATGGAGTGACCAGTATATGAAATAGATTATATGGTCTGTGGGTGGTTGAGAAAAGATGAGGTCTCCATTAGCTTGAGCTACTGAGGTGGCATTTGAAGGATGGGGTTAGGATTTAGGTAGACAGAAGAAAAGCAAAAGGGATGGAGCAAAAATTCCAGTCTAAGAACAAAAGTCTTTTTTTATTCTTCTGTGCTTCGGACAAAGGAAGTAAAGCCGGGTCATGCCTCTCAGAAGCAGTCCTCTGGAATTGAAGCAGCGCTGCCAAGGGAAGTTAAGCAATGAAAACATTAAGTCAGGGGCTCCCTCACAGTGCAGTGGTTAAGATTCAGCGCTTCCAATGCAAGGGGTGTCGAGTCAATTCCTGACCAGGAAACTAAGATCCCACATGCTGTGCAGCGGGGCCAAAACACAGAACACTGTCAGAGTTGCACCTGATGGACAAAGACAACATTTTCTAAACCCCACCTCTAATCCATCTTTTCATTCTTCGTTTATAATACATGACTTTGGCTTAATTAATATTATCATTTAGTGGAAAGAGTAGAATAAGGCAAAAAAAGATGCTTCACTACTGGAGGCATCAGGGTGAATTCTTTGCCACAGCCTTTGTGTGTAGAATCACAGCTCTAATTAAAGGAACCAATTCAGTGTTGATTCAGTGACACTGGGTAACTTCTGTTCTTTCTTGGATTTGTGAAAGTGCTAATAATCCTGTATTTCCCTCTCAGGAGGTAGGATTGGACTATAGCAGTGGGGGGTTGGGAGTTAGGGGTTGGGGGAAGCTGTGTCTGCTAAAGCATCAAGGCCAAGAGGTATTACATGGTATACAGTCTCTTGGGTTCAAGAGGGAGAGGCCAGTGAGGGTTGTGGGTTACCTTATGTTACCTCATATACTTACAAGGAACTGGACTAATAGGGTCACTATGGGAATTTAATTGTTTTGCTTCTAAGATAACATTATAAACAATAAAAAGGCTCTGAAAAAAAAAAAACCCTAAAGTACAAAAATGCTTTTAATTTACTCCTGAAATGTCAATTCAGCCCTGGGGTAAGTTTATTGGTGTAATTTCTGACAGCATCCAGCAAAGACAAACAAAAATAATAGCAGCAGCTTTTGTATGTTTTTGTGTGCCTTCTGCGTATTCTGGATACTATATTACAAGCTTTAAATATAGTCGCTCGTTTAAATAGTAAATTGGGACTTCTTGGAGATTCATAATCATAGCCGGTGTTTATTGAGTGCTTACTATGTGCTCGTCATTGGGCTGAGATCAATAAATGAAGTTTCATGGTATCCCCAAGACAGTCATTTTACAGTCCAAGAAACTTGGACTCAGGAGCAATTGAGTCATTTATCCAAGGTGACTTAGCTTCCAAGTAGGGGAGCTGGGACTTGAACTGTTGGCTCTCTAATTGTGAGTTGTCCCATTATAGTTTATCTCTGGCAGTTTCCCTAAAAATACTAAACTGACATCTCCCCCTTACAAACCAATGCAACTTATATTACCTAAGGAATGAAAACTTTTAGTACAGGGAAAATATAATTAGAGTTCAAAATCTTTTGTCTTGGTAAATAGCATGGTATGCATTAAAAAAAAAATACCAGTGACCAGTAAGGTCACTACTTACCTGAACAAGAAAGACTTCAAGTGGTTCTTACCTTCAAATTCTCTCTTCACAAGATACCCCTCACTGTGTTCTCCTTTTCTTTATCATGCAAGCACTGTGTTGAAATGGATGCTGCCTTAAGTTTAAGCATACTTAAAACCCAGCCTCAATTATGCAGATCCAAGAAAATCCCAAGATATTGATTAGCTAAATGAACTTTTCTACATGCACATCAGAGGGATATGCGTTAGCGATGGGAAGGCTAGAGGAAATAGTAGCATTTATCAGCAGATTTTACTGCTGATTTTGCAAATGTACTTGATACAGTGCAATGTGCCTCCAGAATTCAGAGGAAAATCAGGCATATTTGCATCTATTATTTTATTTATCACCTCCCTGCAGTCATTTTATACATACTCCACAAAGAAGAGTAAAAGAAATTTGAGTTGTTGACTTGAAGAGAGGATTGATTTTTATTGGGGGTTGAATGGAAAATTTTTAGTTAAGGAGAAGATTTGACAGACTAATGGGGTTACAAAACAGGAGAATAGGGGTCTGCTTTATTAAGGGGAACTTAAAGAACTCCAAAATGTTAAGTGCAAACTGTGAACCATATAATCATTCTTCCTCTTACACACCCATCAAGGGCAATCAGGGCCCTCCCATCCTTACTAATTAGAACAGGTTGGCAATTGAGTGGAGCTGTGAGGCTTAGAGCTTGTGCAGGTACATTCTGTTTCTTTCAACACATTTTTTTCCCAGGGCGGCAATAGGCAGGATTATAGACCAGGTATGGTTTCCTTTTGCCCCCTGGCTATCTTTCCCTTCATCTTCCCTCCCAAATCAGATGGTTCTATCCTGCTTCCAAACTCAGATAACCGTAGGAAAGTATTCTCACGTCCCAAGAGAGGTGTCTTAAAGGATTTTTACCTAGGATGTGAATCAGGACTGAGTATTTTAAGGATTTTCTATTTCTGTACTTTAGCTGGCTGTTTGGTTCCTAAGACCAATTCCCTGTTCACTCAGCCACCCCTCCTTCCCCCAACACACACACACACACACACACACACACACACACACACACACACTCACTCACTCACTCTCTGCTTCTCTTCCCTCCTCTATAGAATGACCTGGTTGTTTGGGACTAGGAACTAAGCAGGAAGGTAATGTCAAACTGAAATTTCCATACATTATCTAAAAATGTAATTCATCAGCTTCAGGGTAGGAGGAAAGTGCTTTCTGAAATGTGTTAATGGGAAAATCATTTTTTCTTGTCTTCTGTGAGCTGTGGTAGTGGTGATTTTTTTCATTCTCCCCCACCCCATCCCCATTCCACATTTCCCTTACTGCTCTTAACTGATGAACTTTGTTACCTGTCTTTTATTCCTTGTCAGAACTAAAGATCTTTAAGTTGCCTTTTTGTTTTTCCTACAGTCCCAAAATTGAGCTTTGATGGGAGAAGATATTTCTAGTTTGGAGAGAAGATAAAATTCAGATGGAGACCATATAGTTGTATAAGGCTTTTACATTTGTGAAAGATTTTCAATCAGCCAACTTTATTTATTTAGTGTCTGCTCCCTCAGACCAAATAAATGTTATATCTTTTCCTTCTCTTCTCTTAAATTCTGTATCAGTCTGTGAGGAAGCTAAAGAGAATAAGACATAGTTTGTGCCCACATGTTGCTGCTAGCACGGCCAATGAGTAGAGGAAGTCAGGACAAATTACAGGGCCCTACAGCAGTCTGCAGGTCTGGGAGGGGCTGGGAGCCCATGTGATGCATAAAAGTGGTGCCACATTTGCTGTTTTGTGTGTGTTGGCAGGGGTGGGGAGGGGGGCGGGGGGCAGGGCTAGTGGTTGGGCAGGGTGGGGGGGGTGGTGCATTTGTTTTGTTTTTCATCAAAGCCCAAACTCGCTTTTCCTGATCCTTGCTGTTAATTTCACTGGAAAGAGAGCACAGAAGGATTCATAACAGAGCAATGAAGTTGGCGGTTTGATGAGGTACCTACTATGTGTCAGGCCTTCCCGGGTGGTGCTAGATCCCCTCAAGGAGCACATGGCAACCCACTCCAGTATTCTTGCCCAGAGAATCCCATGGACACAGGAGCCTGGAAGGTTATGGTCCGTGCTTAGTCGCTCAGTTGTGTCTGATTCTTTGCGACCCCATGGGCTGTAGCCCACCAGGCTCCTCTGTCCCTGGGGATGCCCCAGGCAAGAAAACTGGAGTGGGTTTCCGTGCCCTTCTCCAGGGTATTTTCCTGACCCAGGGATCGAACCCAGGTCTCCCACACTGTAGGCAGACTCTTTACCAGGGTAAAGAATCTGAGCCACCAGGGTAGCCCATGAATACTGGGAGTGGGTAACCTATCGCTTCTCCAGTTATCTTCCCAACCCAGGAATTGAACCAGGGTCTCCTGCATTTCAGGCGGATTCTTTATCAGCTGAGCTACCAGGGAAGCCCTAGGGTCGCAAAGAGTCAGACACAACTGAAGTGACTTAGCACACATGCACACACTACTGCGTGTCAGCTATGGTCAGACATGTCATGTATGTTATCTCATTGAAGCTTTGTACCAGTTATGCACTGTCCATGGTATTATCTCCATTTTACAGATCAGAAAGCCAAGGCTAAGAATCAGTTAGCTACGCAGCACTGTTTATAATAGCCAGGACATGACAACAACCTAGATGTCCATCAGCAGATGAATGGATAAGAAAGCTGTGGTACATATACACAGTGGA
The DNA here is from genome assembly GCF_019320065.1 of Cervus canadensis. Lineage (NCBI taxonomy): Eukaryota > Metazoa > Chordata > Mammalia > Artiodactyla > Cervidae > Cervus > Cervus canadensis. The sequence continues at coordinate 91,180,889 of NC_057387.1, read as the reverse complement.
ATATTACTCAGCCATTAAAAAGAATACATTTGAATCAGTTATAATGAGGTGGTTGAAACTGGAGCCTATTATACAGAGTGAAGTAAGCCAGAAAGAAAATCATCAATGCAGTATACTAATGCATATATATGGAATTTAGAAAGATAGTAACGATAACCCTATATGCGAGACAGCAAAAGAGACACAGATGTATAGAACAGTCTTTTGGACTCTGTGGGAGAGGGCGAGGGTGGGATGATTTGGCATTGAATGTATATTCATGAATGGCATTGAAACATGTATATTATCATATGTGAAATGGATCGCCAGTCCAGGTTTGATGCATGAGACAGGGTGCTTGGGGTTGGTGCACTAGGATGACCCAGAGGGATGAGATGGGGAGGGAGGTGGGGGGGGGGGGGTTCAAGATGGGGAACACATGTACACCCGTGGCTGATTCATATCAATGTATGGCCAAACCACTACAATATAGTAAAGTAATTAGCCTCCAATTAAAATGAATAAATTTATTTAAAAAAGAATCAGTTAGCTGGAGAATACAAAGCCTATGGTGTTTCTGTTACTTAACTACTCTGCCATTGCTGAATGAAAATGAATAAAATATCAGCTAGGAGTGTTCAGAGGAGAAAAAGATCACTGTGGGCTGGGGTTCTCAGAGCAAGTGTCAAATAGGAGTGAGTCTTGAACTTGGTAGAGAGTAGATTATCCGAGACGAATACACACAGAGAAAACAGCTGAGCCAAGCTTCAGAGACATCTTCAAGGGATAGTGAATAGAACAGTCAGAACTACTCTGTGGGGTAAAGTTAGCACCCACTTTGTGTTGACGAAATAAGGTCAGAGAGGTTAAGTAATTTATCTAATGTCACAGCTAATAAGTTGTGAAACTGAGATTTGAACCCAAGTCTGTCAGACTCCAAAGTCTGTATTCTTTCTATTTTGCCAATAAATAACCTGACCTAACACAGGAGGTGGACAACGTGCAGACTTCTCATGGTGATTTGGGAATTGTTGTTTTTCTCACTGAGGTCAGAGTCATGTTCTCTAGTGAGTCTCTTTCCAAAAGCTTCAGTTTCGCACTGATTTATAAGTTTGGTTTCCTGCTTGGCCACTGTTTTGTTGTTGGGTGTCAGTGAGACAGGGCCCAATCTACACTGAGTGGAATACAGCTAATTAGGGTAATTACTCTAATTCCTATGGCCGCCTCTCTTCACAAACATCTTAAATCAGATTAAATAATTTTATTGGTAGTATGACAGTGAAATGTATACTTAATAACCCCTGATATTTGCCTTTCATGTCTATTTGCAAAGGTTTTTATACTCAGTACCTCTTCTGACGCTATTAAAGTACCCAATATTGGCAATGTCTATACTTACTTTACAGATAAGACCAGTGCACCCCAAAGAAGAAACTCTTGACTTTTTATTTTCCTTTCTTCCTCTTCTTTCTTTTCTTTGCTTGTTTCCTGTCCTGGCTCCTCTTTCTGCCTTCTTATTTATTTATATGCCATTTGATCCAAGAAGGATTTGAATTGACTTATGAGATAGAAATGAGCTAAAATTTAAATAGCCATAGGTTAAAAAAAACAAGGTAGAAGGGAAATAGGAGTAGAATGGTAAAAGGAGACCAGAGAGAAAGTTCGTAAATTAATTGTGGCTAGGTGACTCATCCCAGAAGTAACAGACCACCTCCCCAAAACCCCCTAGTCTGAGTTTTCTTTACATCAAGGAAATGTGGATGATGACAACCTTGATCCCATTCTCAAGTGGTAACCAGGATCCCAGCCCTGCTCCCTTCCCACCACACTCACTAAAGCCTCTGATCATGAAGACTGTTGCCAACTATCCTATAGGTTGGGGTATGAAGCCTGAAATCACATACATAGAGTTTTCCTTTTTTCAAATTAAATCCATGTTGGACTGATAGACTTGTTTTTTATGGCTGGGGCAGGCAGCCAAGAGAGAAGCTGCCTGAGTGGAGTCCCTGTTTTCATTAATAAAAGGTATAGACAGTTGAAGCAGGCATCCTTGCCTGCTGCCCTGAACTGAGATACAGGTGGCTTCTAAGTCTCGGCAGTCACTCTGTCCCCTTTACATCCCAGGGTTGGGCATGCAGAAACATCAGACCTCTGCACCCATCTCCCTGGTGAGGGCTCCTACACTGAGTTCTGGCAGGTTCCCCATCATCCAGGACCCTGAGCTAGATAATAAACAGGAAAAACAAATGTCACCCTCACTCCCAGGTACTGACCCTGGAAACTGCAATTAGGCCTCAACTGCCTTTTCTCTCCCCAGTGGCCCTCACCTGTCAGCAGAACCTTCCCAGGGAGACGGACCACCCTTTAACTACAAAAGAAATGAGCACTACCCAAGAGATCTACAGTCCCCAACACACACACTCACTCACACACACATACACACACACACACACACACACACACACACACACACTCACATACTTTCTGGTCAAAAACACCAGATGCCAGAAAAAAGAAAACCAGATGCAATGCATTGGACTAACCGAAGATGGCACAGATGTCAAACTCCTGTACCACAGCCCCCCTCCCCACATACACACACACTTAATAGAAGTGGGCGTGCCCTTGCATAGATCACTATATTCACCTAGACCTCCATTCTCAATATACAATATAAAGATAAATCTTTACTCTACCTTCTTTGAACGGTACTTGTGAGTTCAAACCAAATGCCACATGAAGACACTTGTAAACTAAAGCAACCTATAAATGGGAGGGGCCTCTTCTATCTCATAACTCCTTCCCGCTTCTCTCCAAGGGTCCTACCACTGGGCCAGCAGATGGATAAAGGGAGAGGAGTGGAGAGGAGTGTAAAAGTGGATTTCTGTTCTGGTTCAGTCCTCAGCATGTTATTCCAAGGAGCAAGTAGGGCACAGGGTGTGAGAAGGCCAAAGAATGGAACAGAACTTAGATTTATTTATTTATTTATTTTTTTTTTTTTAGAACTTAGATTTATTAAGTACTGCTAGATGCCAGCCACTCTGTTATCTCACTTAATCCTGGCCTTGCCCCCAAGAGGTAATGGTGGTCCCATCTTTCAGATGAGAAAACTGAGGCTCAGACAGTTTAAGATGACTGACCTGAAGTCACACACTTGGCAGGTGGCCAAGCTGTGTACCTGTGTCTGTCTGACTACGTGCTGCTGCCAGTTGGGACAGCAGACCTTCACAGAGAGGGTTTCTTGTATTCTGCTGTTTCATCCTGAGTCGTGAATGTGGCTGTGTAGGATGATCCTGGTAAGCCTCAGAAATAACTACAGTAATAATGAACAGCAGTTTTAGTGGCTCTGGAAGATTATAAATGAAAGCATTTAGTTCAGTATTGGAAAATGTCAGGATGGTTTCTGAGAATTATTTAGAAATCAGACCAGCTTTTATGAGTGGCAGCATGAGAAACTAGAAGGAGTCACCAAGTTCTTATTCTAGCTCTAGCTCTGGGCCATTCAGTACCGCAGTGCCTCATTTTATGTTGTGCATAACATGGGAATGACACTGGCTCTTTCCACCTTGCCATCTGTTGTGACATCAGATGAGCTGCTAATGTGTCCATAAGTAGTTAAAGAGCTACACCAATTCAGGATATTACTGTGGTCACGCAGAAGATAGGATACTGTAAGCAGGGGATCTGAGGGTAAAATAAATACTAAAACCCCTGTGATAAGCTAGCTTTGCTTTCTAGTCCGCCTTCCAGATGTTTTGTTCAGTTATCTACGTATATCTCAACAAAAGCTGATTAGCTCTTTCAGACATCAGTGTGTAACTGTTATTAATGCTCAAGCTGATCAAATTACAATGCCACAGCTCCTACTTGTGCTTTAATATTAGATTTTGGATTCCGGTCTATAATGAATGATTTTTCTCCATGCATTGGAAAAATTGGTTAGCAGAGTTCATAAGAAAGTTTAATTAGCAGGCTGTTTGTGAAAATAGCGGCTGTGAGTCATCGTTCAGAATGAACTAACATTTCTCAGGGTTGGATTTGTTCTTCTGTTCCTTGAGCAGCCACACAGGATCCTTGTGTTTGGGAAGCTGATGTCTGCACGCTGCCCACTTGAACTGCATCGTGTAATAAATTAATGACAAAAACAGCAGATCTGAAAAGCTAGAGAGGAAGAGGAGGTGTAGGGTGTTTATATATTTGAGTATGTGTGTCTCTGTCTTCCAAGGAAATATCATGGACCTACTATAATCCAGGATTGTATGAGGCAGGAGAGCCTAGTGATTAAGAGCTAGCTGCCTATGTTTGTACCCCAGTCTCACCACCTGGAAGTTAAAAGTGTTAGTCTCTCAGTCATGTCCAACTCTTTGCAACCCATGGACTGTAGCCTGCCAGGCTTCTCTCTCCATGGAATTCTCCAGGTGAGAATACTAGAGTGGGTAGCCATTCCCTTCTTCAGCGCATCTTCTTGACCCAGGGATTGAACCCAGGTCTTCTGCATTGCAGGTGGACTCTTTACCGTCTGAGCCACCAGGGTAGCCCTTACTAGCTGTATAACAGGCAAATTTTCATTCTTTCCGTGCCTCAGTTTTCGCATTTGTAAAATAGGGAGAGTGATAGGATTGTTGTGAGCATCAGTATATGTAAAACACCCAGAATAGCACCTGACATGTAGTGTATAATTCTCACAGCAGTTCTGTGAGGTGTATGTATTATTTGTCCTATTAAACGGGTGAGGAAACAGACTCAGAAAGGTTAAGTAACTTGTCCTAGGTCACACAGCTTCTAAGAGGCAGAGAAAAATTGAACCCATGCTTATTTGACTCCAAACCCTCTATTTTTATCTACAATACTGAACTGCATCCCAGGGTTGTGTGTGATAGTGCTCACATGTGTGCCTGTGTGTGTATATACCTATAAGTGTGTATTCCTGCTTGGGGGCCCATGTAGTCACACACAATTGTGTTTTGTTTTTCTCCTGGATCTTTGGTTCTCCTGGTAAAGCTCCTTGAGCTCACTGCACGCCAACTACTGATGTGTGGCGAGCTAGAACCAGACGTGTAGAGTGAGTGCTCAGTCTCTCACTCACGTCCGACTCTTTGCAGCCCCGTGGACTGTAGCCAGCCAGCTTCCTCTGTCCCTGGGATTTCCCAGGCAAGGATACTGGAGTGGGTGCCATTTCCTTCTCCAGGATATACTGTGTGTACTGACACGAAAATCTATGTACAGATGTCTGATCTTCTCCCCACTGTGCATTTCTGTCCTGTCTAGATTATCCCAGAAGCAGGTCTGTGTGGTGTCTTCTGAGAAACAGAATCGTGGGCTATCAGAGTGAAAAGAGACCTTAGACGTAATCTCTGGATTGGTCTCCATGTTTTCTGCTAGCCTCTCTGGTATCTCAGGAATTGTCAATGTCCACACCCCCAACTTTAGGTTAATGATATCTTGAATTCAGTCCTGTTTCAAAGAGTAATGTTCATTTGGGAATTCTGTCTAAACTTCTTTCCCAAAGGTATTTAATAGGTAATTTTTTTTTAATAGGTTATGTGATTGCATGAGTTTTGGAAACTGAAGTAAACCAAGTTAGGAAGGGATTTCTTGTTATCACTACTTCTCTAAGTTTGTGCTCATGTGTACTATAAATCTGAAAAAGAATGGTATATAATATGTAGCATTACCCAAAGAAGCTTTTCTTCTCCAACATTTTGTGGAATGTACATTCGAAACTAAGAAGAAATGGAGCTCCTTAAGGTAGAAGGGAAGAAGACAGTTTGGGCCAGTTACTACCTGATGACCTCATTTCTTTTGTTAAGAAAGAGGTGGGGTCATCTACTGCATGGGGATGGGCAAGTGGAGGCCTTGGTGACCCAGGAAAGTCTTCTCAACACCCAGGAGGAACAGGAAATGATGTCACATGGGTCCATCTCTCAAGCACCAGCAAAGTCCCATCACATACTCAGCATTTTTGTTGAAAATTATTGAGTACTATATATGTTCTGGAAATTATTTACATTATGAATTCTTTTGGTCTCCTGATTGTCAAGGGGACACTTCATTTTCCATTGCTCAAAAGAGCTGAGTTATTAGAAAACGTTTACATTTGGTGATTCTCACACACATCCCAGGCACGCCTTCATTTTCACCTCTCCCAGGCATTTGGCTCAGTGTAATAAGGTTGGTCACACGTGCTTGGTGTCCATTCCCCTTGAAGCCCTTAGCTTAAAAAAAATAATAACATAAGTCGACTTTCCTCCTCAATTCTTACTCTACAGACTCCTTTCTGTGTGAGTTCTTTTGTTCCTGGGTTTTTATTTCTTTCACTTCAGTTCAGTTGCTCAGTCATGTCTGACTCTTTGCAACCTCATGGACTGCAGCACGCCAGGCTTCCCTGTGCATCACCAACTCCCGGAACTTACTTAAACTCATGTCCATCAAGTAGGTGATGCAATCCAACCATCTCATCCTCTGTCATCCCCTTCTCCTCCTGCCTTCAACCTTTCCCAACATGAGGGTCTTTTCCAAGGAGCCAGTTCTTCACATCAAGTGCCCAAAGGATTGGAGCTTCAGCTTCAGCATCAGTCCTTCCAATGAATATCAGGACTGATTTCCTTTAGGATTGACTGGTTTGAACTCTTTGCTGTCCAAGGGACTCTCAAGAGTCTTCTCCAATGCCACAGTTCAAAAGCATCATCAGTTTTTGAACCACAGTTCAAAAGCATCAAGCATTTATTTCTTTATTTTGTCTTACTTCTTACCTGTAAGCCGAATGGTGAAGAAAAGGAAAAATAGACTTTTGCTTCTTATTTCTCTTCTTTTTCAGTCATCTGGGGAATTTCTTTCATTTCTAACATTTGTTGAAACCAAACTGAGCTTTCAGACCATAGTCATGAGCTTCCTGATGGCACTTTGCTATCAGTGAACTCTTTGATGGTAGGGATAGGGAGTTCCCCACAGCTATTAGTGGTTAAGTCCAAGGCCAGAGAACCCCATGTGCTTAGTTCAGAAAAGACAAACTGACAAAGGTTTCCCTATAAAGTTCCTCTCCAAGTCATATTTGACATGTTGACTTATCTCTGCACAGACAATTATTTATGTCACCTCCTTTGTTGGGAGCTATGAATTTTCTTTTACTTCGAATAAAGGAAATTTTAATAGATTTATACTCAGTTAATATTTATGAGGCATCTCCCTTGTGCCAAGCCCTCTCACATAACTTATCTCGATTAATTTAAATCCCAACATGATATCAGAAACCTCCACCTGCCCTTTATAAGAATAGCGTCTGATGGGGGTTTTGAAAGCCATTGTCTTAGTGCCTAAATACAGCAATTCCTTTCTTCCACAGACATTTCACCCAAAGACAATCTCATTTTGCCCAAAGGCTGATTGCAGTGTATATAATTAGTATTAACCTGATAACGTTTTCCTACGTCTTCTTCCTTTGTCGCTAAACCCTCCGCTGATATTAGCTGCATTTCTGAAATCACCAGTCGGTTCACATTCATTCTAGGGGGAAAGTCTTGTCTGTCTGACCTCTGTGTCATGTGAGAGAGTAAGCCAACCAAGAATGAAGAATTCTAGTTCGTCTCTCTGGCTAGCTGGGAGTTTGCCAAATTCTCCCTCTTTTTTTTTTTTTTTTTCCGACCCTTGTTAAAAATATTTAAAGATGTGACTATTCTTTCCTGTCTGTAAGAATATTCTGAACATAAATTAATTTAATGTTGCTTCTATTAAGAATCTTTAATTGCCCCAGGGTCATCAGTCTGAACACTTCTTTCTGTGTGATAAATGCTGAAGGTAAGATAGTTGTCATTGAGGCTTCTATTTTCTCCCATACATTACCTAGAATATTTTTTCCTTTTTTTTTTTTTTTAAGTCTTAAGTTCTTGATACTGGCTTTTTATCCTATGAATTGCCTTTCTTTCCTGAATAGACAGAAGAAAAATAAGTTTCAGATTAGTTCTTAAATTCTACCTGATGAATTTATTGAGGCTTATTATTGAAAAGTATGTTTGAAGATCTGTCATTTGGAACAACTAATTTTATAGGGTGGGCTTCCCCGGTGGCTCAGACACTAAAGAATCTGCCCGTAGTACAGGAGACCCGAGTTCAATCCCTGGGTCAGGAATATCCCGTGGAGAAGAAAATGGCAACCCACTCCAGTATTCTTGCCTGGAGAATTCCATGGACAGAGGAGCCTGGCAGGCTACAGTCCACGGGGTCACAAAGAGTCAGACATGACTGAGCGACTAAACAACAATTTTATAGGATAAACCAAAAGGGTAAATTAACAACAACAACAAAAAAAAACTCCTTTGAGAATTGGTTGATTGTCTTTCTTTATGAAATAGTATACTTTGTAGCTGGTCCCAATGGCAACCCACTCCAGTACTCTTGCCTGGGGAATCCCATGGATGGAGGAGCCTGGTGGGCTGCCGTCTATGGGGTTGCGCGGAGTCGGACATGACTGAAGCAACTTAGCAGTAACAGCTTCTTGCTTTGGGGCCTCCTGGAAATCATCATATATATACTCTGAATTTCCATGTACCTTACCCCAGTAGCCCAGGTAGTACTTTACATCTACTTGAACAGTTTGGTTGATATTGTCTCTGAAATCAGGAAACTCTGTTGAAAGCCTGTGTGAGTCCACACAGATGAACTTGTGTCTTGGGATCTGAGGCCTCTGGATATCAGTCTTCTCAATGGCAAATGGCAGTGATCATGCCTACCCTGTAGGATTGTTTTAGGGAGCAGAAGAGATGATATAAATAAAGCCGTCAGGTAGAATTTAAATGTTCTCACCACAGAAAAAGATAAATATGTGTTGATTAACTAGATGGGAGGAATCCTTTCACAATGTATACACATATCAAATCATCATGATGTACACTTTATCTTTCAAGCTTATTTGTCAATTATGCCTCCATAAAGCTTGGAAAAAAAATAATAAAGCACTCAGTACAGTGACTAACACATAGTAAGCCCTCAAAAAAAAAATTGATCTCTATTTTGTTACTATTTATTTGCTTATTGAATTCATGCATTCATTTAGTCATTCAACACAGATTTATTGAAAGCCTACTATGTGCCAGACATTGGTTGTACCAAGATTAATAAGACCTGTATCCCTGTCCTAAGGAGCTTATGGTCCACTGAGAGACACAGTTAGTTCGACAAGTTTATATCGAACGCCCACTGTGGACCAAGTGCTTTGCTTGTTTTCATCTTGATGTCACATGATGAGTTCTCAACTGGGAAATTGCATCTTCTTAGGAAGCCAGAATGTAGCCTCTGGAAATAACCAAGTACTGCTTCAATGTAATTTTAAATACTTTGGGAAATCAGAAGAAGGAAGCCTGGGTTCTGTCCTTTTTTAATAGTGCTTGTTGTTGGCAGAGAACTGAGGCACTCAAAATTTCAGATGTCTAAATGGTTTCTGAATCTGTGCCAGACTATGGGGAGATCTCTTATATACATCTGAGCACTCAGCTTCGAGTCGATATTGTCAGTTCAGGTCGATATCAACAGTATTGACCTCCTGGGAGTGATAGTTATAAACTGAGTAGCAGTCTTTTCTCCTCAAGGAGTAGATGCTCAAATTGTCCCCTCCTCCTGGAATGCTCTTGTCTGTCTATTGCCTGGCTATCTCATATCAATCATTTCCAATTAGTCTCAGCTCATATATATCTTCTAGAAAATCCTCTCCTTCTCTCCATCATAACATTTAGCCACACTCTACTATAGTTGTTGATTCACAGTTCTGATTTTCTTACTAGGCCGTGAACTGCTTGCTTCTTACTTGGTCCTTTGGTGCTGAATTTGTAGGAGACTCAAAGACGATTGATAGTTAAGTCTTTTCCAAGACTGTCATTCTATGACATACCACGTCCAGTTTGAGAGACACAGTGTAGAAGATGGGAATGGAATACTTTGGGGTATATACGGGAATTAAATGGAAGAATGAGGATTTGGAGATAGTCCTAGAAAACCCAGGCTCTCTTGAAGTCTCAGGCAAACTGTGCTTTGTCAGGGCAAATGTTTAACACACAAATGAGCACATACTCAAGAAATCAAGGTACAGCAGAAGGGTACAGGCTCTGGAATCAGATGAGTCTGGCTACTATTCTCCAGCCAAATAACCCTGGTGTGTTGCTTCTCTTTTTGAGGCCTCAGTTTCCCCTTCTGTAAAACAGGAGTGGAAATGCCTGCTTCAGAGATTGTAAAGATTTAGATAATAATATATATAAAGTGCTTAGCCCACAGTATGTGCTTAATAAATATTCTCTATTATTTTTATTTTCTCAGTTAGAAAATCAGGATAAACTGTGGACATGGGGTCTCAAATAAATATAATTTAGAAGCTTTGTGTCTTAGCATTAGAAGGGATCTTATGAGTTGATTTTGCTAACTGCTGCAACATCTCCTGATAAAATGTAGACCTGGCCTCTGTTAGCATAGTTCTAGTCATGGGGTGCTTACCACCTCACAAGACAGCCCATATCTTTATAAAATCATTGGTAGAAAGTTCTTCCTTTTATCAAGGCAAAAATCCACTCCCTGACTTTCTTCTTTTGCCTGATCCTCATTCCCTCCCCTGGTAGCCCACGTAGCAAGTCTACCCCTGCCTTCCCATGCCACCTTTCAAGTATTGGAAAGGGCTTTGAGCACCTCTAGCATCTTCTCTCCTTCAAGATTTAAAGCCCACAGGGCTTTCAAATGTGTCTCATGAGTTCTGGTTCCATATCTCTTACCACCATCCTCTGGGAGCATAGCAGAGAACCAAAAAGACTTGGTTTCTGCCATCAGTGAATTGATATTCTGATTAGGAATGAGGGAGTGAGACAAGTTCCCTGAAGGCAGGAACAATTTTTTGGTCACGGTGGGCCCACTCGTAGTATCTGGCATGTATTAGGTGTCAGTTAATTGTGGAATGTATGTACCTATTGCATGGTATGTGCTCCAATGTGAAAGTAAAGCATCAGAAATATTCTCCACATTTGAGGAGGTTGGGGTCTCATTCAAGAGGTAGCATCCTCAGAGACATTGGTGAAGGCAGTGTCTACTGGGGCATGGGATCAAAAAGGAAAGGGACCAGAACCTATTGTGAAAGTGTTAGTCACTCAGTCATGTCTGACCCTTTGCAACTCCATGGACTGTAGTCCTCCAGGCTCCTCTGTCCATGGGATTTTCCCAGCAAGAATACTGGAGTGGGTTGCCATTTCCTCCTCCAGGGGATCTTCCTGACTGAAGGATAGAACCTGGGTCTCCTGCATTGCAGGCAGATTTTTTTACCATCCGAGCCACCAGGGAAGCCCTATTGAGCATCTCTTATATACCAGGTACTTCACATGCATTATCACTCTCAGTACTTTTAATAACACCATGAAAAAATAATATTAAGTCCATTTTACAGATGAGATTACCACAGCAAAAAAGGGGGCAATGTAAGAATGCAAAATCTGAGAATGAAAAGAAATAGCACATATTAAGAAATCCTGAGAGCTTTCCTATCATAGGGGCTTCCTGGGTAGCTTAGCAGTAAAGAATCTGCCTGCAATGCAGGAAACATGGGTTTGATCCCTGAGTCTGGAAGATTCCCTGGGGAAGGAAGTGGCAACCAGCTCCAGGATTCTTGCCTGGGAAATTCCGTGGACAGAGAAGCCTAGTGGGCCACAGTCCTATCAGAGTTTCCCTTCACCGTGACTATGGTTAGATGTGTTGTTTTCTCAGAATCCAGGGTATGGGAAGGTTCATTTAACTTAGCGAGGGTCACGCAGCAATAAGCCGAAGCTGCATTTCTTACAAGCTCCCACTGAGGCCAGTGATGCTGGTACAGGGGTCACACTTAGAGGAACAAGACTTTAAACCATACTTAATTTGACAGAATTGTGTGAACTACCTAAAGATAAATCCTCTGATTAGTTGGCTCTGCCAACACTGAATCTGCAGGAGAAAAGCCAAGACCCAGACTGTCCAACACATGGAAACAAGAGATGGGATGGGAAGGAGCAGCGCCGTAGCTGCTCCAGAATCTCAAAGCATCCCAGTCATTGTGAGGAAGGAAAAGGGTCCCCAACATAAGGGGCATGCATCCCCTTGAGTTCTTGCCTGATGTCAGACACTCTGCTGTGCCTTTGCACGGAGAGCCAAACCCCGTGGAGAGAAGATGTGAACTGGGAAGTCGCACAGACCTGGGTTCATTCAAATCCTAGCCTGGAAGCCTACTTCCTCGTTGACTTTAGGTTATTGAACATTTCTTAGCGTCACTTTCCTCCTCACAGTGGGCTTGATGGTACCCATTTCGCACAGGATTAAATTAGGTAATTTTAGTAAGCCACTTAGCTGGGTGCCTGGCACAGAGTCAGCACTGAATAAATTGTAGCTGCTGTTCATCCACATGTTAATATAGTTAATCCATGATGATGCTTTGATTGTGAGGATAAGGGATTATCCCTGTTTTTCCAGATAAGGGAACAGGCTGGCGAAGCTTAAATGACTTAACCAAGGATATACAACAAGTACAGTTTGGGGCCACACACTCTAACCTGTATATACATGCAGTAACCGGAGAAGGCAATGGCATCCCACTCCAGTACTCTTGCCTGGGAAATCCCATGGACAGAGAAGCCTGGTAGGCTGCAGTCCGTGGGGTCGCTAAGAGTCAGACATGACTGAAGCAACTTAGCAGCAGCAGCAGCAGCAACAGCCATGGAGCTCTCTGACCCACTTTAGGGTGTGTTGAGATAGGTTTCAAGGCAGCTGGCGGCAGGGAAAGTCATCCCAGGACTGGTAGGGAGGGAGTCCTGGGGTTTGGAGTTGGCTGCGGTGAACCCAGCATGTGTATTACTGCCATGCAGGTGATCTTGAGGTGACTGGGGATTTTATCATGTGCTTTGAGAACAGAATTTCAGCCTGAGCTAGGAGTTCTAACATCCACAAAAACTCCTTACTCAACTCAGAAGTTTTTATCAACAGCAGCTACCCACCTGGCTGCCCCCAATGGGGCTTTGCAGATGAGGAGAGTAGCTGTCAGGTTCCTGGAGAATGACGGTTTTGGGAGAAAGAGCAGAGTGTGCAGGTTGATGGTGCAGAAATGCTGAGGTTCCTTCTGGTCAGCTCGGAGAGGAGACAGTTTCTCTTCTGCTGCCATCAGCCATGAGAATGTCACATTTAGGGTCCTGCTGTCATAACCTCTAGGGCCCCAAAGCAAGAGACAACAACTTCTGTCTCGAGTGACTGGAAGATGAGGGGTTGTATTTAGCTGTGATGGTAACACTTCCTAGAGTTTGAATACAATAAAAGGACTTAGCACAAGCTATTGAAGGTAATTTTCTTTTTCTCAGGTGGTTCAAAAAAACTTCAAAGGTATTTCCAGGCCTCAGACTAGTCACTAACACTTTAGTTCCAATGGAGTAACTGTAGTCACAGCAAAGGGGACTGGATTTGCTGTCAGAAGATCTGGACCAGGGGTCAGCAAACTATGGCCCAGAAGCCAAATTGAGCCCACTGCCTATTTTTCTAAATAAAGTTTTATTGACACTCAGTCATGCTCATCAGTTTACACATTGAATGTGGCCGCCTTCATGGTACAATGGCAGGATTGTCATGACAGAGCAGAGGACCCACCAATCCTAAACTATTTAGTCTCTCACCCTAAACATAAAGCAGTTTGCCGTCCCCTGATCTAGACTTAGTTTCAGCTATTCAGAAAGAGTGGAGCAAATCCCTCGGAGCTTCCGTTTCCACAACTGGGAATGATGATTCTCTCTCCCACAGGGTGGTTGTGAGAATCAAATGCGACAAAATGGGTGGGAAAGCACTTTGGAAACTCAGAATCTCTATGGAAAGGTGGGCAGGGATGGGTTTTACTGTTCATCTGATCTGTGCTGGAGGGGAACCCACCAGGACATTTTTTGTTTCTGGTTGATTTTTTTTTTTCCAGCCCCTGGTGTCAGCTTGTTGTCCTGTTCTCCCTTTGACACAAATACTAAATGAATTCCCCTCTCAGGCACTCTCATGCTCTTCTCCTGCCAAACATAAACATATTCTGGTTATATACTTCCAGCAATGGAGAACTAATACAAATGTATGTATTCATTCTTCCCCTTCTCAGATATCTGTTGAGTACCTACTGTGTTCAACTATGCAGACTTTATAAACTAGATCTTGTAGGGAGAAATGTTCTGTTTCTAAGGAGAGAAGTGAGGTATAGAATTATAACAGAAGAGAGATCATATCACATCATAATACGAGGACATGGCATGTCTTTGTATGTGTATGTGCACATGTGCACAGTTTAAAAAATAGAAGTGTTCAGGTTCAGATTTAAGAAAAGCTTGTTAAAAACAAGAATCTGTTTAAAAGTGAAGCGCCTTAAAAATGTAGCCATTATGTGTAACAGTTTTCTCTTCGAAATTACATTCTAATTTTAAGTTCCCATCCCAAACTGCCAAGAATGCCTTTCTTGCCCATTCATGGTCACTGAAGGCCTCTCATCCAAGCCTGTGGTCAGCCTACTAAGGCTTATTAAGGACTGGTCACACATAAGGGTTATCCTGGGCATCAGGGATCCAGGCACTCACTAGAGTTTCTAAATGTTGAAGGTAGTCTTTATTTGGGGCTTTCCAGGTGGCTCAGTAGTAAAGACTCCATCTGCCAAGCTGGTTCAATCCCTAGGTCCCGAAGAGCCTCTCAAGGAGGAAATGGCAACTCACTCCTGTATTCTTGCCTCAGAAATCCTGGCAGGCTACAGTCCACGGGGTTGCAACCTACTGACAAAACAGCGGCAGCAGCAGTCATTTTATAACTTTTTATCTTTTCTTTAATAATTGTTTCTCTTTTATTGATGATTCAATGAACACAGCTTCAATGATTTAATTTCTTTGATTTGCTATCAAAATACGCTCATAAACTGGGAGCAAAAACAGTTTAATTTTAAGTTCTGAAAGTACTGTCACCATACCTGTATGGTCAGATCTTGCTACTGCTGATAAAGGGAGATGATGCAGTTATTAGAGAAAAAGAAGAAGGAAACTTTATCTATTTCTGGGGTGCTCTAGACTACAGACTGGTTATCCTGGGCTTTCCCAGTATGGTGACTCTCTTGGTCCTCATGGAAATAGTGTTGATATTCTTTGTGAACGTGTATCTTCCATATTTTTCTACGTACTATGTACAGTTTAAATACAGAAGTGCAAATCAAAAACCCATCACCAATATATGGCCACCAAAATTAAAACATAAAATTCTTCCTCATTTTACTCCCCATCGGCCGCCCCCCACCTCCACTCTTCCCCCCTCCGCCCATTACTAAAACAGTTTCTGAAAGAAATGAGGCTTGGGGTTTTATATTTTCTACCTAAGGGATTTAATTCTCTCTAGAGTTGTTTTTTTTTTTTTAAAGAATATGCTTAGATCTATCAAGTATTTTTTTTTTATTAGACTTAGCTATATTCCTTCTATGATGGCAAGAAGCACATGAATGAAGCTTGTTCATGAACTAGGCTAACCACAGGTAGTTTCATTGTGTTGCCGGTTTATCTCATAGCTTTCAATTCACAGGCAAGCCTTTCCACCCCGCTCCTCCTCCAGTTCAGTGCAGTGCCCTGTTTTTGAGTTTGCAGTTCGTTATTTTATATCAAGGAGAATCTCTGATCTTTTGCCCTTCCATTCTGAAATGATGTTCATCTGGTTTTTTAGTTTTCCCCAAAGCACCTTCGTTCTTGATGTTAAGTGCAATCACTCTCTAAACCTAAAGCAGGTGATGATAACACAGTTGTGCTCCCTGTAGTCAGGTACTAAGGAGATGGTGGGTTTGCAACCATACAGACAGGTCGGTAGATATGATGTATCTTGCTGGGCAGGAGTCTTTCCTTCACTTGACCTTCAGAGCCTTCCTAGAATCCGAGTGTGTTTTCCTTCCTCCTGAAGCAGAGCTCTAAAATAAAGATAAAATATAGAATATAAAATTATAGCCACTATGTATACTTAAGATTTCCATAAATATATGAATAATTGGAAAGAAAGTATCTCAGGGAATATGCACCACTAGTAGGCACAATAAATTCTTCCACATATATTTCATCAGTACAGTGAGTCATGAATTGCTTGCAGTTAAGTGGTGAGTGTTTTGTCTATGTTTTCCATATTTCATTTTAATTTTATACAAATTAAATTTAGTTGGATAGATTGACTCTGTCTGACCTGTTTCCTAGTACTCATACATAAGCTTTGTCACTGAGATTATTGCTTTAAATATGCCTTTTAAAGCCCCTCAACTCGGTGCATGACTGTTTAAAAGAAATAATTGTAAGAATATTTTACATCAATTGTTAAGGCTTCTCTTATATACATGGTAAATGGGACTAATAACTCTGCACGATGAAAATAAATTTTATTAGGTGAATTTAGCTAGGCTTGATGAGGTGAAGCTGAATTTAGGATAAATGATATTTTTAAACCAATGAATTAGTCTCATGTATTTTTGGATTTGCAAAAAAATTTTCTCAGAACATGTGGCAGGGTCTTGTAATTCTCACACACACAGCTCTTTCTCTAATTCTTACTTTCCTGTGCATGTTGTGTGAATGTGTGTGCCTGAGCACCGGCATGTGCATGCACATGCCGCTTGTACACACACGGCTCACACACCACACACAACATAGTAAGAGAAGGGACCCAGGAGCTGCAGGGTGCTCCACATTCCCTCCCCCTTCTTCAGTTACTAATTCTGGCTGGTGAAGGCCTGTCTGGCAAAGTGTGCCCCTCTCTTTCCTCTTCTAACCTTGTTATTCCAAAACAGAAGAAATATCCTAATGTATTGTCATTTTAGGTTTCCCATTTTAGGGACAAAATTCAGTTGAATTTCCTCCTGGTTCTCTTTACTTCCACCCTATAAAGAATAACAAAGTCACCCATTTTCTGATCCGGAACCCAACTTGTTTTCCCAGGTTCCCTCCTACAACCAACATAAACACAGACATTTACCAGCAAAACAGAAGCTGTTGGAAAGATTTTTTGGCTGCTGAAATGGGCTCCTGTCACCAGGACATGGCAGACTTTTTGCTGTATTGTCTCCCAGCCCTGGCCCCGGTACTCCAAAGAGAGCTTTATATAATCAGTCTTTCCTGACATGTGACGTCCTGTCATTTTCCTCCTCTTCGGCTCTGCTGCCGCCCACAAATCAATAACATTGCCTGGGAAGTTCAAGCTGGTTGTGCAGCCACCCTAAGCTCTGTATTTCTTAAAGGGTATGTCAGAAAATGTAAAGTTTCCTAATAATATTTCTGGCTGATGACACATGGCAGAGCTGATGGACTATTTATAATCAGTGGCACGATCGCAAGCACATTATTTTTATTTCACTTAGGGGGGAGCCCTGTCACTTGCTACTGCTCGTTTCAGACAAGTTGATGCCATCTTCACCTAAAGTAGCTAAATCCTCTTTGCGGAATTCATTTGCACTCTTCCCTTTGTGTTAGGCACTCCCCAGTTCTTTCCAATTGAGCCACCTCCCCTTTTTATTGTTCTTAAGCTGGGTGGATGATGAGGGCAATGAATGATTTGTAGCAACTGCTTTAAATTCAGGCCATGCCTTCAATATAAATGTCTCCAGTCTTTGCTGCTTGGCTCTTGCTACGGTCTTCTGAGCGCGGGCGTGGCTGACATGACCAAAGCAGCAGACACAGCCACTGCATCCAGCACCTGCCCCAATTTTACAGGTCTGAACATAGCAGAGCTGTCTTTTGTTGAGCAGATACTATGTTCCAGGTAGGCATTTATTTCACATTCAGTATCTCATTGACTCTCTCACACCTGTCTGTGCAAGTGCTGTTATCTGCAGAGAAGAAATATTGGGGGATGGGAGTAGGCAGGAGATTAAATGAATTCAGAGTCACACAGCTTAATTCCTGGGAAAAGCCTCAGGACTCCAGTTCAGATCTCTTCTAACAGACCACACCTTCTTTCTTTCCACTTCCCTGCCCCGCCTCTTCCCAATTAAGTGGACACTTGTGGGTATATGATGTGTATATGCTGTGGATGTAGGGGAAATTATGAGTTCCCAGCTAGGGCAGCTCCTGTGAGTTTAAAGCCTGGCCAGAGTGAGAGATAAAAAAAATAGAAATTTCTCAACCTGAGAGTAAACCCTGGTGTAAAAGGAACCATATACTAGAGGGTTTTGACACATTGCAATGGGAAGTGTTACCTCTATCAAGATAATGAGCTCTCTCTCTCTCTCTCTCTCTTAAAAAATGTTTCCACAGGACAGAGTTTAGGGTATGGATTCGTTAACTATATTGATCCAAAGGATGCAGAGAAAGCCATCAACACTTTAAATGGACTCAGACTCCAGACCAAAACTATAAAGGTAAGAGGTTATATGTTATATGCCTCTTTATTTAGGAGACACTGGTTAAATTTCATCCTTTGATCTAATAAATCCAGGCTATGAGGGAGCTGGCGGTGGCTTCTTCATTTATTCAAAGGACACTTACTATCTACTGTACTAAATGAGGGACGTTACATTACAGAAGAACATTATTACAGAAGAACATTACATTACAGAAGAACACGGTGAGAGCTGAGTAGAAGGAGGGAACTACAAACTATGGGACTTCCTGTCCAGGGAGCAGGTAAGATGCCAGGGATGACCCACATCAAGAAGGCCAGGGAGCCCAAGCCTGCAAAGATGGTCAGAGCAGAGCCAAGGGAGAAGCTGCTCTAGGTGGAAGTAACACCACATGCAAAACTGTGAAAATGTATATGAACATTGTGAGTGGGGAATGACATACAGAACTCTATGACCTGAGATTCAGTAAGGAGATGATGAAAAGATGAGGGTGGGAGGTGGGCAGGGGCCTCACATGCTAGGCCAAACAGCATGGCTTTACCCAGTGGTAAAGAGGACTCTCTTAAACAAGACTTGAAAAAGGAAGAATCAGTTATAAAGAAACACACTGGTGGTGTGTGTAGGGATGGGTACTGTAACATCTGGGAACATAGTAAAGGAATGACAGGAAAAGTAACATTCTAGCAATCCAGAAATAATCAGACTGGTAGGTAATATCTCAAGAGGGGTTGTTTTAAGCAAAAAAAAAAAAAAAAAAATTCCAGTTATCCAGAGCCTGCTTCTCCAGATGGAGGTTTCTGTGGCTGGAATGTCATGCTCTCGGTTCAAGTTTCACCCTGAGGGGATCCTTGAGGAGGTGGTGCTGTTTGCTTTTGGCCCCTGACCCCTGACAGTCGGTGGTGGTCCCCTGGATGGAGCCTGCCTCCTCCTCAGCCTCCCTTTCCCTTCTTCCCCTACCTCCAGGCAGCATCCTATTTGGGGGCAGCTGCCAGCCGATTAATGAGTCCCATCCTTCATAGCCTATTAAACCATGAGGAGATGTCTCCTGGGCACTCTTATCCTCACGACAGCAGGTCTGACGCAAAGTAGGACAAAAGAGAAACCTCTCCCAGAATGGAAATCTATAGATGGCACCAGATCTTAGCATCTGAAAACACAAAATCAGAACTTTTTAGTTCAACAGACTACTTTTCTAACATCCAGATGGATAAGGAGGCTACCTGGTATAAGATAATGTCAGCTGGGAGGTAATCAAAACAAAAAACAAAATAGAAACCTTCTCTTTTGGGAGTGTATTATGTGGTTATCTATTTTTTCTTTTCTACTCTTTCTTCCTTCCTTCTTTCCCTCCTTCCTTCCTTTCTGCTTTCCCTCTTTCTTTCCTTCTTTCCTTCACTTTAAGCCACTCTACTTTCGTAGTTTCATTTAGCTTATTTCTAAAGACTGTTGCTTTGCGGATCTCATACAGTCTGTGCTTCACAAAGACCCCAAAACGGGCTTGATTCAGGTTGCCTCAGTCTCAGCTTGGAATCAGTCCCTGTGAGTTCTCTTAGGGGGAAATAACTGAGAGTTGTATAATTATGGAGTATCCTCTGAGAGGCAGGAGTGTTGATTTCTTTCGAAGGAAAAACATACCTATTTTCAATGCTTTGAGATAGGATGCTCTTGTCACTTGCCTCTTGGATTGAGGCCACCCTAGGTTGATAGCTGTATTTGTGGGTTTGACTGATTTTTCTGTGTTATCCAGTTCAGCTTTAGAATGTCAGGCATTTGTTCTTCCCTAACTCGAACTGAGAAAGGTACTTTCCTTTCCTCTACAGTTTTCTTAAAACCCAAGCCTCCCCAACAGCTTAAGATCAAATTCTCAGCCATCCATTCTGCTTTTTTTAAATAAAATATTCCATGAAGCCGTTGGGGATTCCCCAAAGGCTGAGTGGACCAGGCTTTTCTGACCTGAGAATGTACTCCCTAGCCCACAGTGCTTTGTCCCAGTGGATCTTAGAGACAAGGAACATTGATTATTTTCTTTCTGTGAAGAATCAATCTGCCTCCTTCCCTTCTCTGTATCCCTTTCCCCACCCCTTCACCCACCCTGTACTCACCCGGCATCAAAACACTGCCAACATGTTTGCACCCAGCAGTAACGTGGGCTTCCATAGGATCCAAAATGCATGATGCCACGGCTGAATCAATAATTTCCATTCTCTACAATGAATGAAAATTTAATGTGCAAACCTGGGAATTTCAGCCCTTTCATTAAAGCAGTTTATTTGCCATACTAAAAATTAAGTTTGAGTGATAGGTTCCTTTATTAACTTTTCTTCCCTTTCCTAAAGGGACACAGTGTTTAAGGTAAAAATCATATTAAAGAGAAGGAAAAAAAAGCAGACCCTTTTCCTGCCGTGTTAATAGTCTCATCATTTATTAATTTTTTTAAAATTGCTTTTCTGCCTTTCAGGCTGCTATTTACTTCTTCTGCATCAGTTTGCTTTAATAAATGACGTGAGATTTATCTCTTTGCTCCGACTTTCATGAAGGAATAGATAACTTTCCTACCTGAAAAAAATAAGTATCTTCTTTGGAAGCATGCATTATAGAGATCTCCTCAGAACCATGTAGTACGTGTTTGCAAACTCTGGTCAAGTCTGTCTCTCCTTTTGCTTCATGCAAAACACATGAGTTTAAATGTACAGCACAGATACAGGCAAACCAAGAGTTAATTACTAAGCTTTGAAGGTTAATGATGAACAGCTAGATTCAGAGATAGTTCTGGAAAGCCCTGAGAAGTGGTGGAAACCATAGTGAGCTGGAGAGCGCTAAAAAGGGCAGCTATTCTTCAGCTACTGCTGATTATTTAGGCCCAGTTCATTGTCAGATCTTCCACTTATTCAATAGAAACCAAAATCTAGGTATTTTATGCCAAATCTCCCGATTTTGAAAGGTTGAATCAACTAAGAAATTTTTAGAGCATTATGTAGGCAAAGCAAACAAAACTTAAGAGTTGACCTGTAGAGAAGTTTGCAACCTCTGAACTCAAATTTAGATACACAAACACTGCTTTGCATTTTGAAAATGAGTGATTTATTACTAGGTTGCTAGTAGAAGGTGCCCACAAATGATGGTTCACTGTTAACAACTATTCCTTTCCCCTTTATTAGGGGGGATGTACTGTAACTGTGCATGAATCCTGAGGACCTGTGGAGGGCAAAACCAGGTCTCTGTGCTCGAGGAGAATACAGTCTTGGTGCAGACACAGCATCAAAGCAGAAAAAACAGACCGCTTCATTAAGTAATCCCCTCCAAGTAATGTGGATGACTGCAGATAACTTGCCTATCAGGAAAAAACAAGTATCTTCGGTGGAAGTATGCATTACCAAGATCTCCCTGGAACCATCTAGTACATGCTTGCAAACATGAGACTGCAGAGAAATTGTTCTTTGAATCTTAACTTCTTTAGTGGGAGAAAGTGGCCAGGTCCCCATCCCTCTGGAGATTAGGCTCAGAGATGAAGTGACTTGTGCAAAGGCACACAAGTGGCCAGCAGTTGAGCTGAGTTAGCATCCAAAGATACTGTGAAAGAGTCTTCCAGGAGTTACTTAATAGGTGAGCATGAGCTTGAAAGGAAATAATAATGATAGTAATGATGCCTTATATTGAGTGTTTATGGTGTCTAACTCCTTTTCATTTCATGCTTAATAATATTTAACCCTTGAAGCTTCCCAAACACTAAAAGCTTTACACACATCAGCTCTGATTCTTAAAATAATGACTCTCTCCCTTATACAAATGAAGAAACTGAGGCCCAAAGAGGTTAAGAGACTTACCCAGGATCAGTTAGTAAGTGAGATTTGGAGTAAGAAAAATATGTGTTAAAAATAACTCTGGCAATAGGTCGCCTGTGTTGGAATGTCACGCCACCTGCTTGCTCAGCAGCACATGTATTCTGTGAGTGTGTGGGTGTGTATTTGGTTCTGTGCACACATGGGTTATACTCTCTGACGAGGGAAGGAGATATAAAAAGCAAACAGATGAATTGCGTGGCTCCTCTAAGTTCTTCAGTAAACAGACTTGCAGTTCGGGGCTTCTGCCGTCAATCTGGAGACAGACCTGACTTCAGATCATGTCTACTCAGACCCCTGCCTTGCAGGCCCTGCAGTAGGTCCTTAGGTGACCCAGAGATGACAGCGCCCTGGAGAGTCTTCCATCCATGTATGTCAGAGAGGCATGGGGTATGGACCAAGGAGTTATTTACACTGACTATCCCCAAAGACCCCAAACTGGGGCTTTGCTCAGCATTTCAACCCTAAACCCAGTGAAGATAATTTGCCCTGTTTAGGGCCTCAGAAGTGTTGTTTAGCTCCCTGGAACCCAGTTTCTCCAACAGAGATCACATTACACTCCAAGAAGCATTGGGTTAAATGGCTGTGAATTCTGGAAAATGATTCCCAGTATCCCCTAAACCTCACAGTGGATGCCAGTCCAGTCCTGAATCTCCCTGTGGGCTTTACAAAGCAGCTTCTGAATTTACCCTTTATTCTAGCCTCTCACTAAAAAGCGCTCCCCTTCTTAGTGCTTCTTAAGAATGCAGTTGCAGCGGTCCAGCTCTTTGTTGCATGAATTAGGAACAAAGAAAAGTAGATGATTCTGTAGTAGCTTCAAAACAGGGATATGTTTATCAAAAGTTTGGACTGATATACAAGTGACACTGACCACCTCCAGTAAAAAGTGATCCAAAATGGAATTTGGGGATTTGGAATCCTAAAGCTCTGAATAGTGGGACACCTGTTTGGATTTTAACCCAAGTTTGAGAAACAGGATTAGAGAAGCATTCAGTGCTCTGCCTCTAGAAGTTCCCCTTTCATGGGAGACACAAACCCTCAAAGGAGCACCTCTAATGTAGGGAGGTGGGGGTGGCCATGGGGCTGCAGGGGTTCCCACTAGATTGGGGTAGAGGGGCGGGAGTAGGAAGCTGTACAAGGTTTGAGCACAGGAGGGATCTAGTCAAAGTGAAGTTCCAAGAAATTTCATCCGGCAATGGCACGTCACTTGGGATGTTTGACGAATGAGGCCAACGGCCTGCGGGCTGTTATGCTAAGTTTTTTCAGCCTTAGACTTTGGTTTTTCATCATCTCTATTAGAAGCTTTGTTTTACTCATTTTAAAAGCACAACAGGCTTATTTATAAATAATTTGGAAAATTCATTATTATCTGATGAAGGCAACATCAGCCATTCCCAACTCAACGCTGTTAACATTTTTATGTGTTTCCTTCCTTTTCTCATTGCATTACATTCACAAATAATTTTGTGGCTTTTCTTGCCCTAATCATTGCATTCAGCTATTCCTCAAATTCTGAAACTGTGACTTTAAAGACAGCATTCCCAGAGCACAGCTCTTGTGCAGACGGGAGGAGTGAGTGATTTCAGGATTAGGCTGGGCTGAGGGGACACAAAGGCTGCTCCTGCCACTCTGCCTGAACCCAGGAGAGTTGGCACTCCATCAGGAGAGCGGGTGAGAGAGTAAGAAGGAAGCTTTATCACGAGGCAGCAGCCTGGTTCCAGAGGGAGCAGGGTTAGAGGAGGGGAAGGTGTGTGAGTGAAGGCTTTTCAGAAGGGGAAAAAAACCTCTTTTCTCCGGGAAGGAGAGCAGTTCCTTTATTTCAGCCTCTCTTGCTCCGACACTGCTTAGCCATTTCTCCCTTTTCGCTTTATTCTTCTAATAGCACTAACGGTGCCTCCAGGGGAATCTTTCCACACTTGAGTTTCGCAGGTTCCCGTTTGCCCCTCCCGCTTCTTTCTCTTGCCAGGGGTCATCAGGGAGCCTTGCCTCCCTCCCTCCGCCCACAATCCACCTGCCTCGCTAAAGGCCTCCATTCCGCTGAGGCATCTTTTCTTTGCACTCGGCATAAGCAATTATTTCTCCTATCACTGCCCTTAATGCCTCCCAGAGAGTTAGCAGATCATTTTTTGCTGACGGATATCACCCCACCCAGAAATGATAGACTACCTCCCTCAGTCTCATTAATAATAAAAAGGCATTTGTCTCTCCTCCTCCATTATGGCTGTAGTCAGAGCCAGTGTGGGAGTGCGTCCCAGCCAAGGTCAGCAGGGGCAGCTGGATCACTGAATCCCCAAGGAGTGAAGAGAGAGGGTGGCAACACCAGTGAAAATGGAAGACCCGTTCACCCCAGTTGTACCGGACCCTCTTTCCTGTGATAGATTCTTTTCAGCTGCTTTGCTTCCCAGGGCCCTGTTAACTTGCTCTGAGTGAATAATTTCAGATACAGGTATAGGAGTTGGAAAGATGGAGATACAGTTAGTGAGGCTCATATGTTTCCAGTATCTTAAAGGTCATCCACAGTGCCCCGTGTCTGGGAGACAGAAGATTGGGCAGGTACAGGTTACAAGCACACCTAGGTTTTCACAGTATGTGGAATCAGGCTTAGGGCCTTAGGCTGGCTACATGTGTAAAAGATCCCACAATGTGATGTGAGCTGCTTAAAAACATTCGTCACACCTCAGCTGTCTTAGGAGAATGTCCACTCCAGATCCCAGGAAGCAGTGGTCTTTTCTGGTCTACTCTGGTCAACCCATCCCAGGCGTCTCGTGTCCCATTCTCAGCTCCGTGTTTGGAAGGGACCAGACACTGTAAGGCTTGTTCAGAGGCAAATGAAGAAGACAGTCACATGGTCCTGCACTCACGTATTCACCCCGCAGTGGTTGCTCTTCCATTCTCTAGAGAGAAAAAAAAAAGTCTGCAGTGACTCTGAAGCTCAATCTTATATTTCCAGAATCTGAGAAGAAAATCTTTGTGTCTGTCATTTGCCTCGGGTCATAGTGAGTCCCTGACTATCAGAGACATTCGTGTGGAGTCATCATGGATAACTTAGAGGGACGGCTATACCAGACTGGAGTCTGACTAAATGATCCTAAAGGTCCCCTGTAGCTCTAAGACGCTATAACTTTGTGTTGTTTCTGGACTCTGAACTGTTCCGTCAAGTATAATAGCCACTAGCCACATATGGCTATTTACATTTGAATTTAAATTAATAAGTTAAAAATAAATGAAAAGTTCAGTTCCTCATTCACACTAGACACATTTGAAGTACTCAGGAACCACATGTAGATGATGGCTACCACGTTGGACAACACAGATCTAGAATGTTTTCTGGAAGTTCTCTTGGACAATGCTGGCCTAGAACATCAGTGGCCCTGGAGAATATAAGATCGTTTCTCCATGCTGACCATGAAGCCCCAGAGCAAAGCAGCTGGTCTGTCAAAGGTCATAGAGCCACATCCCTCTCCCCTTCCCCTTTGTGATCCATTCAAAAGAGCTCTGAGTTCAAATGAAGACTCAGATCCAGCTCCATTAAAAATTACTAGGATGACCTTGGACAATTTAGTTTATTTCTCTAGACTAATTTCCTTATCTGCAGGATGGTTCCTTCCAACTTTAACAGTATAGCTAATAAAATATTATAGCGTGATCTTTCCAGCTTGGTAACTTTCCAAGGAAAGTAGCAGTTTGTGCCAAGTACATGGCTTCTATTTCACTGTCCACGTTAACCTGGCATAGTGGAAAGATCCCAGAGTCATATCCAGCACTATGCCTTTGGACAAGTACTTGTCACACTGAGCCAGAATTTATCTTCCGGAAAAGGAAACTAATAATATCTCACTTATAGGTAATCCTGGTTTATAGGGAATGCTCAAGTAATGCTTCTCAGAATGAAGATGATAGTGAATAGGGTTACCCCAAGGAAAGAATTACACAGAGAGAGGGAAAGACTTTTCCCCATCTGCATGTTTCAGAGATACATGAAGAATGAGTCTCACTTTGTGTAGTGGAAAGTATTATGGAGCTTTCAAGAGGCCACAGCAGTCTTACCAGTTTAGCAAGAGTCGGGAGTTGCAATTTAGTGAGGACACTCTGTCTTAAGCCCTGAGTCTGAGACCAGCTCTTCCACTAACCAGGCCATGAAATCTTTAGCACATCTCTCTCCCTTCCAGGGACCACTAGACAGATTGCAAGGTGCTTGTACCAAGTAATCCGCCTTGATAATTAGATGGGCTTTTAAAAAGAAGTTGTAAGGCACATGAATTCTATCACCACACCCTTTTTTAAAAGAAGTATTTATCCAGCCTACTGTGTACCAAATACTTTCATGATATTGTTGGATTCACTTTATATCCATGGGTCCCTCTAGCTCCTTCCCTACATCTGAGTTAGTTCCTGGGAAAAGAGCTAAAATGTGTTCCATACAGTATATTACACATTTTTTTTTGCTTCAGTTCAGAGAGTGTTATTGAGTTCCTGCCCTCTGTAACGCTTGGAGAGTAGATGCCACAGAGAGTCTGCAGAGACCACCAGAATGCTCTTACTTTGGGGGCAAATGAAATGTTAGCACAGATGGTTGTGACGGGTGGGAGGGTGTGATAGCTACTGTCATTGAAATGTGTATCATCTGCAGAGTCTGAGGAGAGAGCAGGCATTTGTGCCTGGGCTTCACGGAGGAAGTGGCATTCAGTCTGAGCCTGGAAGGATGGGCAGGAGTTCATTTTGCCATGAGGATGACAGATAGCAGGAACAAAGACATTTTGTTTGAGCTGAGGTTTAGGCTGCTTAGTGGGGTTAGCAGGAGATTAGAGGTGGATCCAGATCCCAGAGGACCTTGGATGCTCAGGTAAGGGATTTGAGCTTCCATCACAAAGTGCTGGAGAAACACTGAAGGTTTTGAGCAGGAAGAAGCAGCACAATTATAACTCATTAAAGGGACTTCCCTGGTGATCCAGTGGTTAAGACTCCACACTTCAATGCAGGGGGCCCAGGTTCAATCCCTGGTTGGGGAACTAGATACCACAAGCTGCAACTAAGTGTTTGCATGCTGCAGCTAAAGATTCCACATGCCACAACTAAAAGGATCCCGCACGCAGCAATGAAGATTGTGTGTGCCACAACTAAGACCCAACACAGCCAATAAGTATTAAAAAAAAAAAAAAAGAAGAAGAACTCACTAGAAACATTGCCATCAGGTCTTGCCCCTGATAGAAGGACATCATATACCAGGTGGAGGGTGGGGAAAATATGAGGCATGGGGCCACGTAAGTGGACACCTGTCCTGTCTGTGGGCAGGGCTGCAGCCATAGGCACAGGAATAAGCTGATCCTCACAATCAAAACTGTAATTTCTAGGAGCTGGCTGGCTGATTTCTTCTCTCCCTACTCCTGGAGGTGGGATCAGAGGTCCCAGGGAGGGTTTGCTCCTAGAAGGCCTTGGAAGCACCAGAGTCTGTTCTCTGCTGCCATCCTTCTGGTCTCTTTGGAATGAATGTCCCCAGGGATGTGTATGTTCTGGGAAGTTTCTGCTCACTCAGAGAGTACTGTGTTACAACAGACTGGGGAAGATCTGCAATCTGATCTGAAATAAGTGTCTCCTCTGCTAGACTAATAGTCCTGCGTGTCAGGGGCTGCTGTATTCATCTTTGTACCACCAGTGTCTAGTATCAGGCCTAAGTACACAGCAGTTGTCTCAAAGCCCTATTTATTGAGCATTTACTGTGTGGCAGGCATCTGCGGAAGGAAATGGCAACCCGTTCCCAGTGTTCCTGCCTGGGAAACCCCATGGACAGAGAAGCCTGGCAGGCTGCAGTTCATGAGGCTGCGAAGAGTTGGACACGACTGAGCAACTCAACACTTTCACTGACTATGTGCCAGGCATAGTGCCTAAGAATCATATATGCATTAGCTTGTTTAAGGCTCTATTAGCTCTAGAAGCTTCCAAACTAGGTTATCAAGTGATAAGCTCAGAAAGTGTAAGTGACTTACCCCAAGCTTTACCATTTATAGTTAGTAAGTGATTAGGATCCAAACCTACATCTCTCTACCAAAACTCTTGCTGTTAATCTCCGTCTCTTTCCCATTGCTGAAGAGATGCTCTATTTCTGTTAAAGTAACATAAATGAGAGCTGCCTTGGAGTGATCTTTCTCAAAATACAGTTGTCTGATGCTCTAACTATGACGTATCAGTGAGACCCACAAGATAAGGGGTGATGAGGACAGGAAGGATGCTCCTAGTGTGTGGAACCAGAATAGAAATAGGAGAAGGATAGAATTCAAACCTGGGAGAGACAGGTTTGAATTCAGCAGAAGGAAGAACTTTCCAATAATCAGTGATGGCCAGTGATTACATAGGATGCTTCCTGTCCTTGGAAATGTGTAAGGTCGTTGGCCAACTGTCTTACATCCTGCCCTGAACTTTTGAGGTCACTTCCAGTATCAAGGTTCTAAGAAACAAATTTCAAAGATAATGCATTCTGCTGAGATCACCATTATCACTTGTTACCCTTACCACTTACCGTGAACTATGGTTGTGGAAATGAACAGTTTTGTGAATAGAACACCAAGCTCATGAAAACATCCAGTCAATGCTAGAGGTTCTTGTAATTCATAGGCGCTCAACAAATGACACCCCCGTTTTCTACATCCAAGTCTTAAGCCAACTGAGAGGTAAGACAGAAAGAAAAACTATGGAACCCTAAGTTGTTTATTAGTGATTAAGGCCCAAATGGCTTCTGTGGACACCTTGAACTTCTTAACACAGAACCCCATGCTTTGACAAACTGATACACTATGTCATGGGTGCTTTGTACCCCATAGGACTCCCCACATGAGAGCATAGCCAACTCCCATAGAACATAGAACCAGAAATAGAAAGTGGGCTTCCGGCTGGCATCTGGTTCCCAGAGGGAGGAAGCAGGCAGCGTCTGTGGCTCACATGCTCATTCCCTTTATTAAAGCCTATTCAGAGCCATTGCACCACTTCCCTGGAGAAGAGGGGATGCAGGGGTACAAAGGAGCTGGACGTTACTCCAGGAGGCATCCTCCATGTGGAAGGAAAGCAAGTCTCCCCCTGGCAGGAACAGCCCTCTGCATTGCACTCTCCACCTGTTTGCTTACTCTCCTCACTGGACTGTGAGATCCTTAAAGAAAAAACCCTCCCAGCACAGGGCCTGGCACACAGTAAGTGTTCAAGAAAGGGAGGAATGAGTGAATGCTCACCTTCTGTACCAGTGTTTTCCTAAAGAAACCCCTTTCCTCTCATCTCACCCTCCTTGTAGCACTCAAGACCGTCTTTATCATGCTTTCCAAGTACCCTCTTTTTCTGTTCCATGGTGGGTCAGACGAGGGCCACAGTGTTGCCAGATGATTCAGGAAAGGTTTTCCCCAGGCTGTGTTGTTCCTGCCACGCCCCGGCTGTGAGCAGGTGAAGGTACCTGTGAGTGCTGCGTGGCGAGGGGCAGATCCCGCCTTGGTCCTGCTGCCCCGTCTGGGATGAATGGCAGTGCCTGCCTTCCTGCCTTGGTGAGAGTCGCTGAAAGCAGCCTTGTGAAGTCACTTTGGAAAGTGGAAAGTACTTTGTAGAGGGCAGGCAGAGGAATCTGTAGGAACACGCTAGAGGAAATTCATGGTCGTGAAGTGGTAAAGGATGGTCCCAGACCCCACGAGTCTGATGGAGGAGGACAGAGCTTCTATAAGTGCTCACTGGTCATGTTTCAAATGTTTGCTTGTGGTCAAATTGAAAGATGTGCCCTGTGGGAGCTAGCGTCCCAGGGTGACCCACAAAAGTCAGTCTGAGTCATCCCATAATAATATTTATGTGGATTCTATATTTATGTAATCTTTATATTTACGTAGATTCTATATTCTTAAATAATATTTGAGTAGATTCTAAATTCTAGGTATGTGCTAGACGCATTAAGTCTGTTGTCTTAATTCTTTTTGAAAACCCATCGAAGGAGAATTGTCCCCCCACCTTTTGTCAGTAAATAAACAGACTTATCAAGATCAAATTACTTGCCCAAGATCACAAAACTAGTGAGTACTGGAGGCAGCCCGTGACTCATAAGCTCTGTGCTGTACTGTCCATCTTGCAGAGAGTAGGAGTTACTGTAAGCCTGTAGGGACAGGGAGGGATAGGGAGTTTGGAGTGACTGCAGATCTTCAGACAAGATCGTCTGTACAGTCATCTGCCTTTGAGCCGTCCTTCCCCGGAGAGAGGCTTTGTCTCCCTACTCTAGCTCCTGAGGTCCAGAGCAAGATTGGTGCAGGCGTGGAAATGCCGGTCTTGTCTTCGGAGATTCTGGATGAAAGAAGTGAGCAGGACCCCGATGGTCTGAGACTCAGAGTTCTTTAGGGCACTTCCCGTGTTGGAAGCCCTGGGTTCTAGTGGGGTTAATAAACTAGCAATTATGCTAAACGTCAGGACGGAGCTAAAAGTCAGCGATGTTTTTAGAAATATTTCAGCCTAACAAAGGGTCTGAGACCTGTAGTCACTCAGTTAAGATTTAATAAATATATGAAGAAACTTGAAAAGTTTTCATACTGGGACAAGCATTTGGATACTAAATGTGGGAAGATCCTTTTTCTGTTATTTTTGCCCACTCCCACTTCTGCAGGTTTCCAGGATGGGGGACTGAGAGAAATGATAGACCTAAGGTTCCAAATAGAGGAGAAAAATTAAGTGGGATTTAGGCTTTGGTGAATGATCAAGATGCTGTTCACCCTTGAGATCTGTTGCTGGGCTGGGACTGGAGTATGCTGCAGTAATCCTTCCCAGCTGAGATTCTGCCTCTGTCAGAATCCTCTTTTGGGGAATCGATTTTGGTTCTGTCATTAACTTTCCTGTGCCAGATCCTTTTCCCTAGCAGGTCTGTCCCCAGCCTGCTCTCGCATGTGCCCCAGCTCTGGCTGCCCAGAACTAAAGGGATCAAAGTCGTTACTATCCATTATGCATTGATGGGTTACCAGGCAGGCACTGCACTACGCCCTTGACCTTCATCATCTCTTTTGTCCTCACAGCAGTGGAGGGTTATCATCAGGCGATGGTTCCCTGACCCCACCACACACTGACATACAACTTATCTCCCCACGAGTCTCTCCCCATATAACCCTGGAATGGCACTCATCTTGTGGCATTATGATAACTGGTCCATTTGTACACCATTCTTCTATTCAACTCATTTGTTGAGTACCTGCTATGGAGTTGCCTTTTGCCCCCGTTGGACTCAGAAGTCCTTTGGGGCAAGAGACCATGCCTGTTCTTGCTTGCTGTATATCCCCAGCATACAGCACTATGCCTGGCTCATAGTAGATCTTCAGGAAATGTTTTATAAGAGTGGCCTCTAAATTTAGTTCTTGAACAAGATTCAGTCCTTCCCACCCCAGATCCTGGAGAATAGGAGACTTATCTCTTAGCTCACAGCTGAGCAGATTATCGCAGCTATGATTCTGGATGCTTAATGCTCCCCCTAAGTGGAGGAATTCAAGCTGCAGTTAACCCAACATACCATTAATGTCCAGGTCATTCATTATGATCTGTGGGTGTTCATTCACTCTTTCAGTAGATGTTGAGCACCCTGTGAGTGAAGGAGCTAGAACCACAGAGATGAATAAGATACACACGCGCTAATGCATGACCTCAAGGAGATCAGCAGACTAGATAGAGAGATGGAGAATCAAGGTCAAAATGGGTTAAGTACCATGGGTGCAATTCATTAAGAGCACTGCCAGGGAGATTTTTAAGAGAAGGTAAAATTAGGGAAAGCCATCTAGAGAAGGTGGCATTCGAGCTGGACCTTAAAAGGGCCATACGATTAGGACCTGAGGAAATAGGTGAGAAAATGTTCCCTCTGGACAAAAGCATAAAGATGAGGACGTATGTTTTGGGGGAACATTAAGATCATTCAGATAATTAATTTGTCAGCAATTGGCAGGGGTGAGACCAGGGTGACCCTCATTACCATAGACATATCACTGTGATGTTTTTATTTCCTTCTCCCTACTGCTCCCTCCTCATGCCTAAGAAAAACACTTCTGCTAGATTATAACCTGAAAGGTCAGGGTAGGACAACCTTATGTGGAGTGATGCCCTGTGTTGGCAGTCTCATGGTTCTTCAGTCCTCACCCCTAAATGCACACACAAGGACCTTCCATGCAAAGTCCTCTCTGCATGTCATCCATTTGCTGGGAAGGAGCCTACAGAGGCCATACGTGAGTTTCTAGAAGAGGTAGATACTGCCGACAGGATTCCTTGCTCCACTGGCAGTAGGAGGCTGGCGAGGCAGATTCGTCACTCACATCATTTTATCTGTTGAGTCAACATCTATTTTTAGGTGTGGAACCCATAAAGGGACCTGGCATCTCTGCATGGAAGGGGATAGAGTGAGGGGATATACTCATCCTTCATGCCCCTCTGTGGGATTCACTGCTAGACCCATTCTCAGAGGCAAGGTCTGCTTCACTGATGGAGATTTAGTTCCTAATGCCAATTAGGTCCAATTTAATGCATACAATTCCTTTTGCAAACGTGCTTTCGTGTTTGCAGAGAATACATACACACAAGCATACCCACTCACTCCCTCACCCCTGTAGTCTTAGCAGGTCCTGTGAATTGTTTATACAAATTAAATAAAACTGAAAAATGCTAAGGCATATAGGTCCCTTCCTGTCCAACATTGTCAGATGTGCTCTGAAATGACTGTTTTCATCATCTATTCTGAGCCATAACCGCCCCAGAAATAGCTTTAGCAGGAAAATGCTTTTGTTAGACTAGCTGTAAATTATATTTCAAATGTCTGATGTTGTTTTCTTAAAAAAATAAATAAATAAGTAAATGAAAGTCTAAAATTAATGACTGCTGGGGTTTGCTTTGCTTATGTGTACTGCTACAGATTTGGCTTCTTGCAGATGGAATTTCAGATCTGTTTACACTTCTGTGTTAGCTTTTTGGGGAGAAAAAAAAAGCAGCTGAGAGATCTGGGAGGACAAATTTATAAAGTCAAACTTATTATAACCATCGAAGAGGCTCGCATCTCTCTCCACTGGCCTCTCCTCCCTCATTCCCATCGTGACCTCATTTTGTTTATTGTGGTTTTAGCTGCTCCACCTCCAAGTTCGAAGGCAACTGGTTCTTGCAGATGCTATGACAAGGTCACATATCTAGTTTCACAAGCAGATGTTCATTCAGCCCCATTTCACCAGCACTTTGTCATTCAGCGAGAGCAGACCTTGTGGGAACAGATTGGAACAACACAAAGGATGGGACATAAAAAAAAAAAAAAAAAAAAATCTTGCAGAGAACCTGATCGCTTTTTATGTGTTCAAGAAGGGACTGGGGGTTGGGAGTGGCAAGGAAAGAAAGCTGCAGAGCAGAATTTTATGGGAAAAAATTTTTTTTTTTTTGGTTTATTCAAAGATTATTATGTGTTGGATACAGTAAATCATCTATACACCCACATCCTGGAGGTAAATCTTCAGAACTCCATGCGTGGGTTGTTCTGCATTTAACAGCTGCCATACAGTAGCTATTTTGTTCTGCACTTAGAGACCCTTATCTGTGCATTTGTTTTAAGTTATCATCCACTCTCCTTTTGTTCCTCTATTGCTGTTCTCCTGGTTCTCATTACTAGTACAAGCACAGCTAAAAATCTGAACTACAGACTTATCTGAACTGACACTGTGAGTTAGAGTGATAGACGTGGGCTGTCGTCTCTGTTGTGGACTCAGCCTCTACTTGGAGGGTGTTGCCTGTAATGCATTTAGCACCTCTTGCCTTTTCCTAGGTCTCATATGCCCGTCCGAGCTCTGCCTCAATCAGGGATGCTAACCTGTACGTTAGCGGCCTTCCCAAAACCATGACCCAGAAGGAACTGGAACAGCTTTTCTCACAATATGGCCGTATCATCACCTCACGAATCTTGGTTGATCAAGTTACAGGTGAAGTATTTCTAGGCTATTTCCTTCCCTTGGGTCAGCGTCACCAGCCAGTGCCCTGTGACCCGCAGGAGCAGAGGGGTAATGGTTACTTACGGGAAAGGATATGGGTCGTAAGTAGGCAGCTTTTTGACTTAGAAGAAAGACTTTTTATCAATGAACTGCTGAAATTTAAAATGGGCCATCCTGGGAAGTAGAAGGACTCCATTATGGGAATGGTGCCAGCAGCAGCTAAGCTACTTGGCAGAGTTGTAACGAGGATTCAGCCACCAGGCTGGGAGTGGGGCTGAATGACCTTCAAAGTCCCTTTCAACCCTCAACCAAATAACATTACTTTTGCATGTGAAAAGAACCTCTGTGTATAGCTCTGGCTGCTCTGATAGCACTGTAGAGTTAGAGGGGAACTGAAATTGGCTCATTTCACAGGTAAGAGAACAGAGGTCCAAAGTGGGGCAGCTGTCCAGTTAGTAGCGGTGCAGGGATACCCCGGCATTGGATCCCGCGGTACTTGGGCTATCATAAAGAAAAGCAACTGCCACCGCCTCTCAGTAAGAAAGGCACCCAGGTTGCGTTTTTGATGACAAGGTTTTCACCTACTCTAATTAAAAACACCCCCTGAGAGTCATTTGAAAGTGAGAGTGTTAGTCACTCAGTCATGTCTGACTTTTTGTTACCCCATGGACTGTAGCCCACCAGGCTCCTCTGTCCATGGAATTCTCCAGACTAAAATACTAGAGTGAGTTGCCATTCCCTTCTCCAAGGGATCTTGCTGACCCAGGGATCCAACCCGGGTCTCCTGCATTGCAGGCAGATTCTTTACCATCTGAGCCACCAGGAGAGTCATTTAGCATGTGTTTATCGTCTGATTATTGCAACAAACCTCACTGAAGGTAGCTCTGCCCCAGATGCTATGCAGAGGGACACCAGAGGTCAGGGACGAAGGTGTCACAGCCCCATCCTTACAAGACCACAAGTGTGATCCTCACAAGACCTTACAAGTGTGATGAGTACCAGCTAGAGCTGCCCAGCACCCCAGGAGCGTTCAGGAGAAGGTGTGCTGTGCCTGCTAGGCACTGATGGAAGGGAAGTCTCCATCAAGGGGATGGTGTTTGAACAGAGTTTTAGAGGGTGACTTGAAGCTGTCTGGTGAGAAGGAGAGATAGAACATTCTAGGTGGCTAAGATATATCCCATAGAATAGATGATAGGACATACCCAAAGGCACGGAGTGAAGGAGGAACACAGCCTGTTCAAGGAATATCTGGCAGTTAGCTTGGCTTACATGAGGTTCAGCAGGGAGTTGGGGCCAGATCCTCAGGGGCATTAAATGCCATGCCAAGAAGTCTGGAATTCCTCTGTATGCCACCTGGAGCCATGGACGGGGTTTTTATGGCTTTTGTTCATTTCTTTTTCTGCCTTTGGAGTAGGGAACAATGAGGAACAGGTATATTCACAGGGTAAAAAACAGAAAAGGTACAAAAAGGTATAAAAGGTGTTTTTAAAGGGTATCATATGGTTAGAGTTTGCTTTCAAATGGATTATTTAGTTGCCAGGTATGGAGGACACATTGAGGGGCTACAGACTGGACTGCGGATGGTCAGTTACAGCAGCTAAAGGGAGGCTTGAGGGCTGAGCAGGGTGGTGGAGGAAGGCAGGAAGGGACAGATGTGAAATATGCCTGTGTTCTGTGGGCAGGAATTGCCAGCCCAGAGCCATGAGGGCAAAAAGGCAGGCAGATGCATTTTGATGGGTGAGAGAGATTCAGGAAGCCAGGCTCAGCCCTAGCCCCACAAGTGGGCTGATTCCCCAAGAAACATTGTTGGGACTCAGCCCATATCTTCCTGGGGATCTTTACCAGTTTGGTTTGTTCACTGTTTACAGAGGCTCTTTCTCTTTCCCCAGGAGTGTCCAGAGGGGTGGGATTCATCCGATTTGATAAGAGGATTGAGGCAGAAGAAGCAATCAAAGGTCTGAATGGCCAGAAGCCCAGCGGTGCTACAGAACCGATTACTGTGAAGTTTGCCAACAACCCCAGCCAGAAGTCCAGCCAGGCCCTGCTCTCCCAGCTCTACCAGTCCCCCAACCGGCGCTACCCTGGCCCACTTCACCACCAGGCTCAGAGGTTCAGGTAGGTGTACCCCAGGGCAACAGCCCTGCTACAGGAGTACAGAGCTGGGCAGGAGCCAGGGAAGCCCTTGGCCCTGAAGGATGTGGCTGAGTGAGGACATCTGCCCCCTGGAACCACTGTGGGACACTCCCCCTGAACTTCAGTTTCCACTGCTGTAAAATGTGATGACTGGGCCAGATGCTCTTCTAAGCCCCCTTTCAAACTAGCACATGATTGTGATTAAACTTCAGATTCTTTGATTGAAACAAATTTCTACATTTAAGCAGATAAGAAGGTTCAGTTTCAACAAGAGTTCATCACAGATAAGGGACTCCATTCAGCAGTTTAGACTTAAGGCTAAAGCAGTGACTTTTGATGAAGTCAAAGAAAAGAGTAGCCCAGAAGGCATGTCCTTACCAAAGGGAGTGGTCTGGTCTGCTCTCCTCTTTCTCTGGCCGGTGCTTCTATTGGGTTGGGTGGGGGGGATCCTCTCTTCTATGTTAACTTCACTCTGACATTAAGTCAGTAGACTTTGGGAAGGCAAGGAGGAAGACTTTTTCCAAGCCTTATTAGCGTTTCCCTGATGTACCCAACCCCTAGGAAGCTCCAGGTGCAGTGGGACGTTCTCCTTCTCCTGGGACATTTCTGAAAGGCAGATATCTCTCCAGGAAGGCAATCTGACATTAACCAATCTCTACTGTGCAAGAGATAAGAATATTCTTAACCTACCCATAATAATTCTAAATAATTATTTTAGTTGATCCATGCCCTGACTTCCCTTTAATGAAAGGGTCTTTCTCTTCTTCAAACATCACATGGGTAGTAGGCCCTTCCATCTGGCCATAAAGAGGAGAAAAATCAGCCTCCAAGTGTCCTCCCATGCCCCCTGAATATGAAACGGTTAATGATTTCATGAAGAGTCCAAGTCATCTAATTTTTATTTTGTGTGAGAGCGCATGCAGTATTTATGTAAAAAGCCTTTCCAGCAGGCTTCTAATGGTGGAAACTATGGTTACTACTGCCCCATGATGTGAAAAGCTTGTCCCTGAGTAAGATACTGAACATGAAGGAGATTATAACAAAATGGCAATTTGCTGGGAGGTGTTTTCAGGTTGTAAATAGTAAGCTGATTTTTTTTTTAAAAGTCTGAACCCTCAAACTCCCTCCTGCCCAAAAATGTGTGTGGTAAGAAGATTTAGTTAACGTAGCCAGGCTAATAGGAAAGATCCATTCTGATATGCATGATGTGTGTGTATGTATTGTTAATCCGTAACAGAGACCTTTAATAAATTTCATTACAATAAAAGGTGAACAACATACGAAGCCATCGGTCCCTTTTTAAAAAATTTCACACACAACATAAATAATATCCACACATGTTCTAAGAGATGGGGGGAGTGAGATTAATTTAGACCTTGAAAGAAAAGAAGGTTCATTTAGACACTTGCTTTGAACTCTAGCATTGACCTCAACATGAATTACCTTAGGTAGGAAAAGGGGAAACTACCAATGGATAGGCTCCTGAGCACCGGGTAAAGTTTTTGAGCTTTTCTTCTTTGAAAATGGAGCATTCTTATTAATAGTTCCATTGAGCGATCTTGCCATCTGTGAGGCATTAACCCAGAGACCCTCCTTCTCTTTGCAGGCTGGACAATTTGCTTAATATGGCCTATGGCGTAAAGAGGTAATTAAAACTCCACAGATTGCCAGATGTCCGTGTTGGCACAGACTGGGGCTAGAATTTTTTTTTTTTAATTCACTAACTTTACTTTTTTTTTTTAATTCTTCCTTTTTCTTCCACCAGCATGTCAGATTCTTTTTTACTTTCAGACCTCAGTTGATTTTGTTTCTTTTAGGGCACACAAGTGTGTTTGTGTGTTTCACTTTTTCTTTTATTTGCAGGTGGGCTTCTCTTACGGTTCAGGTGCCACAGCTACCAAGCCCTTGATAATCTGCTCCTCGAACAGCTCCCTTAAGAGGGAAGGCTGTGACTCTTTGCCAGCTGATTTTGTAAACTTGCAAGGCAACTGTTTTGCATTAGTGATGCCAAGATTCAGTTAAGAGGGCAGATTCCAGCAAATCAAAATTAGAACATTTTGCTAATCATGGTTGACAATCTTATGATTGCCAGTGGAAAAATTAGATTTTGGACTACCAGCCCTGGCCAAGGCATGAATAAAGGCGTGGGTGACCTTATGACTCCTGCCCCCACCTCAGTGTTCATTTCAGGGCACAGCCTGAGAATGAAGTGTATCTGTGTGCACCTCAACCAGAGGTTTCTTTTGTTACAGGTTTTAGCAGTAATTATCAGTCCTCCCTTGGTTATATGTGTATGTATGTTTTAAACTTGCTGTTTCTTTTATTTAAAACCTTTTTTGTGGGATCGAGGGTTCAAACAGAGTCAAAGTTTGGGGGACTTTCCAAATGTAGTCACAGGGGTGTTCCAGACCTAGTCTGAAAACTGAATCTGCAAATTGGGTGCTGTATGTCACTGTGTCCATGAGATTCCCACGTGTA
Source organism: Cervus canadensis (assembly GCF_019320065.1). Lineage (NCBI taxonomy): Eukaryota > Metazoa > Chordata > Mammalia > Artiodactyla > Cervidae > Cervus > Cervus canadensis. The sequence continues at coordinate 91,142,172 of NC_057387.1, read as the reverse complement.
CTTTTGATAAGCCCCATTGAGCTGCCAGGGACATCGCATCTTTCTCATCCTGCTCCGCAGAGCTGCACACTTTAATTCCCCTTCCTACTGTCAAGGGAGAAAAGTGTGGTCATGAGTAGTCGGAGTCATACTCCCCATATGAGGCGAGTCTTTTACCACTTGGCTGTGCAGGGTAAGTATTGGGTTGCCCAAAAACTTTGCTTGAGTTTTTCTATAACATCTTATGGAAAAGCCCACACATACTTTTTGGCCAGCCCAGTACCCTGCTCTGGAAACTGGCACACAGTAGAGGAAGTAACTTGACTGCAGACTTCACTCTCAAGGCACCAGCCTCTCGAATTGCAATCCCAGCCCCTATGAGATTGACTGAATTACCTCCATGTATCTGGCACACAGCTTGCCTGTTGCCACACATTTTACATTTTTCCCAGCTCTGTCCCATACCTTTGCTCCTCTCGGACTTAGTGAGATACTGTGAAGAGAGTGATGCTTATATACAGATGAGGTCAGGGAAGACAGCACACACGCTGCCGTCTTCTCCAGTTCCCCACCCATAATTAAACATCACAAGTTGATAAGAGCGTTCTCTTTTCCTACTAAGCCCAGATTTGGATCCAGAGCCCTTCCTACCAAAGTGCTCAGGTAGCATTACCATCTGAAGTTGAGGCTCTACTTGAAACCTCTTTGCTAGCCCCTGACTTTGGCTTTATAATATTTAGCTGTTCTCTACCTATAAACTGAAAGAGGTCAGTTGACTTAGTTGGAGGAGAGAAAGTTGAGAAGACAGTCTTCAGAAATTATGCAAATAACAGTTACACATGGATTTGCCCTTCTAAGAATTAGTACCATGATGATTTGGGTTTTGTCCTGTTAATTTGTTTTTAAGTAAGAGGGAAGATTTACTTAGTGAATAATACTGAAAATAATATCTGTTGAGTTGTTATGTTTAGCATATTTTCAGCATCCATTTGATTATTGAAATTCTAATTAGATACAGAGTATTCTTTCATAGGACTTTCAAATCCTATGCATATATGGATATATGCTTATTTTTAAAACAGTCCTAAGTGACACTTAATCCATTCTCTTCCCCAGTTTTTGCTTCCTCTCCTTCTATCCCTCTTTTCAGGAAGAAAGAAAACAAATGAAAAGCAAATACTAATCAGTGTATAGAATCAAAATAACTGTATAAGTTTGGTATAAGTAAAATGTTAACAAATATTTTTTCTGCTGTAGGCACTGGTAACCTAATTGTTTCATCTGATGCATCCATCATGAATCACATACATATTTTATCAGACAATGAATAGTATCTGAAGTATTGTTTTTCTTTCCAAGATTATGTGAAAACTACGAAGATTTTGAAGCCTAATACAAAAGTAGTCATAATAGAACAAATAACAGTTTCCTGCTTTTCTAATGTACAGTGATTCAAGATATGTAAATGCACAAACCACTTGAAATCTCACTCCTGTGATGCTTAGAAATGAATTCCAGATAATATAGCATCAAGGAGTGATCACCTTTATTATTATTGCTCAGGGGTTTTTTTGGAACTCTCTTGAATAAATGCTAAGTGAAACATAAGCCGCCCTTTGGATTAATAACAAGTCATGTCTGTTCATTCTCATGTATCTCCATCCTCAATAATGTCAAGAGATCTTTAACAATTGTTAAGTCAAGGGACTGCAAAGATGGTGGACTTGAGCACTTCTAGGGCCATCGCCTAAACTTCCTTAAAAAAAAAACAAAACAGTTTCCCAAGCATTGACCTCTACCAGTGTTATCCACCTATTCAATCAATAAACAGTTATTGAGTGTTTTCTATGTGTCATGTCTGTGAGATTCCTGTATGGCCTCCACTGAATAAATAAATAGAGTGAAAGGATGGATGAGGTAGGGCCCCTTCTGTGAAGAAGGGCTCAGTATCTGCTGTGGGCAGGGAGGGTGGGATACCCAGTGAACATACATTGTGATAGTGTGACAGAGCCTTGCTCTGAGAGTTCTTCCTGGTTTTTAGGAGTTGACCTAGGATTTTCTCTTGGCATTTACATGCCTTAGCCAGTCTAGCTGTTCCCATGAGAAGAAATGCCACAGACATTAGTTTTTGCATTTTGGTTTTTAAACCCTGAAGACTCTCCTGCAAACACTCACTCAGCCCTCTGCCCGTGTCTCTGTCTGTGCATCTGTGTGTTATCCACGGTCAGACTGATGTCTGGACCAGTCCCCCCTTCTGCTTGTCCCCCCAGGTTCTCTCCAATCACCATTGATGGGATGACAAGCCTTGTGGGAATGAACATCCCTGGTCACACAGGAACCGGCTGGTGCATCTTTGTCTACAACCTGTCCCCTGATTCTGACGAGAGTGTCCTCTGGCAGCTCTTTGGCCCCTTTGGCGCAGTGAACAACGTCAAGGTCATCCGCGACTTCAACACCAACAAGTGCAAGGGATTCGGCTTTGTCACCATGACCAACTATGATGAGGCAGCCATGGCCATTGCCAGCCTCAACGGGTACCGCCTGGGAGACCGAGTGTTGCAAGTCTCCTTTAAAACCAACAAAGCTCACAAGTCCTGAATTTCCCATCCTTACTTATTAAATTATATATATAAATATATACGAACAAAACACACGCGCGCACACACACACACACACACACACAAAAGAGAGAGAAACAAACTTTTCAAGGCTTATATTCAACCATGGACTTTATAAGCCAGTGTTGCCTAAGTATTAAAACATTGGATTATCCTGAGGTGTACCAGGAAAGGATTTTATAATGCTTAGAAAAAAAGAAAAAAAACACAAAAAAATACCTTTGATGCATTGAATGTTCTTTCATAGCTGTCGTTGTTGACTATATATACATAGATAGCGACGTGCAGGGATTTTTACCCAGCCAGCTAACTTTACTACCTTCCTTGAAGGTGGATCTTTTTAAGATGACCATTCGCTCATTTGAAGAAGAAAAACAAAAGACAAAAAAAAATAATAATAAAAATAAAACAATTTTTACAAAGTAATGGGATTCAAAGAGAGAAAATAAAAGATTTTTTTTTTTTGTCAAGATGTTGATCCAATCAGATTGGTCAAAAAAAAAAAAACCCCCACACAAATTAAAGAGGAATAATAAAAATTGCAAAAATTAAAAAACTTTTGCAAATTTTTTTATTTTTCCTTTTTTCTTTTATATCATGTGAACTAAAACAGTCTTCTGTTAGGGGATGGGGGCGAGGGGGATACCTGATGACATTAACAATTTAATAACATTAACATTGTTGCCAAAGAGGTGGTCTCTTTGCTGAAAATGGGTTTCAAGAAAAATCTATTTTTATAAAATATAAAGAATTTTTACAAGAGAATCTGGATTTGAGAAAAAAATATTTTGACTGGCTAATTTAGGGGAAATTGACAACTTTGTCGCGTTCATACTGCACTGGTAACTTTTTAGAGATCAAGATGTGTGTTTTAAACTGGATTCGTAGACTGTTTTTTGAAGGATGGGCTATAAACAGATGATCTTCATATCTTTTCATAGCATGTAATAATAATAAAAAAATTATTAATTACTAGGGGAAAGGAGTGTTCGTTCTACCCAGGGTACCACAGTTCCCCACAGTCAAAACCCAAAAGCAAGGAGATGAGTTGAAAGACAGTTTTTCTTTAAGTCATCAGTATGGGATGTCAGCAGAACAAAAACTAAAAAGATTAATTTTCCTTTCGATCTAAAACTTCCTTAGTTTGAGCAGTAGGTGCTACGAAATTATTTACATATCTTAGTATCATAGTTAAATGTAATGTGTTTAGGAGAGGAAAACAAAAGATACATTTGCTTTAAATTCATTAAGGAATTTTCAAATTCACTTTGTAGCCCATGCTGATAGAATTGGGCTGTGTTGGTACATTTGAAACACTGTTTATGTTGCTTGAAACACTTATTTATTTAATCGCCGATGTGATGATGCCTATGGCCGAGATCAAATATAGCTAGATTGGCTAGACTACGTATTTGTTTACTTAAACTATGGGAAGAAGCATATTATTGTGTCATTCTGTTGTGTGTGTATGTGTATATACAATATAAATATATATATATAAAGTTATTTTTTCTTTGGGTTAATTTATTATAAGTTGTAACACTTGGCTAGTTTTGTTTGTATATGTCTTAAAATGTTTTCTTATGATATTTAAGTGACAGTTAAAGAGGTATCAAGGTAACTTGTGTAGAACTATTGTTTGATATATTGTCATGTTTGTTGTGAATATTTTTTTCTTACTGCACAGTAGAAAAATAAAAACAACTGGGTCTTTCTTTTAATGTAATTCAGATTGGGGAAAACAAAACAGAGCTGAGGGAACAAAACGACTGGGGGAGCCTTCTCCCACGTCCCGCGCACTGACCACTTGAGGACGTTTGTGCTTTGTACGGTTATATATTTAAAACAAAAACGAAACAAAAAAATACAAGGGTTCATGCTCTTCCCTGGGTGATAGAAACAGTTACTCGCTATGCATAATCTAGTTGATAGTTAAAATTTGCTATTGCTTTTCTTGTCTTGTTATATACAATCTTTTCAATACCAGTTTAGTCTTAATGGTAATAAAACGTTATGGTTATTTATAACTTGTGCTTATTTTGTGCGTTTTTTCCCATGCTGAACCCACTAAGTGCATGTAGACAGACTGTTGTTTTCACACTGAAGAGGCAAACTTTGTAGTAGTCGTCGTAGTGGTAGGCAGATAATGAAAACCAGGGCTGCACCATAGACTCCTCCTTGAAATTTTTTTTCTATTTTTTTTTCCTCGTTTCGGTTTTGAGAAAAAAAAACAAAACAAAACACCAGATTTCAGTTCAGAGAACACTCGTTCAACATTCAGGGAAACCTTTTTATATCACCTGCTATGAATGAACGCAGTTTGCTGGCAAAGTTTTGATGCATTTGCTAAGCATTAGTGGGAAAGGCATGCCAACATCTCTTCTCTATAATGTGTTCACTCTTGGGGGAAAAAAAAAGGAAAAAAAATCTTAGGACCAGGCAGTTGTATACTTTAGTTATAATGAATGACTTCATGTTAATCTTGCTAGTTTAGATGATTTCTGAGGGAAAGTATTGTAAATGTTTTTTTTTCCTTAATCTTGTTGTGTTTTAATTATTTGTACTTTATCTGTCCAGACAATAAATGAAAGTGTGTAGAATGGATTTGAGCTTCCCAGATTTTTAAATGTGTTTATTCACACTTTTTTTTTTTTTTTTGGTAACATCTTCAGATTTCCCCAATATTTTTACCATTAAACGAAAAAGGCAGAGTAAAATTCTGTTTTGCAACTTAGCCAAGTCTCTCAAAGTCAATTCAGTATTCAAAAGTCATTGCCCTAGTCCCACACTACTATAAGGTGTGGTCTTTAACCCGCAGTATAAGCGTCATCTGGGAGCTTGTTAAATGCAGTGTCTCCGGCTGTATGCAAATCTATATTTAACCAGATCCCCAACTGAATCACTGGTCAAGTGTCAGAAGCACTGTGCTGGTTGATAACAAGCCAACACATTTGGCATTATGTTTGGCTTTATGATCCATTAGCGTCTGTCATTCATTTATAAGCATACTTGTGACTTGTGCAGAAGAAAGGGAGTCACTATCTACAGGCCACCTATTATGTGTCAGACAGGCTGTGTGCTGCCCTCTGTGTTCCCTCCCTTGGCCCCACAGCGATCTGGGAGAAGGAGATAGCACCATCCTCACTTCACAGATGGCAAGACTGAGGTCAGTGAGATTAAGTAAAACTTGAAATGGCTAGCAAATTTCCAGCTGGGATTTATATATATATAATTTATTTGGCTGTACCAGGTCTTAGTTGTGACATGTGGGATCTAGTTCCCTGATCAGGGGTCGAACCCAAAGCCCCTGCATTGCGAGCACAGAGTTGTAGCCACTGGACCACCATCAAAGTCCTCCAGTTGGAACTTGAATCCAAGTCTGATAGAACTGCACCACACTTCAGTTTTGAGATGGCAGAGCTTGAGCAATAGTAAGGAAACAGACCATCTCTACTGTAAGTGACAAGAAAGATCACCTCTTTATTTAAATTCATTTTTGCTTAGAAGTGGCAAATATCTGACTTTCTTACCTTTAAATAGAAACCCTAAACAAAGACTTTTTCATACTGTGTATAAAGTACATGATTTAAGCTCAGCCTAGGGGAAAAGACTACCTAAAATATCATGAAGTCATATTAAAATATGATCTGAACTTTACAGATGAGCTTTTTAGTGATTTCCTGTTATGATCATTCACTGATGATCTACTGTCTTTCTTTTTCATCTTCTCATTAATTGAAAATTCATAATACTCCGTAAAACGTCACATCACCGTCTACAAGCTGACACAGGAAGAAGAGATGCCCCCACTGATCCAGAGGAAGGAGTAGTCAAGATTCTCCTCGGTTTCTCATTACCTCCTTTTTTATTATTATATTAAATTACTTCAGTGGTTAGGATAATTAAATTCAGGGCAAAGAATGGGATTTAATTAACCACACTAAATATTAAAACTCTAAGTCAGCCTGAACTCCACATACTTAAAGTTTCTTCCTTTAGTTTTATCTTAAAGAAAAGACCCTATGTTCCGTTTCTGAAGAAAAACAGGCATTCAAACTCATCACTGCCCCCCAGGAATAACAGAGCTTCACAAATGTGTGTCTAGGGTCCAAAAATGTTGCTGCAAAGCCTATGATAGTTATCACCAAGCATCACCTCCCCTGCTCCTTAAAGTTGTCATTTTAGTGCACTTTAAACAAATGGATACATTATTTTGGAATATTGGAAGTTGATGGAATCTTACCAGCTCAAACAGTTCATTCCCCAACCTCCAACAGATCTATCCTAAAAGTTTCACAAATGTCTGTAGGTGTTTAAATAGATCTATAAAATATCCATAGAAGGGCATTCTACTACACCCTCTCAGCAATGCTTCCCACCATCAGCACAACATGTCTGCCTAACATCTAATAAAAAATCCATCTCACTGCAAGTGTAAGCCTGTTACCTCAAATCTCCAGGCAAACATTGTATAGTTTCTCTAGGTGTTTGTTGGAAAGGTTTAACAAATCACAAGAATGCAGAGATTATTAAATTTCTTTCAGGCCCTAGGTACGTTATGTTTTGCTTGGATGAAAAATTGCATTCCAGAGAAGGCTGAAGGCATTTACTTAGTATTACTTCTGTCAAAGTCAGAGGAAGAGAAGGCAAAAAAAAACACATGCTTGTGTCCATAACCAGCCCACCTCATCACCACCATCAGCAAAACTACTTACATCTGCTACCAAAGATCAAACACAACCAAATAGTTTCAGCCAGCAGTTTTTATCAACGAGGGTACTGTTTAAACTTCTTTCATCAAAATCCATCATTACTTGTTCATTTGTAAATAAAACATTTGAATCCCAAAGGATAATATTTGAAAGCATATTTGAAACTCACAAAGCCTCCTGAGTCCCCTGCCTAGTCAATGTTTGGGTCTGGCTACTTTATCCTTGTCAGAGTTCAACACTAAACCACCTTTTACCATAGGTGATTCAGGAAACTCCCAGTTCTTGAAATTGACTTTTTGTAGGCACTATACATTTGCTCCCTAACAGACATATGCATGTAAACACACAGAGGCAAACATTTGTACAGTTAAATAGGAAATGGGGTTTTCTACTTTCATCTGCAAATTCAAAACTCAGATCTGATAAGACAGCATTAGCAGCCAGAGTGTAATTTCTAAATGGAAGAGCCATCGAGGCCATCCTTCCTGGATCCGTTCCACAGCCTTAACAAGAGCTCACGGAACACAGCTATATAATATCCTTACACCCTTCACTGCCTTTGTTCTACCTGTAAAAGAGAATAATAAAAAGAAATTACATTTTATTTCCATGAGCTAAAATCAAATTTTAATATTGTCCAAAAATGACTCGAACTGTTCCTTTATCTTATTAGCTTTTTGGCATATTAGGTAATAAGATAATTTCTCATGGTACAGTATTTATGTTAGAATCATATTTCTCTCTGTGCAGATCACTTACAGAAGTGTCTGTTAACAGGAGAGAATGATGCATAATCGGCACTTAAGATTAAAATAGACCTGAGAACATAAAAGTGTTCCTTCAATTAAAGGAATAGCATTTCTCCAGTCTCATCGTTTTGGGCTTCCGTGGCAGAATAAAAATTGGCTCAAAATCACCCGACCCCGGGTTAATTACCAGAAGTCCTCCCTACGCAAGTCCAGTTTGATCTACTAGTAGTTCAAATGCAAAGTGGACTCAATGCCACTCCAAGATGCCATGTAATTATTTTAAATGGTTTCCAGCAAAGTCCTCGAGTTTTAAGAAATGGTTTCTAGAAACAGCACTAGCATTTATTATCTTTCCAATATGCCAGGCACTGTACATTTAGCATTTGGTCCTTCTACCAACTCAGTGAGGAGTGATATCCCCCTTTCACACTGAGCAAAAAGAGATTCAGAGAGATTTGCATCTTGTCCAAGGGTGTCAGTGGTGAAGACAGAATTCAAACCCAGACCCATGTGACCCCAAAGCTCCCAGTTATACCACCCTGGCTACAAGCCAATTCTGTCACAATTAGAGTTTCATTTCAATTAAAAGTGGAGATGAGTCCTGTTATATAACAAACAAGGGAAATAGCATTAATGCTCTGTGCCTGGGGCTAACCTTCTCCCCAAATCTTTAATGGAAAAATAGGTCCAATAACTTTGGTTTACTAGCAAATTAAAAAACAAAAACAAAAGGAACAGTTTTTAAACTGCTGTTTGCCCAGCAGTGCTAAAAAATCAAGCAAGATTATTTGTTGACAGACACCAAAAGTCATTGAGGTAGAAAGAAGTCAAGGATAGGAGTAGAAAGTAAGAATGTTTACAAGCCGCCTTAGCTGCCCGTGAACTTGGTCCTGTTAGACTCCCTATGAATTAAAGGCGCTGTGTGAACGAGCCAGCATTACTGTGGTGGGGGCTCCTTTCACTACCTGTGCTGCCACCAGATCCTCAGAACAATCCTGGGAAGCACGTTACTTAATCCCCATTTTATATCTGACAAAGCAGGCTCAGAGATGTTAAGTATGATTATACAGCATGAAGTAGAATTGGAATTTACACCCATGCCATCTGGCTCCAGTCCAATGTCTTTCCACTAAACCACACCAATGACCTTTCAATGTGACACCACCATCAGTGGGGAAACCTACCTAGGCCTTGTCCACACTACAATCCTCACCCTGACCATCTGCCACGTGCCAGGCACTGAGCTAGAGGCACACGCTGAGGAAACATGCTCAGTTTTCTTTTCTCCCACTTATTTTGTGTGTGACACTGCAGTAGAAACAAAAAAGGAATAGAAGTTTGGAATTCTGTTACAAAGACAAGATCTATGAAACAATTATTTAGCTATGCCAGGCAGTTTCTATGCTGGGAGGAGAATTAGAGGAAATTTTTAAAATCCTTGGAGAGTGAGACGAGTATTCCAGGGCTCAGAAAGGAAAGAGAATATGGCTTGAAGGTAAGAGGACAGCTCTGGTGAAAGAAAGTTCTGGGTTTGAATTCCCTGTAAACTGTTTAATGTCTCTGAGACTCCTGACCAGAGAAGGAACGATATAAAATATATCGAACTTCCCTGGTGGTCCAGTGGTGAAGAATTCATTTACCAATGCAGGGGACATGGGTTCTGTCCCTGGTTCTGGGAAGATCCCACATGCTGGAGATCAGCTAAGCTCATGCGTCACAGTTACTGAAGCCGGAGAACCCTAGAATCTATGCTCTGCAACAAGAGAAGCCACCACAAGGAAAAGTACACACACCGCAACTAGAGAGCAGTCCCAGCTTGCGCAACTAGAGAAAGCTCATGGATATCAACAAAGACCCAGTGCAGCCAAAAATAATAAATGATTTAAAGAAAAACATAAAATACATCAAGTCTCTGACACTCAGTGAAGAATAGTAGAAGTCAAACTATAGCCAGAAAGATTCCCAGAAGATAACAGTTCAGACGGGGCCATCTGACTGCGGGGAGGAGGGCAGTGGGGGTCAGTGGTGGATGCCTCTGAATGTAAAGAACAGAGAAACCCTCAAGTAAAGGAGGGACAAGATAGTAGGGATGCATGTGGAATAGGCGCTTGGAAATCTTACTTGGTCTTGTGGTACTTGAGCTGCTTTTGAAACATTGGTTTGGCCAGTTGGGTTCTAATTGGGTTCCCCATTATACATAAAACCCCAAACATTTTGGCCAACCCAATACAATAGCAACTCCACCCACACACCAGAAGAGGCTCTGATTCCTCCTCAGCAACCAGAGAAGAAATTGGTCCATCCTCTGGACCCCAGCCACTACAAGTGACTCAGCCACTTTATTTCCTTACTCCCTGCAACTCTTCGATGATGTACTTTATCGAAAGTCCACTTCTCCCTGCATAAACAGCTCAAATTCCCGAGAGAGGGACCAGGTTGACCCTGGTTGGCTGGCATTTACAGGCTGCTGCTACTATTACTTCTCTTTCCCACAGACCAACCTAGTCCAAACAGCTGACGCCAGGGCTGGAGTCATGTGCTACACAACATGGCCTGCTGGTGAAGAATGGCTTGGGTGGGGCAGGCAGCTTAAAGAGCCTGGGCAATACAGTGAGGAGTGTCTGGGCACGGCAGGGCGAAGGCAGACCTTCCTGAGGCTGGTGAACAGATGGAGGCAGGTTCTGAGGACCCTAGGTAGGCAGTGGTGGGCAGATAGCAACAGAATAAGAGAAAAGGAGTTGAACACTCAGGCTGAAGCAGGGGGTTTCTTTAGAAACACAGGGTGCCAGAAAGTTTGAGAGGAGAGAAATGAGGCATTTTCATTCATAAGCAAATACCTGTTAAAAGACTGATATCACCAAGTCTGGCTCCTCTTGGCTGTAGGCACAAGAGTCGTAAGTTCTGTCTCACCCAAGATGATCTGATCAGACTATTTATAAAAGGTAGCTCTCCCCAACTTTTCACACAATTGGCCTTGGCCTTGCCTTCCTTGGTGGGGCTTCCCAGGTGGCATTAGTGGTAAAGAACCCTCCCTCCTGATTCAGGAGACATAACAGACATGGGTTCAATCCTTGGGTCGGGAAGATCCCCTGGAAGAGGGCGTGGCAACCCACTCCAGTGTCATTGCCTGGAAAATCCCACGGATAGAGGAGACTGGCAGGCTATGGTCCAAAAGGTCACGGAGAGTTGGACACAACTGAAGCGATTTCGCAAGCAGGTCAGTTCAGCCTCCTTATTTGGTCCTCCTGGACCCCCCCCAGCATTAGTGAGAGCAGGGCTGGGGTTTGTGGTGGCCCCATCTGCCCACCCCTTAGCACACCCTCATCAAACTAGGCCCTCCAGGAGCAAGATGCCACCACTGGATCAATTTCATCTCTGGGCTCTCATGACTTGGTGAATAGAGAAGGGGAAGACAAATCGGTGGGTCCAATGACTTCAGGAGATTGTTTTTCCTGGCTCCAGAGGATAGAGGTTGAAGAATAAAGTAGAAAAATGGAAAGAACACTTTCCTATGAGAGCTGGATTCAATTGCCAGCTCTGCCACCAACTTCCTGTGAGATTTTGAACCAATTATACAGTTGACCCTTGAACAACTCAGACTTTAGGGGTGCCATTGGCCCTTTGGCAATTGACAATCTGAATATACATTATAGTTGGCCCTCTGCATCCCTGATTCAACCAACCATGAACTGTATAGTACTGCTGTGGTGTTTACTATTGAAAAAATTCTGTGTATAAGTGGACCCATGCAGTTCAAACCCATATTGTTCAAGTGTTGACTATATATTCCAGACCTACTTTTTCTCTTGTATTCCACATCCCAATTAATGGGGGACACCCAGGAGTATTTCTGAACTCCAACCCCCTTCCCCTAACTATGCAATCATTTACCAAACTCAGTCATTTTTACCTGCTGAAAATTTCTCAAATTCCTTCCTCTCTCCCCCTCCTCATGGCTGATATCCTAGTTTGAGTCTTAACATCTCATTCAGAGATCACCTGGACACTGTCTGTGTTTGTACACAGATTCTGGCACTAACCTCACAGGAGAACTTCCCTCCTCACCATCAACACTCCTTTCACCCCCTCAGCCAGGATGATCTGCCAAAAACACTAATTTGACTAAATCACTCCCCTGCCTACATCCCATCACTGGATTTCCATCACTCAGATGATACAGCCCAGATGCCTGAATATGACTTTCAAGGCCTTGCATCACCTTGGCTCTGATGGTTCAGCTAGCTACATCCCTCTTTTTTGGTCCAGCTATGCAAAACCAGGAACTGTTCCCTGAATACATGCAGCATTTGTCACAGTCCTATTCACATTTCTTCTTCCTATCTAACAGAACTCTGATTTCATCGGGGCAACAAAACACTTAGCTACAAAATATCTTTCAGTTTTCCTTACAGTTAGAGGTAGCCACATCACAAGGTTCTGGTCAATGAGATATAACAAGTCCTTGGTGAGGCTTCCAGGAAAGTTCCTTAAAAGATGACACAGGGGCTTCCTTTGTGGCTCAGTGGTAAAGAATCTGCTTGTTAATGCAGGAGACACAGGTTTGATCCTTGGTCTGGGATGTTTCCACATACCACTAAGCAACTAAGCCCATGTGCCACGACTACTGAACCTGTGCTCTGGAGCCCGTGAACTGCAGCTACTGAAGTCCATGCCCTAGAGTCTGTGCTCTGCAACAAAAGAAGCCACTGCAATGAGAAGTCTGCAACTAGAGAGTAGCTGCTTCTCACCATAACTAGAGGGAAAAGCCCACACAGCAATGAAGACCCAGCACAGCCAAAAATAAATTAACAAATAAAATCTGTAACCTAAAAAAAAAAAGAAAAAAGAAAAAGAAAAAAATGTCTATGAAAGAACAGATAACACAGTATTTACCCTTTTCCACTGCCCTCTTCCCCTTCTTCCTTCCTCCCACATGGAATGCTGATGTGATGTCTGGAGCTGCATGTGTCTGGCTGCAACCATGAAGGCACTAGTAAAAATCTATGAACGGCAGATTAGAAACACATGAGGTGACTAGGTCCTTGGTGGTACCTCTGAATTGCTATAGCAACCCTGGATTATCTCCCCAAGATCCCTTATTACTTGAGAAAAAATATACTCCTTGTTTATATATTAAATGTACTCCTTATATACTCCTATACTGCAGAGTTTCCCAACCACTGAACATATTCTCATTGATGTGCTCATTTTATTTCTTCAACCCTCTGAACCACCAGGTGGGACTCTGGGCTCTTGCAACCCCCAAGCATGCATCCCTGGCCCCACACGGCTGTCCCTCTACTCTACTGGGGACAAATGAATATTTTTGTACTACATCACCATGTTACAAAGACTAGACAGCTTTGTCTCACGGGTTTAAGTTTGCTTACTACTTTGTTGCACTTGTGCCCCTCAGTTTGACCACATTGATGAAGCCTAACTTGAACTTCAAGTTCACACCAGATGTCCAGAGCCCCTATGTCTCCACTGCCACGAATTCCATCCCCACTCACCTCACGGCCACAGCGGTATCACTGCCTGCATCAGTCTGCCATGTGGCTAAGGCTTCTCCTGGGCTATCCATCCAGTGGCACTGACCAGTCTTTGACCTCTCATGCCTTGATCTGTGCCACCTGCTAACCTGCTAACTGGAAATCTCAGCATCTTCACTCACCTCCAGATCCTCAGGGCTGTCTCTCTCTCTCTCACACACGTTTGCTCTCTCACTCTTGTTCATCACTGGAGATGCACCCTTCCTCTCTCTTATCCCACTTTGCTGGGAAAGGAACAATCCTACCACAGAGTTACCCAGTGTCTTACCGAAATGGTTTTTAGGATTTACCAAGGGGCCAGGTCAAAGTTGGCTAAGAAGAGCTCTCCACTATGCCCAAGACTAGTGCTCCTTACCTTCACACCAGTTTACCAGCCTGATCCGCTGTGCTTGCCTCCCTCCCCTCCTACAGCGATGTTTTCTCTCAGTAATTCCTTGTCCTCATTGTAATCTGGCTTCCAATGCTCTCTCCCCACAACCTCAATGTCCATCATATATGCTTATATATGTCTGAACCTCAAATATGAACAATCCAAATTCTTACTTGTGGAGTCTATGCCAACCTGGGGACGTAGCTAAATACCCAAAGGGCTTAGACTGTGTGCAGAATCCTGAGGCTCCTGTGACAGAATGAATATCTAAATTCTCTAGGCCTCAGATTCCCCATTTGTAAATGCAGGAGCAGGACTACCTAATCTCAGCCTCATCAGTCTGATGCCAGGAGGAACCCCAGGGGCAGGCTTGAGGACCCAGAATACAGCAGGACCAGTCCAGGCACGGGGGGAGGGGGAGGGCGAGGGGGAGAGGAAGTTTTCAATCAGGTGCTGAGCTTTCACTGCCAAAATTTTCCACAAACAAACCCACCCCGGCAAAGGAAGCTACTGTCGGCTGGCACACTGCAGAAAAGAAGGCGGGCATGAGGCCTCATTAATCCGACAAACGTGGGATCAGTCACAGATACCCCCAGCCCACCCACTTCTCACCATCTGCTGCTGCTGCCACGGAGCTGGAGGCGTGCGGCTCTGGTGGGAGTCCAGCCTGAAGCCTGCAGAAGGACCTGTACCCTAGACTGCCGGGCAACCTCGGCCACAGGGATCCACACTTTCCAGGCTGGTGCCCCAACTGTGTCTTGCAACCCCCATCCCCACTTGAAATGCAATATCACAACCTTCCATGGAGCTCTGCCTCACTCAGAAGTACCCGCAAGAGAAGCCCCAGCACCCTGAACAAATATTAAGCAAATAAATGGTCAAACTGCATTGACTGAGAGCTAACCATGTGCCAGGCACACACCTATCTCTCATAAATACTCCCCCGAACCACACTAAGACACTCCAAAACCAGTCCATCTTAATTCTTGATGATTTTGATATGCACACACATGATCCTTCCAATATTCCTTGCTTCCGAACTCTCAACTTCTGCTTCTCTCTCCTCATTACTCCCTCCCTGCTCATATGTCAGTCCTTAAGACCTGAATGCCAGTTTCAAGCATCCTCTTGTCAATGCCTACTTCCTATCACACTCTCTTTACTACCCTGACTCAAAATAACCCTTCAACCCACTGAGACCTTCAACTCACTTTTTATTGTCCTTTCCCTCCCCACCCCACATGTCCTCACTTCCATTTCTATTCAGTTTAAATTCCGTGGTTGAAAATATAATCCCACGCTTACAAGCATCCTTTTTTGGCCCTCCCTCATTTCACTGTACTCTAGTTCATTCACTCTCCCTCTCTCCAAGATGATGCCATCCTGCTTTCTCCTCTTTCTTTCAAACCTCCAATACCTCCTGCCTCATCTTCATTTTCAAGTGAAGACTCTGATTCCTATTCCTACTTTCCTGGCCATCTCTAAATTTCTTCCTCACCTCTTTGACCTCTAAATACTGAAGTCTGTGTTCTTGGACCTTTTCTCTAACTACATTTACTCATCAGAATCACTCATCCAGGGCCATTGCTTTTAATATAATTTATGTTCAGATGAATCCCAAATATAATTCCAGCCCAGATTTCTCCCTTTGACTCTGAAGACATATATAGAATTGCTGAATTGATGTCTCCTTCTGACTGTCTAAAGTGCACCTGAAACTTAATATAACCAAAAGCCATGCCTTATTACCTTCACATCCACTCAATCTACTCTCTTCCCCATTTCAGCAAAAGGCAGCACCACCCTTCCAGTCTTTTAAGGTAAAACCTTTGGGGTTACAATTAGCTCCATTTACTTTCCTTCTCTCCTCTAGATATTTTCCCCATTGTGCAGAGATTTGGATCTTTGTTCACTATTGTAACCTCAGCTCCTGAAATAATGGCCCTTAGTAGGTGCTCAATAAATGTTTAATAATGAATAAATGTTAAATAAGTGAATAATTAAGTTAATTGAATTAAATGACTTGAGTATCAAGTCAATCCACCTGTTTATTCAATAAATAAAATAATTACAGAATGTGATAAGGTCAACAAAAGAATCCAAAATGCAGTATTTGGCTGCAGTCTCAAAAATGACAGAATGATCTCTGTTCATTTCCAAGGCAAAACATTCAATATCACAGTCATCCAAGTCTATGCCCCAACCAATAATGCTGAAGAAACTCAACGGTTCTATAATGAGCTACAAGAATTTCTAGAACTAACAGGAAAAAAAAGATGTCCCTTTCATCATAGGAGACTGGAATGCAAAAGTAGGAAGTCAAGAGATACCTGGAGTAACAGGCAAGTTTGGCCTTGGAGTACAAAATGAAGCAGGGCAAAGGCTAACAGAGTTTTGCCAAGAGAACGCACTGGTCATAGCAAACATCCTCTTCCAACAATAAAAGAGATGATTCTACACATGGACATCACCAGATGGTCAATACTGAAATCAGATTGATTATATTCTTTGCAGCCGAAGATGAAGAAGCTCTATACACTCGGCAAAAAACAAGACTGGGAGCTGACTGTGGCTCAGATTATGAACTCCTTATTGCAAAATTCAGACTTAAATTGAAGAAAGTAGGAAAACCACTAGACCATTCAGTTCTTACCTAAGTCAAATGCTTTATGATGATACAGTGGAAGTGGCAAATATATTCAAGGGATTAGATCTGATAGACAGAGTGCCTGAAGAACTATGGACGGAGGTTCATGACACTGTGCAGGAGGCAGTGATTAAGACCATCCCCAAGAAAAAGAAATGCAAAAAAAGGCAAAATGGTTGTCTGAGGAGGCCTTACAAATAGCTGAGGAAAGAAGAGAAGTGAAAAGCAAATGAGAAAAGGAAAGATATACCCATCTGAATGCAGAGTTCCATAGAATAGCAAGGAGAGACAAGAAATAGAGGAAAACAATAGACTGAGAAAGACTAGAGATCTCTTCAAGAAAATTAGGGATACCAAGGGAAAATTTCATGCAAAGATGGGCACAATAAAGGACAGAAATGGTATGGACCTAACAGAAGCAGAAGGTATTAAGAAGAGGTGGCAAGAATACACAGAAGAACCATACGAAAAAGATCTTCATGACCCAGATAATAATGACGGTATGATCACTCACTTAGAACCAGACATCCTAGAATGTGAAGTCAAGCAAGCCTTAGGAAACATCACTACGAACAAAGCTATTGGTGGTGATAGAATTCCAGTTGAGCTATTTCAAATCCTAAAAAATGATGCTGTGAAAGTGTTGCACTCACTATGCCAGAAAATTGGGAAAACTCAGTAGTGGCCACAGGACTGGAAAAGGTCAGTTTTCATTCCAGTTCCTAAGAAAGACAATGCCAAAGAATGTTCAAACTATCGCATAACTGCACTCATCTCACATGCTGCAAAGTAATGTTCAAAATTCTCCAAGCAAGGCTTCAACTGAGAATTTCCAGATGTTCAAGCTGTTTTTAGAAAAGGCAAAGGAACAGGAGATCAAATTGCCAACATCCGCTGGATCATTGAAAAAGCAAGAGAATTCCAGAAAAACATCTATTTCTGCTTTATTGACTATGCCAAATCCTTTGACTGTGTGGATCACAACAAACTGTGGAAAATTCTTCAGGAGACGGGAATACCAAACCACCTTACGTGAATCCTGAGAAATCTGTATGCAGGTCAAGAGGCAGCAGTTAGAACCAGCCATGGAACAACAGACTAGTTCCAAACTGGGAAAGGAGTACGTCACAGTTATATATTGTCGCATGCTTATTTAACTCATATGCAGAGTTCATCATGCGAAATGCCAGGCTGGACTAAGCACAAGCTAGAATCAAGATTGCCGGGAGAAATATAAATAAACTCACATATGCAGATGACACCACCCTTATGGCAGAAAGTGAAGAAGAACTAAAGAACCTCTTGATGAAAGTCAAAGAGGAGAGTGAAAAAACTGGCTTAAAACTCAACATTCAGAAAACGAAGATCATGGCTTCTGGTCCCATCACTTTATGGCAAATAGATGGGGAAGCAATGGAAACAGTGACAGACTTTATTTTCTTGGGCTCCAAAATCACCACAGATGGTGACTGCAGTCACAAAATTAAAACACACTTGCTCCTTGGAAGAAAAGCTATGAGCAACCTAGACAGCATATTAAAAAGCAGAGACATTACTTTGTTGACAAAGGTCCATCTAGTCAAAGCTATGGTTTTTCCAGTAGTCATGTATGGATATTAGAGTTGGACAATGAAAAAAGCTGAGCGCAAAAGAATTGATGCTTTTGAACTATGGTATTGGAGAAGACTCTTGAGAGTCCCTCGGACTCCAAGGAGATCAAACCAGTCCATCCTAAAGGAAATCAGTCCTGAATATTCATCGGAAGGACTGATGCTAAAGCTGAAGCTCTAATACTGGCCACCTGATGCGAAGAACGACTCATTGGAAAAGATTCTGATTCTGAGAAAGATTGAAGGCAGGAGGAGAAGGGGATGACAGAGGATGAGATGGTCGGATGGCATCACTGACTCAATGGACGTGAGTTGGAGCAAGCTCTGGGAGTTGGGGATGGACAGGGAAGCCTGGAATGCTGCAGTCCACGGGATTGCAAAGAGTCAGACACAAATGAGCAACTGAACTGAACTGAACTGTGATAAGATCTGGGAAGGAAAATACTATGGAAGAAAATAGCAGAGGAGTTTTAGCTAGGCAGGGTAGAAGTCTTTTCCCTGAGAAAAAGACTTTGAAATGAGACCTGAAGGATTAGAAGGAGTCATTGTGAAAGGGACAGGCAAATAATATCCATACAAAGTCCTAGAGGTAAGTAAGAACTTAATAGGTTCTAGGAAGCAACAAATGGCCAGAACGGCAGAAAAACAGGAAGCGAAGGGACAGAGATGCCAGAAGATATTGGAGAGCTGGCTAAGTCATACAGGCTTTTGCAGACCCCAGTATGGACCATGGATTTTATTCTAAGGTCACTGAATTCATCTGTGTTGTCAACTTTCTAAAGAGTGTGGAGTAATGTTAAGACCTGAGGATTTGGACCCCTGTTCTGCCAGACTTACACTGTGTGACCTCTACCGAATATCACTCCTTTGGGATAACCATTTCTGACCTGCTTCCTTTGGACCACTGTCTTCAGATTCAAGTGAGATTAGCCAGGGATCATCAGAGGTGTCACTGCCAGGGCCTATAGGGCATTTTAACCACATTGTTAAACACACAGACCAAGTGAAAGGGAAAGCCAGAAATGGATTGCATTTAAAAAGGTTAAATATAGTTTATACCAGCAAGGGCTGTTTTGCCTTGGTGACAGTTAAAAGGCATTTTCTAGCAATGCCTGGGGGTTTCCAGCCAAGATTCCAGCTAAGTGCCTGGCATTTGAGAAGGGAAGTTGAAAAGTGATCTACTAACAGGAAAGTACCTGGAGCCTGGAGCTCTGTCCTGTTCAGACCAGAAAGTTGGGGCTGGCTTTGTCAATCCCTACTTCTAATTTGGCCATTAACCCCCACCCGAACTTTTACTTTGGCAAAAACTTGCTAGGTCTCATCTCTGGACTTAGGAAGAGTTAAATATAAACCTAACGAAACTGCCTTGAGGTCAGGACAGCCCCAAGAAGAATTACAAAAGGAGTAGGACATCTGAATCAGGCTTGCCAGACCCATGTGTGCTGGTGAGCTAAGAGAGCCAGGTTGGAGTTTTAGGTCAGCACCAGTTGGGCAGGATAGTGGCTACAGGTAGCTACATCTCCTCCGTCTTCAGACAGTTGCCCATGGCTGTTCAAGGGAAACTGAGGCAGTTCAGGGAAAAGGACCAGAGTTATACACACTAACATGGCCAGGTCAAGCCCAGGCATGGGGTCTAGGAGCTCAGAGTAGACTTAAAAATGATGATGCCTTTTCTTGAGTACAGACCAGAAACCAGGAGCTTGAATACACTCTCTGTCATCTTCCTACACCACCTTTGAAGTATGTAGCATTTTTCCCACTTTACAGGTGAGGATTCAGATGCCAAGGAGTCTTGAGACTCTCCCAGCATCCACAGGCTGTTTGTGGGGAAGATGGGGTTCTAGCCCAGTCTTTCTGACTCCAAAGCTTATGTACTCTTTCTACTAAATTTCATTGCCTCTCCCAAGATATCTGCTTCCTCCCTTCTCTCACATAGCCTGAGGGAGGGGACATCTAAGGCACTTTTGCAACAAAAGTCTTGGCCCCTCAAAGGTGGAAATTTAAGAATATCATCATTGTTTTCGGTATCAGCATCATTATCTAACCAAGATCCCTTCCTATGCAGCTGTGCCTTCACCCTCCAGAGACCCAAGGTTATTCTTCTCTCATTGGGGTGAAATCTTTGAACTTGGTGCAGGAGTTAAGATAGTAATTCTTAAAATGTAGTTCCCATACAGGCAGCACCACCTACCAATTTTAAAAAAATGCAAGTTTTCAGGCCCTACCTCAGGATCTACTCAATTGGAAATTCGGAGTGGGGTCCAGAAATCTGTTTTAACAAGCACCACTAATGATTTTGGTGCATGCTGGAGTTTGAGGAGTACTGAGCACTGAGCAAAGGCTAGCTGCTATAGTGGCTTCCCAGGTGGCACAGTTGGTAAAGAATCCTCCTGCCAATAAAGGAGACACAAGAGAGGTGGGTTCGATCTCTCAGTCGGGAAGATCCCCTGGAGGCAGAAATGGCAGTCCACTCCAGTATTCTTGCTGAAAAGTTCCATGGACAGAGGAGCCTGGTGGGCTACAATCCAAGGGATCAGAAAGAGTAGGACGCAACTGGGCATGCTCAAAGGCAAAGCTACTGTAACAGAAAACCGCCCCCACCCAGAGTTTATTTCTCATCCACACAAAGTCATAATGAGCGTTCCTGATAGGTAGGAAGCTTTCCTCCAAGTGGAAATTTATAGACCCACATGGGTCTATAAAGCCAGCCTGTGGCTTCACCATCCCTTAAGGCCCATGACTCCCCTGCGTGTAGTCAGCAGACAGGGGAAGAGAGGGGATTACATGTGGGAGGTTTCTATGGAGCCAGCAGCAGAATTACTTCTGCAAACTCCAGGTAAGAAATGTATTTCCATGTGCAAGTGGTACTTGCCTATCACTGGAAGCAACAACTGGAACCTGCAGCTAAACCTGTCCACTATGAGGTAGGTGGGAAATGTGTTCTGGGCTGACACTGGTGAGAGAAGCAGAACTGTCACTGGGGCCTCTCCCAGAGATCAGAGGGGATGGAAGCAGTGGGTCAGAAGCAGAGACTCAGAAACATGAGCTGTAACTAGTGGGAGGGCGCAGGAAGTCTGCCATGGTAGAACTTGGCCATATGGAGGGACCCCTGGAACTTGGTGATTTGCCCACCTCCATAGCAGACCAGCACTTCCATCCCTTGCAATTTCCCCATTCCCCATCCTAGCCAGTTTCCATCTGTTCCTTCATCTTTTCTAAGAATCCCTGACATGCCACGTGGCTGCCTTTCTTCTGGCCCCATCCCACTTACAAGTCCTAGCTCTCCTCTAAGGTAAGACATAGGCACCATGGAAAGAGCTTGAGTTTGGGGTCAGACGTAAGTTCAAATCTTGACTGCATCACAAGATTTGCAACGGTTGGTTCCCTTGTCTCATAAAATAGAGATAAAAGTATTAACCTTAATGAGTTGCTGTGAAAGCTAAATGAGAAAATGTATTTCAATCACACATAGTAGATAAGGAAGCTATTTTTGTTGTGCTGATCTTATTACCATGTGTTAAATCTTCTCTCCTAAACTAAAAGATCCTTGATGGCAAGGACAGGGCTTCTTGAGAATACTGAATCCCCAGTACCAGCTTCTAGGGCAGTGCCTGGAACCTAGTAGATGGTTAAGAAATATTTGTCAATATACAGTGCTCTGTTAATATAAAAAAAAAGATCCTGATATGTGACAGGTGGCAAAGACATCCAGATCCAAAGTTTGGCCCATCCTCTGGAACTGGCATCCAGTTGTCATCATTCTTATACACAGCAAGAATTGGACTCATTATTAAAATCCCTCCAAGTAACTTCCCTACCAGCTGTCCTTCAGGCTGCAATAAGATGACAAAGATCTGACATCTTCATCACACCATTACTAAAACATCCTTCTTGAGTTGTCGTTTTAAAATGTTTGCCTAATTTAGCTGGAATTTGGGTTTAACTACAGAAAGAATGTGGGCTTGAATTTGGGGAAGGGAGGAATAGATAACTGAGGCCCTTTCACTCACCGGAAGACTTCCTTGCTAGAGAACACCCAAGGAACAATGGCCTAGTCAAATAAAGCCAGTGACACAAGAGGAACCTGGAAACATCTTTTTTTTCTCCCCAAAGAGCCTCGGAGCAGGAGCCTGAGAAGGTCTCACCCCAGCTAAAAATCCTTCAATGTCTTTCTAGGGCTTCAGGACACAGGTCAAGATGTTTGACCGGGTATTTAAGATCCTTCTTTCCTTCCTTGTATTTAAGATTCTTCTAGGATCTGGCCACGCCTCCAGTCTCTGCAATCTTGTCCCCTCCTCCCATCTCTGATCCCCACTACTACATACCCCATTGACTGCGTGGACCCTGGGGCTCTTCCAGCTTCTCTCCTGACCAGGGCTCAGTTTTATATCTTCTCCTGTGCAATGGGGCTGGTCTAGTCCATCAGCCAGCAAATAATTATTAGGGATTTGCTATGTACCCAACCTGATTCTAGATGATGGGGATAAAGCAATTAACAAACAGATAAAAATTCCTTGACCTTAAAAAGAAAATAGACAATAAAAATGACCAGATAAATGTCAACAATACTGTCTTTTAAGTGGTAATAATTGCTGACCATATTAGTTCATTTTCCCTTTTGCTGGCACTGGCGAGTAAAGGTAGCAAAACAAAACTTGTGCTTGATAAAGCACATGATTGTTTTAATTAATTTATTTATTTGGGCACTAATAAATGCCACATTTATTACCATGTGGCGTGTGGGATCAAACTTGTGCCCCTGCAGTGGAAGCTCAGTCTTAACTACTGGACTGCCAGGGATGGCCCTCAATGTATTGTTTTAAACATCTTTCTTTGCTGTTCTAAAGACTCAGAGAAATGATCTGTATCTTCTCCTACCATTGCACTGAGACCCATTAACTGATATTCACAGCACATTATATTGTCCTTCTGACTCTATCAGTAGCTTCTTAAGGGCAAGGATAGTTTCATTTTCATGAAGGCACCAGAGATTATCTGCTGAATAAATGGGAGAAGGATTGTGTCAACCCTGGCCTGTCTGTCCACTGACTCCTAGTCATAAACCCTTTTCAATATTTTTCAACCCTTTCATTCTTTTCTGCCTTACAAAGTTACTGCAACTCTTGCAGCAGGCCTGTCCTGCTTTCTAAAGGAGTCTACTGAGGTTAAAATACCTTGGAGCGGAGATCCCTGCAGACATTTTAAGATTCTGGAAATAAGCACGGCTATTTTCTAACCCAACTCAATGAAAATAAATATTGCAAAAGTCATCACCTAGTGAGCATCTTCAATTGCCAGGCACCATGCTAGGCCCTCGACTAGAATGTCTTTCTAATAAGTAAAAAAATTCTCCTTGGTAATCCTCACAGCGCCAATAACCGTGAGAAATACATGGAAATTACTAGCTGCTATCAATATTACTGTGTCTGAAACTACCGTTTTCCCCTGCATTAGAACAATCTGAACATTGTTAGGCAAAGACATCTAAGCAATTTTAAAATTATTTGAGTCATGACAGAGAGACTCACAACTGAAATATTTACCTTTCAATTTCAGGTGAGGATGTTCCCAGAGATGGAAGATGTGACAAGTTCCCGCATCACATGAGCATCAGAGAAAAGTTCCCCTGACAAGTCACGTGCAGAGATGGGAACCGCTGATTAAGGAGAGGATTAATTTTATCTTCCAAGAATTTCTGCCAGGAAAATACTCTCAGGTTCGTAGAATGGTGAGGCTGGAAGGGTCTTTCGAGGTCTCCTGCTCAGCCCCTTTGCCTTAGGGATGGGGAAACAAAGGCCCAGCGATCAGAATCGCATCCTGATTGTTCACATTGCCTTTTTATATGCCCCACACTAAAATTCACTGCACGAACAAATGAAACAAATAAAGGGGGTGTTTGGATCTTGAGTTGAGTATGGATATCCCTTTGCTCAACAAATATTTATTCTTTGCCAGGCACTGTTCTAGGCACTGGGGATACAGCAGTAACCAAAGCAAACAAAAATCTCTGCCCTCATGGAGCTTACACTCTAAAGAGAAGAGGTGGACACTGGTTAGGAATCTGCCTACCAATGCAGGGGACATGAAATTTGAACCCTGGTCCAAGAAGATCTCACCTGCCGTGGGCAACTAAGCCCTTGTACCACAACTACTGAGCCCATGTGCTGCAACTGGAGTAGCCCATGCCCAGCAACAAAGACCCTTGAAGCCAAAAATATAAATAAATAAATTGCTGGTTTTTTGCTGTTTCAGTCGCTAAGTTGTGTCTGACTATTGTGATTCCATGGACTATAGCCTGCCAGGCTCCTCTGCCCATGGGATTTTCCAGGCAAGAACACCGGAAATGGGTTGAAGTAAATAAATAAACATACATACAAACATAAATAGCAAAGACTGTTAAATGACCATTAAAAATAGAGAGGAGTATTAAACAGGAAGGCGACAAGGAGGGCCAGTGGAGGAGGGGATGGAAACTTAGGCAGAACAATCAAAGCCCTCACTTAGAAAGTGATAGAAGGAAGGGAGCCATGTGGACACCCAGTGGACAAAATTCAGACAGAAGGAACAACAGATGTAAGGGCCTGGTGAGTCCAAAGAATGCTGTGGAAGCCCATGTGGCTGGAGCATAGGGAGTGAATTGCAAGATTTTGGACATGAGTTCAGAGAGCTAATGAGGAGCTGGGGAGGGGTATACCACGTCCTGAGGGTTCTGTATCCAGCCATCAGTGACTGGTTTCCTCTTGTATCCACCCTTGTTTGTACTTCTCCCTTGCCCTGTGACTTCTGACTAGGTCTGGTCAGTGTAAGGCACTGGTAGGAGATGAGAGAGAGGGAGAGGGGGGAAAAAGCCAAGTATATCTCCCACTCTCTCTGTTTCAAGTGGTATATCTAGCAGGGGCCACAGCTTCTCATGGGTCCAGCTCCCACCAGACAGGCCTACATGGTTCTGGCTCCAGAGGGACAGGTCTAGCCCTTGGGTTCCCTTTATTCCAGTATCCCAAGAGGAAGTGGCCACTCCCTGAAATCTCAAGGTTGTTTCATCTTCCCTTGGTTGCTCTTGCAGATCTTCTAATGCCTTTGTAACAGACCCCCTGTATTAAACAGTCTCTACTAAATTCCCTAGAGTGGGTTGTTTTCCCAGCTGGACCCTGCCTTTATGTAGGCTGCATAGGCCCCTGCAAAACTTGAGCTTTTGCTCTAAGTGACATAGGCAGACACTGGTGGGCTTGAGCAGAGATTCATGAAGGGCTTGGAAAGCCCAGATAAAGCATTTGTTTCCATCAGCCTTTCTTGAATTGAAGACACCTGTCCAAAGTCACACAAAATCTGTGATGGAACAGATCCCTGGTGCCTGCTCCTCTGCTCTCCACTCAGTGTTTAATAAATGGCATTGAGGATCCAGAGATTTCAAAGACAAGGAAAGGTATTTGCATCTTCTCAAGCAGTTTTGCCCAGGACTCCAACTTGAAGCCCTTTGGTGGTCAGAAAGGGAGATGACATTGCTCAGAGGAAGTTTTTCCTGGTTGATTTCCCAGGAGTGCCAGCAGAGTCGAGAAGAAAACCCAACATTTAGGGAGCCTTTGCAATATCCTAGGCACCTTGTCAGGCAGTTTCGCATCCTGTGGCTCATTTAATCCTACAAGGACACTACTCAGTGGGTATTTTTATCTTTATTTTGCAAACACAGCTTCTGAGTTTCAGAGAGGTTAGGTAATTGGTCCAAGATCACACACCCATTCCATTGACAAGTAGATCAAGAATTAATTCAGACCCTCAAGGTGGCCATCCAGGCAATGGAGTAGGGAAGTCTTTGGAGAAAGGATTGGACAAGAGGCCAGATCTTTGGACTAAAAGTCATTTGGCCTCTCTGAGTCTCAATTTTCTTATCTATGAAGTAGGAATAATATCAAAGATATCCACTTCAAAGGATGGTTTTGAAGGTTAGGATAGGCTACTGCGTGATAAAGACTTCATACATTTTAAAGCTCTATGCGAAAAGCTCTTAACTTGAGGTCCATGCCTGATCTTTGAGATCCATGAACCTCTTGTTGTTGTTGTAGTTGTTCAGACTTGAGATTGATGCTAAAATTTGTATGTACAGGCAAAGATCTGCTGACCCTGCAGAAAAAATCTGACTTTCCTCATGCATCTTCTACAGATAAGCATCTTGCTGTGTTGATGGCAATTCTAATATTTAAAAAAAGGTATTTTCATACATGTCTCCTAAATGTAAACCAACTATCTATTGTATAGACTATATGCACATGCGTGCTCAGTCACTCAGTCATCTCTGGCTCTTTTCGACCCATGGACTATAGCCCACCAGGCTCCTCTGTCATTGGGATTTTCCAGGCAAGGATACTGGAGTGGGTTTCCATTTCCTCCTCCAGGGGATCTTCCCAACCCAGGGATTGAACCTTCATCTCCTGAATTGGCAGGTGGATTCTATACCACTGAGCCACCTGGGAAGCCCATAGACTATGTACTCTGGACTTTAGAGGCAATTCAAAGGATTTTCAAGGGTAAGTTTGATTACATACGATTTTTGCCTCACAAACTGTCCTTAGAATCCAACTCCTGCATAAGATGTGACTTCTCTCTTTGTCTGCTTGTGGCAGGAGAGTCTGTGGCTCCCAGAACCAAATTGTCAAAGGAGAAAATGACCCAAAGTTGGCTAGGAAGCACCCTTCTAGACAAATCTTACAAGTATTACAATGTTAATAATGATTAGCATGCAATAGTGATTGTCACTACATATACATTTACTGAGCAACTACTACATATATGTCAGGCATAATTCAAGATTGAATTAGAGAAATCCAGGACCCCACATGGTTCATAGTGCTGTGGGGATAATGAACGAAGTGTAGCAGGCAGGTTTCTTGGAGGAGGTAGAATATGAGCTGGATCCTAAAAGATGCTAGGATTCTTAACAGGTGAAGATGATACAAGGGGTTGCCAGGCAGGGGAGATGTCTTGAGCAAAGACATGGAGTGAAGAAGGTAGCAGGGCCTGCTTAGAGAATGCTCAGGTGGGACTGGAGTCCGGGCTGAGATGTGGGATGAGCAGAAGTAGGGCCTGGCTATGGATACCTTCAGTGTCAGCCAGGATGCAAACCTTCCTCTCTGTCCCAGTTTCTCCAGCTCATTCAGCCCTTTTTCTTCCCCAGCACCCATTCCAGGGCTAAAAGCCGATGGATGCTTGAAAATCCTTAACCTAGATAAAAGCAAAACAGACTTGGATCCCAATCCTAATTCATCTACTATCCAGCTATGTGACCTTAAGCAAGATCCTTCCTCTCTTTGAACCTCAGTCTCTTCATCTCTAAAATGGGAATAGTCGTACTTCTCCTGCCCATAGCATCCAGTGGGGTGTTCAGTGCTTAGCGGAAGCTCATTTCATGTCAGTTGAACTGGACTCTTGCAGGGTATCAAATGAAGCAGTAGATAGTCATGTGTTTAGGAAGATAGACCACAGACAGACTCAAAGCCCTGTGTTATTGCCATGGTCACTGACCTTGAGCAGTTCTCACTGCATCCAGAGACAACAAACTCTCAGCCCTCTCTCTGCACACCAAGGTCCCTCTGCTGCAGAGGAGACAGGGGGGACATTCATCAATTGCCTGAACTGATGCCAGACATTGGAAATCTCCCAATGCATGCTAATGCCATCGACCCTCACAGAGATGTGCTGGATTTTCAAACAAGCATATTTGACTCTGATTCACCCCTGGAGAAAAGAAAAGTTACATTATTGATATGAAGAAATATCAGGAACAAAGTCAGTCATCCAAACAGCAACACTTCTCTCCAGGCTTCAAGTTTCTCAACTTCTGCTTAGGTTCAGGCGACACACCCTGGTTAGAGAACCCACCATGCCATCATCCACTCACTTGGATTATCTGACAAATGCTCACTTTAAGCAGACTCCGGTAGCACCAAGAGAAGACAGAACAGACCCTGTGCTGAAGAAGCTCCCGGTCTGGGGCAAGAACAGGGCAGAACCATGGACCCAGACTACTGGGTAAGGTGGTTCATAGGATTGGGGAGCCCAGAGTGTTGTGGTAGCCAGAGAAGGGAACACTCACTAGCTGGAGGTGCACAAGGCCACAGAGGTTTTGAAGATACCAGACCCTCTGCAGGCTGGGCCCAGCTGCAGCCACAGTGCTTCTGCCCACACCCTCTACATACCTGCCCACATCCTCTGCATCACCACACCAACGACCTGCAACCTTTCATCTGCTCCAGGGCATTTCATGCATTCACACCCCTGATCAGGTATGTAAAATGAGGCTTGGGAACCAATGAATGAACCCCTTTCCTGGAAGAGGATTCAAAGTTTCATAGGGAGAAGCTCCAGTTGGCTCTTTGAATAAGTTCACCCAAGACGCTGGTCAGGTGCTCCGAATGGCATGTGGGCAGAAAAGAAAACATGGGCAGGGGATGGTACAGAGTTCAGTGTAGCTGGAGCATAAGGGGAGCATGGGCGAATGTGGAAGTTGAGGCTGGGGGCTGGGACAAGGTGGATGAGGGCCTTGGATACAAGCTAAAGAGTTAGGACTTTATCAGGTAGATGATAGGAGCCCTTCATGGGTTGAAAGCAGGATAGTGACTTGATCAACCATCAAAGGACCACAGCGTTCTTGAAGTAGATTCAGAAGGGGCCATACTTTTACACATTGAAGGAGAAAATCCTACAAGCTGACTCAAAGGTAAGAAAGTGCACTCCAGGCCCTAACAGAGCCTCAGCCAGCGAGCAGTTGTTTCCCTTGCTAGTCTGCAAGGGGCCCAGGACTTCCCAAGGTCACCATTCCTGACAGCCTTTGATGTCTCCAGCAATTCGCCCCCTCTCTTCTAAACCATCACCTTTCAGCAGGTTCTACGCCAAGGACAGATTTGATGGTGAGCAAATGGCCCAGTGGAGAAATAAAATGCTTGTGTTTCTTCAGCAGGGAAAGCTGTTGGGGTTTTTTGTTATCATTATTATTATTTTTCTCTGAGCCGTACAAGTGACAGAACATAATAATATCATTTATTCTAACTCGCTCCTGTAAATCAGAACTTTTTAATATTTTCCTTTCAGATGAAAATGTCATTTATCATTATCAAATGAAGTGCTAATGAAAACAACATGTATAAGAAACACATTCACACAGCAGAGCATGATGGAGCACCTTGTCAGCAGTCCATAGTCTTGCCGTTAATTTGATTTCTGCCAAAAAATCACTTAAGTGAGACTTGGGGATTTTTTTCTCAGTGCCCCAGGCCTTTCTACTGAGGCCTGTTTATGCCCCTCTCCTGAGAAGGCTCTGAAATCCTGAGCCAGTTTTAAGCTGACTTTTAATGGAACTCCCATTGATTGCATGAGGGATGCGTACATGATGGGGAGATGGGGTCATGCTTGCTTGTGTGTGTGTTACTGCTCATTTATCTCACTCAAGATGTATGTGGCTGGTGGGTTTGGCTGCTTCCTTGTTTAGGTATGTGTCTGTTATGTGTGTTTGTGTACTTCAGTCTGGGCGTGCCTCAGTAGGTGATTATGTGTTTGTGTCCTTAAGCCATGAGGACAGTATTTATGCTTATTCGTTCCCCATTGTAGGCCCAGCATCCAGCCTATTGCCTGACACATGTTAGGCACTCAATAAATATTTATTAAATGAATGTTAAGTGAACGTGCCTGCATGTCTTCATGAGGCCTGCATTTTTGTCTGTATGGGTTCATATCTGTGTGACTTATATATGTGGGACCTTCAAGGTAGGAACTATCATCCCTCATCTCTTGTGCTTCATACAGTGCCTGGCACTTGGGAGGTGCTCCGCAATCACCTGTTGAGTAAACATGTCTAGGGGTTTCCACATATTTTTTTTTTAAAATCGAGGTAAAATTTACATAGTATAAAATTAACCATTTTGGAAATTTTTCTGGTGGTCCAGTGGTTAAGACTCCACACGCCCAATGCAGGGCTCTGGGGGTTTGACCCCTGGTCAGGGAACTAGATCTCTCATACCACAGCTAGGAGCCTGAATGCCACAACTAAGACCCAGTGTAGTCAAAGCAGAAATTAACCATTTTTGAGTGTACAGCTCACTGATGCTCAGAATAAATTCACAGTGTTGTAAAACCATCACCTCCATCTAGTTCCATAACATTTTTATCATCCCCCAAAAGAAATCCTGTACCCATGAAGCAGTCACTCCACATCCTCCTGCCGCCAGCCCCAGGCAACTGCTAATCTATTTTTTTGTCTCTAAGGATTTACCTGTTCTGGATAGTTCATATAAATGAAATCATGTGACTTTTTTGTGTCCAGTCCCTCTCACTTAGCATAGTATTTTCAAGGTTCTCCATATATGTTTTCATGTTTGTGTATTTAAGTCTGTTATTGTTGCTTCAACTCACTAAGTTGTGTCTGACTCCATCGCAACCCCATGGACTGTAACCCACCAGGATCTTCTGTCCATGGGATTTCCCAGGCAAGAATACTGGATTAGGTTGCCATTTCTTTCTCCAGGGGATCTTCCTGACCCAGGGATCCTGCATTGCAGGCGGATTCTTTACTGCTGAGTCACTAGGGAAGCCCATAAGTATGTACTATGTGTTAGATATTTGGCACCACAGGTGTATCCCGAGGACCTTGCATAGAGTCCAACAAAGAACAGCTAGCAATGAAGAAGACTCCTTTTGGCCATTTGTCCATCCCCTTTCCTGTCTGGCACTGCTGAGCCTTTGTGTAGTCTGTTCCTCAGCCCAGATCACCTTTCCTCACTCCCACCTCTGCGATAGCCAGGCTAACTCTGAATGATTCCTTAGTTATCTGCCCAAGTGTTATCTACTCCAGGCAGGCTTTCCTGACCCCAGGCTGGGTTACAAGAGCTTCCTCTGGTCTCCCAATGCCCCACTGTGCAGTCATTGACAGTCTACACGTCTCTCTCCCTTTATTGGATCATGGGCTCCTAACTGACAGAACTGTATCTTCTTCACCTTTGCAGTCCCAGTGCTTAGCATGGTTAGCTTATAGTAGATAGCCCATTAGTGTCGGTTAAAAGAATGAATGATTTCTTTTTAGTAAAATATGTCCCACATAGAAGGAGCAGCCTTACAAAAGCCCTGAGGCATGAGAGGGTGCAGTCATTTTCAAAAATTTCTGCAGTCTGATATGACTTGAACCCTGGTGTAAATCAGGAGGAAATATGAATTTAAATAAGCAGCAAGAAGCGGGAATGTGTCTATCACGAACCACACTGAAGACAGTGGAAAGTCCTAGGAAGGTTTAAGCAAGTGCATGACATGGTCGATCTGTGAACTAGAATAATCCATCTTGCTATCAAATGAAGGATGGGTTGGAGTGGACCAGCATACTTGATGGCGGAGCATTTAGGAAACTGCTGCAGAAGCAGGCAAGTAACGAGGGTGGCTTGGTCCAGCATGGTGGCAGTGGAACTGGAGACAGAGACTTGAGCAGCACTCAGCGAAGTGTGGTCTGCAAACTGGAGCTGATTTGTGAGCTATAACCAGCCCATAATGAGAGAGAGAGGTGAGAGTAGGGACTGAGAAACCTTTATAGCGATTTGATGTTGCTGAATAGTGTTTTGATATTGCTGAGATGTTTTTATTGTATTTTACAGAAGTGTTGGTCCAGAACAAAGCAAAATGGAAAAATAAAAGGTGCCCTCTCTCTATGCCTAGTCCCACTGCCCCAACCCAGGGCAACACCAGTTTTCTCCCTTAGACACAGCAGCTGCCGCCTCCCCAGTGGCCCCATGTCTTCCATTGGATTGTCCTTTGCTCCACTCTGGCCCCAGAGTGCTCTTTCTGAACCAAGAATCTGGCCATTTCACTTCCCTGCTTAAAACCCATCAGTGGCACTCCACTGTCCCCAGGAGGAAGTCCACACTTACAGATATAACTCACGATGCCCTTCATGCGTCAGCCCTTTGGATCCTCTCACAGCCTCAGCGTTTGCCTCAATTGCCTCCACACTCCATGCATCAGCCTCCTGAGCACTTCTCAGCTCCCCACAGGAGGAGCTTTTGCATATTCTGATCTCTGCGTCTGGGCCACCAGCCCCCACTCCTTTATCAGACCAGCTCTTCTGTCTCCTTCAAGCTACAGCTTCTGAGATGCTGTCCCTGACTCCCCAGGCAGAATGAGGAGCCCATTTTCAGTGTTCACATAAGCCCCATCCCTCCTCGACACAGCACTGACCACGCAGTGTTGTCTTCCGGTGATGCATCTACCGCCCCAGACTTGAGAACCTTCAGGCAGGCTCTGGGCCTGACCCATCTGTGCAGATGCTCGACAAACCCATATAAAATGGGATTGAGTTGGAACCAGCCCAATATTGCATTTTAAGAGCCAGAAAGCAGAATAAAGTGGCTGGATCCAACTTCTCCAGGAGAGGCTCATGCGTGGGCAAGGGGAGCAGAGGATGTTCTTTTCTCACACAGTCTTCTTCCTGCTGCCAGCCCCCTTCTCGCCACGTGAGTCTCGTGAGTTGACTCCAGATGGGATGGGCTTGGCGGTGGCTGCCTGGCTGTGTGCCCACCACCCGTGGGCGCCCAGGAAACACTTGCTGAAAGGAGTTGAGGACCATCCAAGCAGTCCAGCTCTCCAACTCCTGCCAGGAGGCATTGGAGACAGGAGTAGGTGGCAAGCAGGAGGTAGGTCACCTGAATCTCCAGTATCTCTATGAACTGGAGTCCATAATCCCTACTGTAAAGATTGTCATGGGTGGTCAAGAAGGTCACAGATGTGGGCACATCATGGGCACTTTTTATTCCTGCTCAACCCTTGTTAACTTTCTTGGCATCACCAGGGAAACTGAGGTGAAGAGAGTGAGAAAAATCACAGATTTGGGTAGGATCCCACTTCATTTCAGTGTAGATAGGAAGGCTCTCTGAAAATGTACAATATCTGCCAAGGACTTGGCTTGTTTTTAAAAGCCCCCGTGGGTGGTGAACTGGGCACTGATGTATAATGTTTAGGAAGCAGAGATAAGCAGTTCAGGAAACATAAGGTTATTTGTATATGGAAGAGAAGTGAACTGAGACACTACTGTTGAAAGGAGCTAACATTTATAGAGAGAACAGTGCTTTATATATATATATAATCCAGAGCAGCTTCTTCCTGCATCCACTACCCCTAGACACTCACACACTAGGGGTTGATTGTTCTCTTCATCTGGGAACTTGACTGAGAACAAGCTTTGGAAATTTTGCAAACCCGAGTCCACATTCTCGACCAGCTCGTCCTGTCAGTCCCTTAGTCCCTTCACCATTCAAGTCTCTCAGGCTTCTTGTTTGTAAAATGGAGACTGTCATACCCACTGCACAAGTGTGAGGATCAAGGGAGGTACTGTATGTGAAGTACCTAGCTCAGCTCCTGGCCAGCTGTAGATGCTTAATAACTGTACTCCCACTCCATCCTACTCTTCCTAATCATAAGCTCCCTCATTTGCTTATTTAACATATCCTGTATGTGTGTCTCTCAAGCTCCATTCTAAGATCTGGGAAAGTAAAGAGCAGGATGTAGCCTTCCTTGCCTTACTCAGAGCACCTAGCTCATTTTTAAAATAATAAGAAAGAGGGAAAAGAGAAATAAGTTTTCTCCATTCAGCCCGAATATGGTACACTGAGAAAGACTGTGACTTTAAAATCTACTCAATATAAGCATTCAGTTCCCCCGAACTTTTCTCCTTCCTTTTCTCCCTTCCTTTCTCCCACAAATGTTTATTTTCCAATTCTGGAAACACAAAGATAAACAAGACATAGTCCTTACTTTGAAGAGTCTACATTCTAATGGGGGAAACATCATTTAGACAGATGTTCACAAGACATGGGTGCCTATATGGTGCATTGATGTACATGCCCACAGTGGAGACCAGTTCTGTGACCGAAGGAAGCACCATAGTGTGGAGGTCACAGAGGACACCTGAGAATTCAGAGAAGGCTCTTTGGAAGAACTTCCTCATGGGCTGGATCTTAACAGAAAAGTGGAAAAGTGACATGCAAGAGCAGGAATGAGAAGATATAGTAAAAGGAACGCAGCCATCAGAGTGAGGTAGACTGCAGTTCAGAGCCTTCTCCCTGTGTGGCTCAGGTTAACCCATGGGCCCGCTATGGAATTCAGTTTCCTCTTCTGTAAAGTGAAGTAATAATCCCTGCAGAAAAGCTTATCATAGGTTTGTTGGCAATACAGAAAGGATTTGTCATAAAATAGGTGTCAATGGAAATCAGGTCCATCCCACCAACCACCACTGGGACAATGACCTTTCCTAAAGGAGTGTGTGGTTTGTGTGTGTGTGTGTGTATGGGTGTGTGTGTTAGTTGTTCAGTCGTGTCTGACTCTTTTCAACCCCATGAACTGTAGCCCACCAGGCTCCTCTGTCCATAGGATTTCCCAGGCAAGAATACTGGAGTGGGCTGCCATGCCCTTCTCCAGGGGATCTTCCTGGACCGGGGATCGAACCCGTGTCTCCTGCTTTGGCAGGCGAGCCACCTGGGAAGCCCATCCTCTACTTTTCTAGATTTGGGACACGCAGTTCAAGAAGAAAAAAAAACAAAACCCTGACTTTCTTCCTCCCTTTTCAAACTGAACAAGTTCCTGAACTTGTCAAGTTCAGTTCACTTCGGTTCAGTCACTCAGTCGTGTCTGACTCTTTGTGACCCCATGGACCGCAGCACGCCAGGCCTCCCTGTCCATCACCAACTCCCAGAGTTTACTTAAACTCATGTCCACTGAGTTGGTAATGCCATCCAGCCATCTCATCCTATGTTGTCCCCTTCTCTTCCTGCCCTTAATCTTTCCCAGCATCAAGGTCTTTTCAAATGAAACAGCTCCTCGCATCAGGTGGCCAAAGTATTGGAGCTTCAGCTTCAACATCAGTCCTTCCAATGAACACTAAAGAACTGATTTCCTTTAGGATGGACTGGTTGGATCTCCTTGCAGTCCAAGGGACTCTCAAGAGTCTTCTCCAACACCACAGTTCAAAAGCATCAATTCTTCGGCACTCAAGAACTTGTCAAACATAAATGCAAAATTATGAAAAAACAATCATAAGTGAAAACTCCAGTTATTAAAATGTATGGGAACTAATTATTGATCCGATGATATGCTGAATAAAAAGAAAGCGACACGCTTGGATAAAGGGAAATCTTTTAAAGTCATAAATATGCATGTGTTTATTTTCCTCATCTACACTGGAAGCTGCGGTAGGGTGTATTGTCTAACAAATTACAAGGGGTGACAATGCCATGTTCAGCCCGATGTGTGATGTCTCCCCACTCACTTATTAACTTCTGCCAAGTTAAAACAAGGGCATCCTCCCCAGCATGGGACACAGGAATGTGTAATGCAAATATGGAATGCTATTAGGAAGACTGCTGGGGGAGCCTGTACACAGGCTTCAAGTGGTTTCCAAGGAAACCGATGGCACTGCCAGCAGAGGGCGCTGCTAGGAGGGGCAGCACCTTGGTTCTATTCCTGGAAGGGTGGCCCTCCCCACCAGCTCTCCTGTTCCCCTACAGGCGGTCCTTGAACCATCCGCTCGCCCCATGTCTCACCACTGCCCTGCAACTCCGTTGCAAAATGATTGCCACCCCTCTGAACCTTGGTTTTCTCACCTGCAAACTGGATCTCCTAGTATGTGTGCATGAGTCGTGTCCGACTCTTTGTGACCCCACAGACTGTAGCCCACCAGGCTCCTCTGTTCATGGGATTTTTCAGGCAAGAGTACTGGGGTGGGTTGCTATTTCCTCCTCCAGGGAATCTTTCCAACTCAAGCTTGCATCTCCTACGTCTCCTGCATTAGCAGGCAGATTCTTTACCATTTGAGCCATTGCATAGCATAGTCAATCAGTCGTGTCTGACTGTTTCCGACCCCATGGACTGTAGCCTACCAGGCTCCTCCATCCATGGGATTTTCCAGGAAAGAATACTGGAGTGGGTCGCCATTTCCTTCTCCAGAAGATCTTCCCAACCCAGGGATTGAACCCAAGTCTCCCGCATTGTAGGCAGACGCTTTACCGTCTGAGCCATTAGGAAAGTCATTGAGCCATTGGGGAAGCCCAAATCTCCTAGTACCAGGAGACTCAGTATAATGGTGAGAAGCTGAGACTCTATCCAGAGTCAGAAAGACCCCACATTCTAGCTGTGTGATCCTGAGCTGTAATAACCTCTCTGAACCTGTTTCATCAATTAAATGCGGAAACAACAGCCATGTAAACCCCATGGGATTGTCTGAGAATCAAGGAATCTAATACATGGAGTGCAGTTAGTCAGAGCTAGGCTACATAGTACATCTTCAATAATTTGTCAGCTATTGTTATTATTGCCTTCCTCACAGCTAAATTAAATTACATAAAGTTTGTGAAAGCAATAAACACTATGCCTCCTCAAAATATTTTCTCAAATGTAAACAAATGTCTCTAAACCCACTCCCCTCAAAAGACCTCACAGCTTACACATATATCAGCCAGGCTGGCTGATCTCTGTCAGTTCTGGGCCCCAGGACCTAGCACAAGGCCCAGCCCAGGAAAATGAGCAGAATCACTAAACTTTACCAGTTCTGGGGAAGGCTCTGGGCTAAGCAATTCACAAACATAATCCCACTGAATAGTGTAGTACTTCATAAGGTAAGAAGAAGCACCACATAGTTTTTGTGGACTCAGAGAAGTCAGATCCCTTACCAAAAGTCACACAGCTAGAGAGTGATGTATCCTGACCAGACTGTGTCTTTCTTCCCCAGAACTTTCATCACTTCTGAACCTAACCTTAACCACTGCTTCTTAGAGGGGAAAGAAGGTGGAAGGAGGAGAAACTACTTCACTTGCCCCTCTCAGCTTTGACTAGGGCAGGGACATTGGTTGGGAAGCTGTTTCCAGCTTCCAAAAGGGAAAGCTGGTCAAAGGTGACCATGGCCTCAGCAGCTGGGAGTAAGGGGAGAGCTCACTCATTCCGTGGTGGAATGGAGACATGTTTCAGAAGGGGCACCTTCAGGACTTGTTCAATTGTTAAGTAAATGATTGCTGAGGAAGAGGAATGGACAGATGGGTAGATAGTAGTGCTGTTGTCAGAAACATGGGCTGTGAATCATCACCCTCATCATTGACTGAGAGAAGCCCTGAACTAGGTGCTTTACATACATGGTCCCATTCAGGCCTCACAGCAACCCTATAAGAATCTATTATTGTCCCCATTTTACAGATGAGAGCATGGAGGCTTCCAAACAATAGCCAATTTGGGACAAGTTATATTGCCAATGACTTGAACCTTATAAAATAAATATCTCACCAGCCCCTTTTAACCATGAAATATATGCCCTGGCCACTCAGTCCCTTCCCCTGACGCAAAGAGGTTGGGTGTCCTATGCCCCTACGTTTGTCCCAAAGTCACAATTCCAGCATCCTGGCATCAGACTGTCCCTCCTAAACTGTTTCTCAGGCACCTCTCCCAGCAAGTTTAGCAAGCCTGCCTACCAAAAGAACTTGGAGGCACCCAGGAGTTCTCGAAGGGGACAGGCAAATCAGCATCTCCCCACTGATGTACCTAAATCTCTGCTGTCCACCCAATGTCTACATTCCACTGTTTCTGAATCCCTGAATTCCCCACCTTACTGGCTCACTCTGCAGCTTGGGTGTCAGACTCATAGCTACTCGGAGCCCCGGTCCCCGGAGAGCTATCACAATTGGGTAAATGCAGCTGCTCTTTTGAAGAAGTAAGTTGAGGGCACTTAGCAAATCAACTTCCTAATGAATCTTTTCAGGTCTGGATGGAAGCCGTTCCGTTACTATGGAACTTGGCTTGATTTGGAAATTAATGTGGTAATTTACAGCCACTCTGCCAGGCAAGAAGATTACAGGAGAGGGAGGGAGAGAGTGAGAGGAGAGAGATGTGCAGTGGCAGAGCCTCAAGAGGCACCAGCCTAGGGCACGTCTGGAGAGCTGGGCCACACAAACTGTGTGGGGGCAACAGGGTAGCTTCTGCCAGGCTGGGCCTACATGGTTCAGAGGCAGACAAAGACACTGCTCCAAGCAGATCCCAAAACGGATGTCCTAACTCCTCTTTAGGGATTTGAGTCACCAATACTGTTAATTTATATTTTTCTTGAAATGTACTCACTTTTTATCTTAAATAAATTTTATATCACGTCATACATGAAAAATCTATATTACATACCAAGAAGAGAAAAGTAAGTGTAAAATTAATTACACTGAAAAAAAAATTATTACATTTCAGAGAGGCCTTTGCCCACTAGAGGTTGAGTATGAAGCCTCCTTTCTATTTGGGAAAAATCAAATATTAGAGAAATACTCAAGACAGAGTGTGAAACCAAGGTATATCTACCTCTTGATGTAATCAGACAGATTGAAAGAAGAGTTAAATGGAATCCACTTTCTTGACGTATGAGTTCACTGCTGTTTTATACAATGACCTTTGCGGTTTATGTATTTGACAAATGTTTACATAGCACATACTATATGCCAGAGGCTGTTCCAAAAGCTTTTTAAAAAATTAGTTCATTCAATCCATTTAATTCATCTAATAGTCCTACGTGGTTCAGCATTCTTTAGCATTCTTCCTGTCTTTAGAGAGAAGAAACCGAGGCACAGAGGCGCCCAGGAACTTGCAAAAGGTCACTTCAACCATCTTCCATAGCACCTAAAATCACGCATGCCCTGGTGAGAGTGGCCCAGGCCGCTGCCCAGGCCTGAGCTGCAAGCACATGGTAAGGATACTGCTCAGGCTCAGAGTTCTGAATAGCTGCATGCCGATTCCTCAGTGGTAGTGTCTGGGGGTGGCCCCCAACAGGCCGCCCCTCTGGGGCCCTCTGGGGCTCTCTGCCTGACTGTGAGTCTGGGTTTTATGACTAGTAGGGGAGAAACAGTTGGATGTTGATCCAAAGAAGAATACCAGAGAGAAGGCAGTGGATTTTTTGTTTTGAGGGGAGGTTTTTTTTTTTTTAAAGCGTAAAGAAATACACACAAGCTTGAGAACCACTGCCTTTCTCTGTTAACTACTGAAGGACGTCTCTGAACAGTGCTCCAAGGACCAGTCTAGGGCTGCAGCTGGAGATCAGGTGGTCAGATCTGAGTTCCCCTGGCATAGGAGTGGCAGCAGGGGTGCAGGTGGGACCTGCGGAGAGACGAGGGGCTGTCTGCTGAGGGCTTCTGTGACCAGCCACCTCTGCAGGTGCAGGCGGGTGCCCTCAAGGAGCCCCACTCCAGCAGTCCCACCCAGAAGAGGCCCCGCCTGGTTCTGGCCACAGAGGGTAAGATGTGGGGCAACATTAACCAAAGCTTCGAGTGGATGGTGGGAACCCTGCATCTTTACTGTGATAATAAAAGGGTGGCAGAGGCAGTATTTTGGAAATCATTAATGCATCATTTTCTTTTGCTTCTCCAAGTACATGAGCCTTGCCCAGTCCAGTGTAAAGCTGAGAATCTTCCAGAAAGAATTTCAGAGAAAGATGAAGTAATATGTAGCTCCCAGTATTTAAAAAAAAAAAAAAAAGCCATAATTTTATCTTGGCTGAAATTGAAAGCAGTATTTTCCCTGTAACTAGTTGAGGGAGAGAGGGGACTCTCAAACGGAATGCCTGAGCATCAATAGAAAAACTAATGCAATCCTTCTGCAGAGTTGGGCTGGAGTGTGAGTTAAACTTGCAAGTTCATGATAGTTAATGGACTTCCCAGATGGCTCAGTGGTAAAGAATCCACCTGCTAATGCAAGAAATGCAAGAAACGAGGGTTCTGTCCCTGGGTTGGAAAGACCCCCTGGAGTGGGAAATGGCAACCCACTCAGGTATTCTTGCCTGGAAAATTCCATGGACAGAGGAGCCTGGCAGGCTAAAGTCCATGGGGCCACAAAGTGTCAGACATGTTTGAGTTACTGAGTACACACACAGGGACATATAATAGTTAACACTGGCTGAACATTTCCTTTGCATCAGATTGTTCATTTAACAAGTGTTTTACATACACAGTCTCACTTAATCTGAATAATCTTGAGGTTGGTGCTAAATATTGTCCTCCTTTTATGGACAAGGAAAGGGAGGAAGTTTAGTAACTTGGCCAAGGAGGCAATTGTACCCAAGAAGTAACCAGTTCCCTCAGCCACCGTGACTCAATTCCTGGAAGCAATCAGAAAACATCTCCAGCGAGAGCCTGTCTCCAAGACCCACATTCTTAGTCTCACATCACTCAGGGGTTCAAATCCAACTTCCTGGCCAAACTCCCAACATCCATAGTTCTGTCTGCTGCCATTGTCAAGCTGAATATAAGAAGTCCTGGGTGTGGAGGCACGGGCGCATGAAAGAGTTGTCAGAAAACTTGAGCTCAGCGTCTGACAGTCAGCATGATTTTAGACAAGCTCCTGCTCCTCTCTGAACTGGTTCCTCATTGAAAAATGGGGATACAATACCTACCTTACAGACTGTGAAGAGATCAAAAGCTTGTTGAAGTTAGGGGGAAAAGAGAGGGGGAAAGCTCACAAAAACCCCTGGGCAAGAGAGAAATATCTGGTCCACAATTGCTCAGCTAGCAGCAACCTGAGCCTGGTGTATTGGTGTTAGGACAAAAAAAAAAAAAAGCCTGCTCTCTCAGAGTTTCCATTCGAAGGTGACATTTGCACTGGAGTTATTTCCCAGACCTGCTCTTCCTGAAGGAGCCTGTCTCTATGAAACCACCACATTCCCCACATCAGAACCTTAGGATCCTCACTTTCGGGCACCCATAGTCCCGCTCACTGTTGTCTCCTCTTCTCCCTCCTCCGCCCCACCTAGGTTAAGGGGTGACCTCTGCCAATTCCTCCCCTTCTCTGGGCCTGCTTCCTCTTCTCAAAAATAAGGATCCGGAGTCAGATGGACTTCCAGGAACATCTAAGTGGCTGTCAGGGATTGTATGGTTTTTTATTCTTTCCTAGAGGGTATCTCTCCCTTGCATGATAAGGCGGTGGAGGAGGTTGGGGCCAGGGGGAGGAAAATGAACCCACAAATCCAGGAGGGCCTTTGGAGATAACCAGACATGCTCTCATTGACACTGAGGCACTAAGTTTTACTCCCTGGCCACGTCAAGCATCTTCAAGTTCCTTCACCTCCTGCTAGGATCACACGCTGCTTCCTTTGCTGGGAGCTCCCCTCCAGTCCTTGCCGTCCTGGTCAGGCCCTATATTATCTTTAAACTTCAGAGCAGAAATCACCTCCTCCCTAGTCCGTCTATTTCTGCCCTCATTGCGCTAGAGTATAATTTATTGATTTGGACATCTGTTCTCCCACCACACTCAGAGCTACTCAAAGGCAGGGACTGTATTTTATAATATTGTGTCCCCGGGCCCTAGGTCAGTGCATGGCTCATAGTGGGTTCTCAACTGGTATTGAATGGATTAAATTGAATGTAATTTAAAGTCACCTGCTGAAGTTCTCAGTTTCAGAAAATGGTAAGACAGGGGCTGGAATCCAGTCCTGGGGATGACAAATCCAGCATGCCTCATCTCCCTGCAGCTGCCAGGAGCTGCCCAGAGGAGGGGTGTCTGGACCAGCCGCTCTCACTGCCCTTCCTCCAGAGCAGGGATGGTCTCCAGGAGCCTCGCTGCCAGAGAAGGTCCTCAGGATGCCCTGAGGCCACTGTCCATGCTGGCATTGCTGTGCATTCTGTTTCCTTTCCTGTTCCCCTCTGAGTCTCCACCAGCTCAGTCCCTGGCTTTCTGGGGGCTGAAGCCAAACCACCCTTTCCCCCTTCTGCTCCCTCTCCCCAGACCTCTATAAATATGGGTGGGAGCCCAGCTTTCTGAATGAGGTGGGAGGAGGCAAAGAGAGCCAACCACCCCCATGCCTGTCGAGTGCCGAGTTCATATTCCTGCTGCGACTGTATCTAAATTTGCAAATCATCACCCCATGCCCCGCCATCATGTGTCATCTTTTATGCATGGCCACCTCTGCCGTGCTGCTCGGTCAGTTGCTACGCAACCGACGACGGCGCCGCGGGGGCCTGACATTAGTGAAAGCAAATTGACCAGAGGAGCCCTCATCCCGCATGCAAAGCAGCCAGGGCCTCCCTGAGCCACCCTCTTCTTCTCCAGGGCCAGACCCTTGGACCACAGCCTCCTGGGCTTAAGCTGTGGACGGGGGGAAACCCAGCAATCCTACTTCTCCAAAAAAGGCTGAAATCTGGCCAGTGACAAGATCTACCTCCAAAGGGAAAGGGGAGGAGGCTGGGGCAGTGTAGCCTCAGGCTCTAAAATTCTGAGTTTCCAGTGGGATGGACATTGACTCCCACAGGAAGGAAAAAGCACTACTATTCACTGAGCGCGTACTATGTGCTAGGCGTGATGAGAGCAGTACAATGCGAAAACTCCAACTTCCTGGACTCCAGCCCAGCTCCACCATTTCTCAGCTGTGTGTTGTGCATGCAAATTTATAAGGACTGAGACCCAGTCACGGAAAAAGGCTGTCCTCAGACACCTCAGAGGGAAATAAAAGGCTGGATAACAGGCTGGAGGGGGAGGGAGACCAGCAGAGCAGAGGGATGAGAAGATGAGAGAAGGCAAGTGGGGGAGGATGCGCCTTGCCCTGAGTATTGCAGGCCTCCGAGCCTCCTGTAGGGAGAAGCAGAGGAAATTAGGAGTTGGCAGTTCTGATCTCCCGTTCTGCTCCATCCCTCATGGTCCCTACCCCCAGGAACTTGACCTCACCAATCTCCTACTTGAGTATATGCCATTTTGCACTGGGAGGCAGCAAGTCATGCTAGAAAGAGCAAGAGCTTTGGGAAATGATTAGAACTGGCTTCAGATCCTCAAATCCTGAAGTTACTTCAGCCTTTTGAATTTCAGTTTTTCAATCTGTAAAATGGGCGTGAGGATACCTACTTCACAGGGTTAAACAGCTGACAGTTGCAAAGTGCCTAACGGGAAATCAGCAAATGCTGCTCTTCTCCCCCAAACTTCAATGGCTCCCAGTCGTCAGAGGACAAGTCTGCTTCCAGAGCCCTACCTGACCCCCACGGCTCAGCTTCTCCCTCTCCCGTGCTCAGACTGCTGCGTCTGCCTGGCAAACCCTTCCTCCAGCTGTTTGCTTTCTGAAATCTGGTCTCCCTCTCAGGACCCAGAAAAAATAAAATTCAACTCCAATAGGCAAGCCTGCCCTACCAGGCCATGCCCTAATCCACTGAAATTTTCCAGCAGAAGAAGGAACAAGGCAAAAAAAAAAAAAAAAGAAGGAACAAGGAACCAAGAAGTGATCTTCCCTTCTTCAGGGGTTAGTTCGAGAAGCTTTCCCAAACTTTGCGATGAGATCACTCAAAGATCAATCATTTATCGAGAAATGCCATCTCTGTGACTCTTGGATCCACGGGTCTACATCTCACCCCAAGGATGAACAAGCCCTGAGGATGGGCACAGCTCACAACTTACTGGGCACCAGGCATGGTC
The DNA here is from genome assembly GCF_019320065.1 of Cervus canadensis. Taxonomy (NCBI): domain Eukaryota; kingdom Metazoa; phylum Chordata; class Mammalia; order Artiodactyla; family Cervidae; genus Cervus; species Cervus canadensis. The sequence continues at coordinate 91,098,513 of NC_057387.1, read as the reverse complement.
CTGAACCCTATGACATCTTGGACTTGACTAACCACTAATTCACAACTATCTGTTAACATATTAAAGCATCATTAATGTTTATACAAATCGGTGAAGTAGATCTTACCTCTGTTTGCTGAGGAGGAAACTGTGGCTCAGAGAGAAAAAGTGACATGTACAAGGTCACACAGTGGATTGCTAAAGATAAAACTGGAACAGGAACACAGTTCTACGTGAAAATAGACTATGAGGCTGTCATGTATGGCCTTCATATCATCAATCATCATTAACATTTCAGAGAGATCTGCCCATTTTTAAAACCTACAAGTTACCAGGGGAAGCCATTTATCTGTTTCTTGTCAAGACAAAGCCTGTACCAAACCTAGAGAGGGACCGCATGGAGGGTGCTGAGAGCACCAGCTCAACTCTGTGCCCCAGGGCAGTCCATCCTCCGAGTCTGAGTTCCCTTTCTCTGAAACAGAAGGTAAGTTTACCCATCCCTTCCATGTCTATTCTAAAGGGCAAAAGTGATATAGACACTCAAGGGCTAAACTATGAAGCCTTGTTAGGTTTTAGATCCCCTTAAAAGAGGCATTCCTCCCAACCAGAAGTTTACCTGTTTCTGACATGTGCATTTCTTTAATTATTCAACAATGAATTGTCACTGTTGTTTAAAAGGAGACGTGCCAATTGTATTGCCTTCGTGTTGTATTGAAAAGCATTTCTTCATTATTTGGACTAATTTCCAAACAAATTAAAAACCGTTGTAGCAGTTAAGCTCTGACTGCTCCATCTATTAGATTCAGAAGATGGCAAATTCCTTAAACACAGATATAAACAGTTCTGGTAACACAATCTGATTTTATAATTAATTTTCCGCCTGAGAAGGCAAAAAGTTCTCCTTCCCACTTTCTTTGCCCTCAAGTTCCTGACAGTTCTCACACTTCTGGCAGACTTTTGGCTAAGGAAAAGCAGATTCTGTTACATGGGATTCTGTGGTGTGTACAAAGATAAATCCTCTCAAATGTCCTTTGATCACAGAGATGGCAAGGGTAAAGGAAACCAAGAAGTTCCTTTATGACCTGACCCCATTGCTTCCTGTTTCTTGCTCAGTGCAGCCACAGCAAACACATCTTCCTCAATGCCTGGTCACTCAGTGAACCAGCAGCCTACAGAGGCCCCAGCCTGAGCCAGCCTATGGGACAGACTTGCCCTGGGGGTGCTCAAGGTCTAATGGAGGTGTGAGGCTGAAACAGGTGAAATAAGGAAAAATATATATTCAAGGAATTGTTTAAATAGCAAGAGAGTTGCCTGGACTGAGCCCCTTGTGAAATGATGGGCATATTAGATGGATCCAAGGTCTAGTCTGTGACCAAGATCAGGATTCAATGTGAGATCAAGTTTATGGCTCAACATATGGCCGGGATCAGACTCTAAAGCTGAGACAAAGGTCAGGGCTCCATTTGTGACCAATATCAAGACTCGGGCTATGAACAGGATCAGGGCTCAGTCTGTGGTCAAGATTGAGACCTGAGATCTAGCACCAGTCCCTGGCCACAGCCAGGTTAACTTGTGATCAGGATCACGGCTCGATCTGTGACATGACATTGGGATTCATAAATGATTTAGTCTCTGCTCATGGATTTCATAGTCTAGTCAGGGAGAGAGTAACCAAAATTACTCTATCAACTATTAAGAGCTTGTGAAAGAGGATAACAGGAAACAATAAGAACACAAGTGTTGGTTGCTCAGTCATGTCTGACTCTTTGTGACCCCATGGACTGTAGCCTGCCAGGTTCCTCTGTCCATGGGATTCTCTAGCCAAGAGTTCTGGAGTGGGTAGCCATTCCCTTCTCCAGGGGATCTTCCAGACCTAGCAGTCAAACCCAGGTCTCCTGCATTACAGGCAGATTCTTTACTGTCTGAGCACAAGAGAGGGCCATATTGTCCAGTCTTGAGGACCAGAGAATATCTTCTCAAGAAGGTGAAGGTAGAACTGTGATGCCTTAAGGACCTGGGCTGCTTCATTTCAAAGTCCTTTTTTATATCATTGTTTTGAGCATGTGGCCTCATCCACGTAGTGGTTCTCCAATCGCCCCCAGGACTCTGTTGGATGCAGAGTTAGTTCCAAGGGACTCTGCTGCTTTTCCTCTAACCCAGGTGTCACCAACCCCGGGCTACAGACTGGCAACGGTCCATGGTCTGTTAGGAACTGGACTGCAAAGCAGGAGGTGAGCAGCAGGTGAAATCTAAACCATTCCCCCACCCCAGTCCATGGGAAACTTGTCTTCCACGAAACCAGTCCCTGCTCTAATCAATGAGGTCCGAAAGAACGCATAGTTTTCTTCAAACTGAGAACTTCCCAGTATCTTCTGTCCACCATGGAGATGCTCTGTTTAACCCTGAAACTATTTCCCAGATAACTATGTGTCTTTGGTTTGGTTGGATGTACTGGATTTCTACACAGGGATCCATTTACTCCCTTGTACTACTCATCTTCATCTTGCAACACAAATTTATGAGTCCTTTCCCTCGGTTTGGATTCAGTATCCCTCAGAGGAACAGAATGGTGAAGAAAATCAGACCATGAAATCAAGGAAATCAAGAGGGTTCTGTGGCCTCTGGAAAATCACCCAATCACTCAGAGCTTCAGTTTCCTCATCTGTTAAGTGGAGCTGAAGCAATCATTGCCCATATTGCAGGCTGTTTTGGATGCCCAGGGAGAGAAGTGATCTGACTCTGGAGATGTGAAGAATTACAACAAATCTCCCATAGATAAAGGAGGCAGAAGAAATTCATTTCAACTTCATGGGACTGGTTGATTTTCACTGGGGTCCTAAGAGGTAGGATCCCTGGCCTCTTGTGTCTATTCACAGTCCATGTGTGGGGGTGAGGGGAGACTGTGTGCTTCTGAGCCACTGCTTTTGGTCATGAGTACAGTTTGTATGCCCATTTGTATATCAATGTATATACCCTTATTGTGTCTTACATTGGCTTCTTTAGAGAAGACTCTGAGATGAGGAATTCATGGGCAAATGACTTATTAAGGAGATGCTCCCAGGAGAAACCAGTAAGGAAGTAGGGAAAGCAGGACAGGAAGGAGAAGGAGCCAAAGATGTGATCTCAGGAAAAAATCCTACGGAAAGTATATTTTAGCCTGATCCTGCAGGAGAACTCTGGAGTGTAAGATGTCCCAACTCAAGAGTGGAGCTGGGCTTTCACACTGTCCCTTCCAACAACCACACAATTATTGGTGAACTCCCAGATACTTCTGGCTGTCTGGGATGGTGGGCTAGTGCTAGTGATCAGCAGCCTGAGAGTTGTCCCCTGGAGAAAAGTCATAGGTGCCACTGAAGCACATGAAGTGAGGGGTGGGGATCCAAGGAGGCTGTGTAGAGCACCAACATTATCTGCTAGAAGGCGTTCATTGTTATTGGTTTCCCCCAGCCTGTGAATTTGCTTTCCAGTCTCTCCTGCTCACCCTTCTCATTTTCCTGTGAGAACTCTACCTTGTCTGTCACTTAAATGGTGGTATTTCAGTGGCTTAAAACCCTTCCCTGAACCCTGACTGCCTATAGGATAAAGTCCCAGTCCTTTCACATGATTGAAAAGCCCTTTCATGGTTTGTCCTCTGCTGAACACCCCAAGCCTCATCATTAACATGTCCCCCTCACTCAACCCCCAACAAAAAATTCTGTGGTATGGTGAACATATGGGGTTCTGAGGAGCCCTCAAACTCCTCAAGCCCAGTAGGGAAGATGGGGAAGACAGGGATATGACAGGAAAATTTAGACCTTTTAGGAAAAAAGATAAGGTATATGACCCAGTCTGGGTTCCATGAAGACTTCCCAGGGAGATGAATGTAAAGGATACAGAGGGAATTGGCAGAAAGGATTGTCTTGGCAGTTTTTGCAACATGAGGGAAAGGTGAGAAGAAGTGCAGGAGGAAACCTGGCAGAGAGTGGTCACACATTAAATATTTGTGAAATGAATGAATGAATGCATAACACAACCTGGACTTTGGAATTCAAAGGCCTTGATTCCTGACTCCTCTCCTTACTCACTGAGAAACATCCAACAAGTCATTTAACTGTTCTGAGCCTCAGTTTTCTCATTTAGAAAATGGGGCTAATGAGAATATCTGAGACAATGGATAAATATATCTTGCTTCAAAACCCTGCTCAAAGGTTAGTTTTCATTTATTCACTCATTCAAACAATATTTTTTAGCTCCTTTACTATGTTAGGCCATGTGCTGGAAATTAACTTACAAACAGGCATTAGATGGGGACTCTACTTGTAGACAGAGAGGAGACACTTGTAGACAGAGAGAAAGTGAGGAGAGGAGAAAGTTTAACTTTCTCCTATCATCAAGATCTGGGAGCTCAGAGACAGTTTGACTCATATCATCTATTGAGAAGGTTTCCCAAAGAAGATAACATTTGTATAACTATGCCCTGAAGGATGAGTGGGTCTTGCCAGATGAAGAATGGGTCTGGGTAGAAGGAGCTTATATGGAGATACAGAGGCATGAAAGAGAAGTGTGTTTAGATCTTTGGGACTGGTCTGGATGGCAGTTGTGTAAATGGGATGATACTGAGACGTAAGGGAATGGGTAAGTCTCTTGAGGTCAATGGGTGGATAACTAAACAGTAGTACATCCAGACAATGGAATATTATTAAGCACTAACAAGAAATGAACTATCCAAGGCATGAGAAGATATGGAGGAACCTTAAATGCATATTGCTAAGTCTTATGCATTATGGATGAGACCCATCAACTCAGAGAAGTCTGAAACACCATGGACATTCCTCAGATCCACACTAAACACAGCATAAAATAATGGCTTCATAAGTTCAGGGTGGTCAGGCAGTACTTTAACTTCCTCTTTTTTTCTTTTTTGGCCACGCCACATGTGGCATGTAGAATCTTCCTCCCTAACCAGGGATCAACATATGCCCCCTGCAGTGGAAGTGCAGAGTTTTAACCACTGGACCACCAGGGGAGTACCTGAACTGCCTCTTAAAATACATATCAATACTCTTCAGAGGAAGATAATAATACTCATAATTTCTACATATAATATCCACAGTGTCCAGTGTTCAATAAGAAGTTATTAGACATACAAACAGAAAAATGTAATCCATATTCAAGGAAAAAATACCAAGTCTATTTGTAAGGTGACCCAGATATTGGACTCAGCAGACAAAGAAGCTGTTATGGATAATCTGAATAATGAAAAGAAATACAGTGAACAATAAGTAGTCTTAGCAGATAAATTTTATTGCTGTTTAGTTGCTAAATCATGTCCAACTCTTTTGCAACCCCATGGACTATAGCGTACCAGGCTCCTGTCCATGGGATTTCCCAGGCAAGAACACTGGAGAGGGTTGCTATTTCCTTCTCCAGAGGATCTTCCTGACCCAGGGATCAAACCTGTGTCTCCTGCTTGGCAGTCAGATTCTTTACCACTGAGTCACCTGGGAAGCCCATAGCAGATAAATAGAAACTAGACAAATAGAAATTACAGAAAAAGAACCAAATGCAGGGACTTCCCTGGCAGTACAATGGTTAAGACTCCACACTTCCACTGCAGGGGTGAGGGTTCAATTCCTGGTCAGGGAACAAAGATCCTGCATGCTGCACTGTGAGGCCAAAAATTAAAAAAAAAAAAAATTGGAGAAACTTCTAAGCCATCTTAATCATTACCATACACGCACAACCACAACAGCACCACTACCACACTTCAGCAATCTCTCCCTTAGATAGGTATTCACTGTGGAAATATCTGTTCAACACAGTTCTTCTTGAAAATTTTGCTTCTACTCCTTGGAAGGGAAGTTATGACCAACCTAGACAGCATATTAAAAAGCAGAGACATTACTTTACCAACAAAGGTCCATCTAGTCAAGGCTATGGTTTTTCCAGTGGTCATGTATGGATGCGAGAGTTGGACTATAAAAAAAGTTGAGCACAGAAGAATTGATGTTTTTGAACTGCGGTGTTGGAGAAGACTCTTGAGAGTCCCTTGGACTGCAAGGAGATCCAACCAGTCCATCCTAAAGGAGATCAGTCCTGGGTGTTCATTGGAAGGACTGATGTTGAAGCTGAAACTCCAAAACTTTGGCCACCTAATGCGAAGAGCTGACTCATTGGAAAAGATGCTGATGCTGGGAAAGATTGAGGGCAGAAGGAGAAGGGGACGACAGAGGATGAGATGGTTGGATGGCATCACCGACTCAATGGACATGGGTTTGGGTGGAATCCAGGAGTTGGTGGTGGACAGGGAGGCCTGGCATGCTGTGGTTCATGGGGTCGCAAAGAGTTGGACACGACTGAGCGACTGAACTGAACTGATTGACATTATGATAGTCATTACACACTAGCTCCCAGTGAGCTTTGTTTGATTCTATTGGCAAGGTATAAGATGAAACACCTTCTAAATACTCTTGAATAACCACCCTGAAGAGGTCTTAACCAGTTATCTATTGCTGTGTGACAAACCATCCAAAACTTAATGGCTTAGCACAACCCTGGCTCAAGACTTTGTAGGTCAATAGTTTGGGCTATCCTCAAGTGGGTTCTCCTGCTGATCTTGGCTGGATTTATTCATCTGTTGGTATATATCTGTGGGTCAGCCTGGAAGCTTTGTTTCTGGGAGTTTTCTGCCTGTCAACAGAGTATAAGGGGATCAACAGAGCCATGTAATTTTCATCAACCAGTAGGCTAGCCTGGGCTTGGTCACATGGCGATAGCCTCAGTGATCCAAGGATGCCGAGAGAGGAAGCTGCAAGGCCTCTTGAAGCCTAGACTTAGAATTCTTCCAATGTCATTTATTTTATTGGCCAAAGCAAGACATAATATCAGACTGAAATGCATTAAATCTCCTACTGGAAGAATTTGAAAGTATTGTGGCCATTTTTGTAATCTTCCCTAAGGCTTATTTAAGAACTTTTTTTCTATTAATCCTGGCATATGCAAGGAAGAAAGAATGGAGAACACCCCAAAGAAAGCTTTTGTTTTTGTTGTTAATTGAATTATTCCTTGTAACCATAACATATACTAACAGTGTCATGTGTTCCCATAGATTCTTTTTTTTTTTTAGTGGTCTGTCTGTTTTATTGACAGCTGGAAGCTCAGGCCTTGACTGCGTACTTCCGGAGGGGGTACAGCCGCTCCTTCCGCTGCTGCTTCTTGGTCTTCAGGTTTTCTTCATGCTTGTTGAGCCGGCGGCGCATAGCACGTGTTTTCTTGGGCCGCAGATCCAGGGGCTTGTACTTCTTGCCCTTATAGAATTTCCTGAGGTTCTCTTTCTGAGTCTGGTTAATGACGGTCAGTACACGGGCGATGGATTTACGAACCACTCGGATCTTGGAGAGTTTGGAAGCCGCGCCGCCTGTCACTTTAGCCACGCGCAGCTGAGACAGTTCCACCTTCAGGTCCTCCAGCTGTTTCAGCAGCTCCTCCTTCTTCTTGCCGCGAAGGTCTCGAGCCTTAATCTTGGCCATGGCTGTATAGTCCGCCTCCGCTGCCTTCACGGAGGGAAAGAGTCCCATAGATTCTTTATTGTTATATTTTATTATTATTTACTGAGCACCTCATATGTGTCAGAGACCAGTGAAATAACAGTGGAAAAGGCATACACAATACTTATTTCCTTGCAATTTATAGTGTAATATGGAAAATCTTAAACAAGTAGCTATAATGATTTGATAAGTTAGGTGGTGCTAGTGGTAAAGAACCCACTTGCCAATGCAGGAAACACATAAGAGACGCCAGTTCAATTCCAGGGTCAGGTAGATCCCCTGGAAAAGGGAATGACTACCCACTCCAGTATTCTTGCCTGGAGAATCCCATGGACATAGGAGTCTGGCAGGCTACAGACCATAGGCAAAGAGTCAGACATGACCGAGGCAACTTAGCATGTAGCATGTGTGGCTTTATTAATCTTTTCCTTTCTGATTTCTGTCTTTAGAGTCTCGATTTTTAAAGCCTTCCATAACTCCAAGATTAAATGAATATTTTCTTGTCCAAACGGATTTGTGGAAGAAGGAAGGTAGATCCCTGACTAGAGGCCCTCTTAACTTGGGTCTCCAATGAACAAACTCAGGCCCAGCCAGAAGGCCAAGCCAAGGAAGGGAAACCACAGTTCATCGCCAGACCCAGGTCTTGGCCACCCCTAGAAAAGACTGATGCTGTGTTCCTTTCATATTATGTGGCCTCCCTAGGTAGGCACCATTAGAGAGAGGTTAGAGACCCTACTTCTATTAGCCCAGACTTGATGTCGACCCAACTCCAGGCTGTATTCTGTCACCAGGTCTCCTACTGAACCCCTCTCACAGGTGTTTTAATGCACAACCTGATGTATAATTTAACCACTCAGTAGCATTTGACTGGATTTCACTCAAATGTATACATTCTTACACACTTACGTAGTTATAGGTGATAGAAAGACAGATAGATAATAGATAGATATGATAGATACAGATAGACCATAGATAGTTTTATATTTTTCTGCTTAACAGTGTATTAGAAAAATTGCCCTATGCTGTTAAATAAATCTACCCTGAGGGATATAGAACAAATAAGTAAATATTAAAGAACCATAAAAGAGAAGCTGTTTACCCAAGCACCTCTCCTTGGAACGTCTCTCCACCCACAACCTCCCACTGCAACCAGGCCAGTCATCACTGAGAATAGGGCCAAGTACCCACCACCATCCCTCCCTCCACTTTTCTGGGTGTTGGATTAATATTTCCTTGAATCACAGTGATAAGATATGAAAATGGATTTTAGCATCAGTGGCCTGCAGCAGTATGGGGAAATGCATCCCTGATGAGTTTAGGAGAAGGAAATATACCCTGTGGCCCAGTTCAGTTCCCTGGGGCTTGGAAGTGAAACCCTTAGTTAATAGTAAAAAGCATGTCTGGGCCTCCCAGTGCAACCTTTGGGGAGTGAGCTCCATTAACAAAATGGAGTTAGGAACAGTACATCCTTTCAGGGGTGTGGTGAGGACTAAGGCAATCAACACAAAGGCTTTAACAGGCCCCAGCACACAGTAAAGAGCTCACTCACTGCTGACTCTATGTGCTGTGCTTAGTCTTTTGGTCATGTCCGACTCTTTGCAGCCCCATGGACTGTAGCCCGCCAGGCACCTCTGTCCATGGGGATTCTCCAGGCTTGGAGAATCCTGGAGTAGGTAGCCGATCCCTTCTCCAAGGGATCTTCCTGACCCAGGAATTGATACAGGGCCTCCTGCATTGCAGGCAGATTCTTTACCAGCTGAGCTACCAGGAAAGCCCCCATTGACTCTACCCAGCACTATTAACATTCATTTGTTTTATTATTATTACTAAGTGGTCTTGAGTGAGTCACTGAGCCCCTTTGTGTCTGGGTTTCATGTTTCACCTTGACACATGTTTCAGGGCTTCATGATGTTTTTGTACACACTTTTTCTTCTGCTAGAATCCCTTCTGCCTGTGCCTACTGGGAAAACTCCTACTCATCCCCCAAGTCCCCTCTCAGCCAGCAGTTCCCCAGGAAACCTTCCTTCACCTCCTCAGGTACGCTTAAGAGTTCTCCTCAGGGCTCCTGCACACTGTACCCTCTACGTCGTGGACTGCTTCCTTCCTTCCTTTCTACTGTTTATATCTGTGCTGCCCCTACACCTTCCCCTCCTTCATCTCTTCTACCTTCTTTGCTCAAGTGTCACCTTCTTCAGGAGACCATCTTTCAGCATCTACTGAAAATTGCTTCACACAAGACATTCCTCATTCTCTTCCTAGCCTTAGTCATCTTCTTATGCATTTCCTTTATTGTCTACCTTCCTAGATGGATGGGCTTCCCTTGCAGCTTGGCTGGTAAAGAATCTGTCTGCAATGCGGGAGACCTGGGTTCAGTCCCTGGGTTGGGAAGATCCCCTGGAGAAGGGAAAGGCTACCCACTCCAATATTCTGGCCTGGAGAATTCCATGGGCTGTATAGTCCATGGGGTCTCAAAGAGTCCTAGATGGAGGAAGGCATGGCAACCCACTCCAGTATTCTTGCCTGGAGAATCCTATGGACAGAGGAGCCTGGCAATCTACGGTCCATGGGGTCACAAATAGTGGGACATGACTGAAGTGACCCAGCACACACACCAGGGTGCATGTTCCTTGAGGGCATGGATCCAAGTCTGTTTGGGTCACTGCAACCACCTTACCATCTAGAAAAGGGGTGGGCCTAGAACATGGGAGGCAATATTTAATGAACAAATAAATGAGTGAAGTGGGCCTCCTGATACCATTTCATGCTGGGTATTGGCAATATTGGCGAGACCAGTCAGCTACCAGCTGGAGCTATGATGGAGAGACTCAGTACCAGCTGTGCCCGACCGTGCTGAAGTCTCCCCTCCTTCTTCCTCTCTCAATATTTCCAGCGATATACTTGCAAAGGATGGGGATCAGCAGAGTTGAGCTTTGGTGCTGGTGAACTGGTTCCAGAAGCCACACATTCTGCCTTTACTGCTCGATATGGACTCAGCAGTGCATCTTTCCATTCCACCACTTCCCAGGCATCTAAAGCCCAAAAGTTCCTTGGTCCCTCCCCCGTCTTTGGACTCGTATGATGTGAACATCCTCGTTTGACAGGCTAGGCCCCTGAGGTCCAGGAGAGATCAATCAGAGAGACCATTTCTGTATACAGGGCATGTGGCCGTTGGATCACCTCACAGAGGATTTTCTTTTCTTTTTTTCTTTTTTGGTTCCCCTGGGTCTTCACTGTTGCATGTGGGCTTTCCTCTAGTTGTGGTGAGTGGGGGCTCCTCCTTAGTTGCAAACCACAGGCTTCTTGTTGCAGTGGCTTCTCTTGTTGCAGAGCACAGGCTTTAGGCGTACGCAGGCCTCAGTAGCTGTGGCTTGAGGGCTCTAGAGCACCGGCTCAGTAGTTGTGGCCCGTGAGAACAGTTGCTACGTGGCATGTGAGATCTTCCCAGACCAGGGATCAAACTGGTGTCCCCTGCACTGCAAGGGGATTCTTAACCACTGGACCACCAGGGAAGTTTGGATTTTCTTTTCTTTACGGATGAAGCTCCTAGGGTTCATCGAGTCCACTGTTTCTCAATCTTTTTTATATTGTTTCCTACTTAAGAAGTGCTTCCAAATAGTTTTTTCTCTTAATTCTCTTTGCCCCATGAAATTTTAATACTACAGGTTTATACTGTGTATCTGTTTACATACTCTGTCTATGTTGGTGTCTCTTACACCTAAAACAGAGTAAGCTCTTTTCCAACCCCCAAACACCACATCTCCCCCTCTTTGTGTGAAAATCACCACTTTCTTGGGGGAAATACTGCCCCCTTTGAGAATGTATGATCTAATCTAAAATTTTCATTTTACAGTTGAAGAAACTGATACCACAGAGGACAAGGTATTGCCTCAAGGTCACTTAGCTCAGACCCATGGAGTCAAGAGCAGGTCCAGGACTCCTGGCTCCTCCACCCCACACTGCCTCAAATATAGCTGTCCTCCCTCACTGTCACCCCTGCTTTTCCTCCCCCACCTCAGGGCTCCATCCAAATTCAGGCCCCCAACTTTCTTTTTTTTAAGGAATTCGAGGAAATATTATTTTTTATTTTATTTTTTTATTTTTGACTGTACTGGGTCCTCACTGTGGTGTGTGGGCCTTCTCTAGTTGTGGTGCCTGGGGGCTTCTCTCTAGCTGCAGTACTCAGGCTCAGTAGTTGTGACAAGCAGGCTTAGTTGCCCTGTGGCATGCGGGATCCTAGCTCCCCCACCAGGGATCAAATCTACATCCTCTACATTGAGAGGCGGATTCTTAACCACTGGGGAAGAACCACCAGGGCAGTTTCCAGGCCCTCAACTTTCTAAGAGCAAGATTGTCTGAAACTAAGGAACCCGGTGCCTTCTAGACTCAGCTATGGATCACTCCACGGGGAGACCCAAAGGGTCATCTGGGGCTTCCTTCACAGAGGGTTGGCGTGAAGGGACAAGCATTGCTCACCTCAGGTCTTCACTGACAGATCACACTGCCACTTTCTTGGAGGTTCAGCGCCATCACCTTTTCCAAATGCATGACAAGGATAAAACTACTGCAGCAATGAAAAAAAAAATTGGAAATAATTAAACAGCAAGGCAGCCACCCATAATGATATTCTGCAGCACACTTTGGGGACAGTTTGCTGCAAAAGCGCCCGAGCACTCCGGTTGTTTAATTAACATTGAAACGGCAGTTCCACAAGAACTAAAAACCCTGTTAATTTATGTGTCTCTTAATGATGCTCATTTAAATAATGTCAACTTTCCATTGGCTTAATATTCATGATTTTGAATCATTAAAACACCCTGATTTGGGGGCAGTGGAGGGGTGGGCACAACTTAACTTATATTCCAAAAAACACAAACTGAAGACAATAATTTCCAAATTCCTACCTTCCCATCCATCCCACCAAAATCCTACTAGCCCCTTAGAGAAACTGTAAACCAGCTGGGGTGCTTTGGGGGCTGCAGATAATGCAGCGGATTGAGTGTAGTTTTATCATTTACTGCCCACTCCCCTTCAGAACTGGGGCTTCCCTGGTGACTCTGGTTAAGGCTCCGCCTGCCAATACAGGAGAGGCAGGTTCAATCCCTGGGTCGGGAAGATCCCCTGGAGAAGGAAATGGCAACCCACTCCAGTATTCTTGCCTGGAAAATTCCATAGACAAAGGAGCCTGGTGGGCTACAGGCCACAGGGTCACAAAAGAGTTGGACACAACTGAGCATGCACACACACACGCCTTCAGAACCAAGCTGGCCCGCTCTCACTGTGGGTCGTCACAGAGCTCGGAGTTCAGCAGGCAAATGCAGGCTCTTGATAAAGCACCAAGGGGCCAGGTTTCAAACCCCACGGTGTTCAGAAATATGTCAAACATGCCTGAGACACAAAAGTTACCCTGAAATGTGTTTCTGGAAAAGAGGGACATTTAGGATGGCTCAGAATAAGATGCCAATGAAGTGAAGAGGCATAGGTTCAGAAGGGGCTGTGGATGCCCTTGCAGGAAATATACAGCTGCAGGACCTCACACAGGAGCGATACACATGCAATTGCAAACAACGAGTCGGCCCACACAGAAAGCAAACACTCTACACACACAAATGCTCACAGAGACATGTGCAAACTCGCTAAGAGTATGTGAAAAGCACTAAGGGGAATTCAAATCAGTCCAGTTCAAGATGACCAAATTCTGACAGTAGCCCACATAGTACGCTGGCCTCTGAAGATTCCAAACGAATCAAGTAGGGAAGATGGACAAATGAATGGGCAAGAGTCATTCACCATGAGATAAGAACCAGGGGAGATGAGGGTGGGACTGTGTTGGAAGCACAGGAGAAGGGCACATGAGGGGAAGTGGGACTGGCATCAGAACCCCAGGCTGTCAGTGGGCACTTCCTAAATGCTAGTTCCCATCTCCTCCTCAAGATCTCTCTCTGCAGGAGCATGCTGCAACACTGGATCCTGCTGCCCCTGAGCTAAAAACCAAGTGAGGGGGTAAGTCACATCTATCAGCATCTCTATTTATATATCCTTTCCTCGAGGCGGACAGATTATGATTAAGCGTCTTGGGAGCAGGGAACAGAGCACTGACTTCAACACCACCCAGAGCTGGGTTCCACTACTATCCTTATGACCCTGGGCAAAGCCAGTTAATAAATAAATATGAGTCTAAGTTCCTCATCTGCAAAACTGAGATAATAGCATTAATATAATTTTTTTATTACTGAGGTACAGTCGATGTACAATATAAGTTTGAGGTGCACAACATAATGACTCAGTTTTTAAAGGTTACATTTCATTTATAGTTATAAAATATTGCCTACACTCCCTTTGTGGTACAATATATCCCTGTAGCTTACCTATTTTATACATGGTAGCTTGTACCTCTTAATCCCCTACCCCTATCTTGCCCCTCTCTACTTCTCTCTCCCCACTAGTTTGTTCTCTAAGTCTGTGAGTTCTGCTTCTTTTTTGTTATATTCACCAGTTGGTTTTATTTTTTAGGGTCCACATGTAAGTGATTTTATACGAAATTTGTCCTTCTCTATCTGACTTATTGCACTAAACACGATACCCTCCAAGTCCATCCACATTCTTGAAAATGGCAGTTTCACTCTTTTTTAAGGCTGAGGAGTATTCCACTGTGTGTGCATATCACGTCTTCTTTATTCATTCGTCTGCTGATGGACACTTTGTGTGCTTCCATACTTTGACGATTGTGAATCATGCTGCTATGAACAATGGATCGCCAATATCACTTTTATTGAAGATAACCTGTTAATGGGTGTGTCTTTCCACTAGAACGTTAGCCACCTTGGGGAAAGAACAGTTTGACTTGTCTGTATTTTCAGGGCATGGCACAGAGCAGGAACTAGATAGATGCTGAACTGAACCGCACTGAGCACCTCAGAGAGAAATTGTAATATAAGTGAAGTGAAACATATAAAGAGCACTTAGTAGGTGCTCAAAATAAATTAACTGTGACCAGGGAAGGGATCAAGGAGGATCCATTAGAGAGTTCGAATCTAAAGTAAACCTTGAAGGGTGGTATAAGGTAGGCCAAAAAGTAAAGCATCTTACATTGAAAGAACAGGGTGCACAAAGAACCAGGCCAGGAAAGCCCAGCCCCACCTGTCCCTTCTTCAGGCCTCACTCCTACCCCCCACCTTGATAGACCCCTCTAAACACACCATGCTCTCTCAAGATCCCCTTCCTGTCTTCAATTCCACCTGCTCTGCCTTAATCACCAGTTAGCTCCTACCCAGGCTTCCAGAACTTGCTCTGGAGTCGCCTCTTCTAGGAAGCCTCCCTTGATTCCCAACCTCCCACTCGTGCCCTCTCTGGGTTTTACATGTCCTCTATCCCTGCCTCATCACACCGTGTGGTCATCACCGTTTCTATGCCTATCTTCTCACTTGGAGGGCAAGGCTCACTTCTGAATCACCATTGCACGGCCCAGTGCCCAGCACAGAGCCTGGCACAGGAAAGTTTTTGCCTAACAGGTGGAAAGCAGTCTGAGTAAGAATGGTGATGGGAGAATGCAGCCCTCATATCCCCTGGACACAGACACGTGTCAGAAGTGGACATCTGGTATAAACCATGAAGGCTTGGGCCAAACCAGCTTCTTCCTCTCCCTCCCCCAACCGCTACCCAGTCGTGCTCTTTGCTGGACACTGTGCATGCAGTGATGATTGATAAGTAGGCCTGACCTCCAAGTGAGAAGATAGGCATATAAACAGTAATGACCACATGGTGTGATGAGGCTGGGACAGAGGGCTTGTAAGAGCCCAGAGAGGGCACTAGAGGGAGGTTAGGTGTCAGGGAGCTCCTATTGTCTAATAGGATTCTGCTACCACCCTCCATCCTCTATGCCTCTTCTATCCCCATTCCCACTGCCCCAGCTCAGGGCTTGCCAGTTCTCCCTGCCTCGGGCTACCACTCCCAGCCCCCCTGTAATCCATCCTCTGTGCAGAGCCAAAGAGACTGAGCTAAAACCAAACTCTTCCTCTGAGGGAAATCTAACTTCTCAACCTGACCTGGAAGGCCCTCAGGGATGTGAGTGCCGCCAACCCCTCTCCTTCTCCAGCCTCATTTCTCAAGCTTGCCGGCTTTAGCCATCCCCTCTCTCTCTCTCTTTCAGGCCTTTCACCTGCTATTTCCTCTGTATGGAAAATGCCTTCTCCTCTTCACCTCCTCTTCTCCCACATAACATCTCTCTACCTTTCAATCTCAGCTTCAATGTCACCCACTCCAGGAAGCCTTTCCTGGTACCTCTCAGGCTGGGCCAGGCCCCCTCCTATCTCCCCTGAGTCCCCCCTCTTCTGATTCTGGGCATTTGTCAGATGAGAGAGAAGATGCTTAGTTAGTCAGAGGTAACATTATGGAACAGGTGGGAGTCCTCTACGGGGCTGCTCTTTCCTGACTTATTTCACCCTAATGAGCAGCTGTACACAGACCCCCATGCACGTCTGTGTGGTCTTTGCCAGGGGAGGAGGGCTGCCAGAGCAAGAGCACCTTCCTCCTGACCTTCTGCCTCTGCACGTTCTTGTGACTCACTGATGGAAAACATCCACCCCTTCTGGGCCTCTTCCTTATTTCATCACTTTAATAAATTAAGAACAGATTGAAAGGCAGGAAACATTGTCTCCTGGGCCCCAGCACCCACATTCCAACTCAATTACAAGATTTGTTTTTCGGGTCTGGCCAGAGGCAGCTGGGATGTGGCAAAAAGAGTGAGAGAAAGAGTTTAAACCAAGAAGCCAGAGAGAAAGCAATTCAAATTCCAGCTCAGCTGCTCAGCAGGGGCCTCAGGCAAATTCTTTCACCTCTCTGAGTCTCCTAATCCACACCTGAAAAGTGGGTGAAAACAATGATGCACCCTTCACAGGGTAGTGGGAGCAAGTCGAATGGGTTAGAGAGTTAAAAGGCTTTGTAAACTGCCATGTTCTAGGTCATGTGAGAAAGAGATCATTGCTGATTCTCTTGGTTAAAGTTAACATGGCATCAAGCCTGCTTTCCCTTCTAATAACTTAGCTCTGGGATTTTGAACCAAGACTCCCAAATTCCTTGAGGTAAGGTCTTGTCCCACTCCTCGCTGCAGCTAATACCAGGAAGAGGGCCTCCCTGAATCTTCAGTCATACATTCAACTGTTGTTCCTGTTGTTTTCATTTGATAGCCAGAGTGCTGTATTGGAAAAAAAGCTGAGGTCTGGGTAGGAACTGGGAGATAGAGCCTTGTTCCCAACTGTACTATCTGATTTCTTGCCGACTGCATCAATTTTGGGGCTCACAGTTTAAGTTTCTCCATGTATGAAGTGAGGGCAGAGGGGGAATAAGTTAATAATCCTTTATAATTTCACAGGGTGGAGAATAAGATTAAATTAGACCTTTTACAAGCTGTACACAAATGTAAATTGCTGTTAAAAGGATATTACTAATTCAATTATTATAATAAAAACTAAGTAATGATTAAGAAGACTATTCCAGCTAGATGACAATGTCTCCTCTTCTTCAGGGAAGAGAATTGCATAGCTTTCTTTAATCACCCCTTCTGAGTTCTTTGCAATCTATGATACTGGAAGTTCTCCCTTCTCTAACCCAATTATTCCATGCTTCAAGTTAAGCCATTCTCATTTTATGCTCTCCCTTGGAAAGGAGAATAAGGTCACCATATCCCCTACAAAAACTTTCGCCCAGTTTAAGACCATTCATAAGACACACTTCTTCCTTCCAACCTGCCTGAGGAAAGCACACTGGAGGAAAGTGATAAATTCTGTTTTGGAAAGGTAGGTCAGAAGTGCACATAGATCTTTCAACTGAGATGCACAATAGGCTAGCTGGAAATAAAATCTGGAGGTTCAACAGAATGCTCTGTGCTGAAAATAGTGGTTCAGGAGGCCTCAGAATAAAAGTGGCAGCTGAATAGCTTCAATCTTATTAAATGATTCTCCATTTCCTGGCCAAGTAATCCACTCTCATGCCTCCCTGCCTTTGTTCCTTGCTTTCTCTGCCTAGAATGTCTTCTCCCTCTTATCCACCCATGAGACCCTATGCATCACCTCCAGAGAGGCCCTAAAATAGCCAGAATCTCATTCACCTTTCAACAAAGTGCTGTAAACTAGTTGTACATTCCAAGCACTGCCCAAGGTGTTTTGTTAGACCTAACCTACTCAGTCCTCACAACACCACTGTTAAGTATTATAATCCTCAATTTACAGATGAAAAACTAATGTGTCCAAAGCCATGCAGTTGGTGGTTGATATAGGATTCAAACCAGGGTCTTCAGGTGATAATTCCAGAGATTTTACTACTACAAGATTCTGTCAACTATGCCAACAGCAAGAGATGTAAGGCAGGGGTGGACTAGCTTCCAATTCTCAGACTCAGATTCAGATAAAAGCCTGACCTGAATTTAGGACAGTTACTCAAGCTTAGGGCTGAGTTGGCCAAGCAAATCAGCTGGTCAGCAAACAGAGCACTCCTTTGCTTCCTGTCATCTCTTCAGAGGCTGACCGCCCTTGGAGCTCTCCGTGGTACTGACATGACTTCCATCTGCTCGTCCTGAAAGCCTCACATATTCTCCCCTTAGGGATTACGTAGGTTTGTTAGGGATCCCTCAGCCACTTCCCAAGTATGTTCCTCAACCCGAACCTCTGACTTTGCTCTTCCTTATACCAGATATTCCTCTCTCACGTACCTTGTCTTGGTTCTCATCAGTTTCTTGATGCAAAGAAGTCACAGTAGCTTTCTCAGAGAGGGTTCTCAGGTACCTAATATGTATCAAGCACTATGGTGATGACTTTTAGGGGCAATACCACTTATAACCTACTAACATACTATATGGCTTACTTATTTATTGCATTTATTACTTATGGTTTCTTCTCCATCACTAGAATAGAAAGCCCAGAAAGGCAAGGCAGGGTTTATTGTCAATCCACTACTTTATCTCCAGAAGCCAGAAAAAGATGCCTGGCACACAGTAGTTCATCAGTAAATAATTGTTGAATGGTTAAGTGAATTATTATAGAAAACAATTATAGAAAAACAATACTATAACATAAAGAGAGAACTATGACTGCATTTTACATCTCAGAGCTTGGGCAAAACGACTTCTCATGGATGTTTCTTGTCCTTTCCAGATCCAAATTCACAGTGGGCTCTGAGGTAACTGAAATATCAGAATCAGCCCAAAGAAAACAAGAAAGGCATATCCTACAATTGCTCCAACTTACTGCTTTGAGAGAGTTTCTAGACCTCGGAACAAAGAGGGAGGACCCAAGAAGAACCTGGTGGACTCTCTGATTTGAGGAGTCAGAGCTGAAGTCAGGGAGAGCAAGGCCATGAGAGCTCATGGGACAGAATAATGGGGAGGAAAAGCACCACACAGAAATCCAGAGGTTTACAGAGATTTCTCCTTGAGTACTGAGCGTATGCATGGAAAATTATATAAGGCCTAGGAAAAACCCTTCAGTGCCCAGCACTCACATAGGTCACAAATAGTGCCTGGTGGTACAGTGGTTAAGACTTCACCTTCCCGGGCATGGGGTGTGGGTTTGATCCCTGATCAGGGAACTAAGATCCCACATGCCTCAAGGTCAAAAAACCAAAACATAAAACAGAAACAATATGGTAACAAATTCAATTAAAAAAAAACTTTTTAAAAAGAAAGAAATAGTGCCTGTTTCCACCAGTCAATTTTAAAAACAGCCCATAATTCATAGGGCATTGAGTAAAGCATACAAAAGGGTCTTACATTAATAATGGTGAATAGTTAGCTCTAGACTGGAAGCTGCTCTGGTCCTTTTTAAAAAATCTTACAATCCAGACCCAAGTGGATCAAACCATTCCCAAGTAACTTAACTATATTCCAGAATAAATCTCAAGAATATTTAAAGAAAGGCAAAAAATATTCAAGTAAAAATTATCAGAGATGCAGAGGCAGGAAAGTATGAGCCATACTGTGGAGAAATATAAATCAATCAGAACTGACACAGATATTAGAATTAGGAAATAAGGACATTAAATAGATAATAAAATTAAATTTCCTTTGTTCAAAAAGATAACTAGAGTCAGAAGATATGAAAAAGAGACCCAAGTTAAACTTGTAGAGTTTAAAACTACAGTGCCTGGAATGAAAAATCCACTAGATTGGATTTAAAGCAGACTAGATCTTGTCAAGGAAAAAAAAAAATCAGTGAACTTGAAGAAATATAACAAAAACTATTTAAAATGAAACACAGACAGAAAAAAACAGAATTTTTAAATTAGAAGATCATCAGTGACCTGTGGGACAACTTCAAGCAACCTGATATACATATGATTAGAGTCTATTAAGGGAGTGCAGAAAACTATTTGAAGAAATAATGGCTGAAACATTTTCCAAATCTGGTAAAAACTATAAACTCATAGATCTAAGAAACTCACCTTACCCCAAACACAAAAAAAAGATGACAAAAACTACATGACACTTCATAATCATATTTCTCAAAACTAGTAATTAAAAAGTCTTTAAAACTATCACTTCTGTGATAAAAGAAATGTTTTTGTTTCTTTTTTTATTTCTTTTTTTCAGAGGAACAAAAATAAATTGGAAATGGATTTTTTTCTTAGAAATAATGTAAGTCAAAAGACAGTGAAGTAGCATCTTTAAAATACAGAAAGAAAGCTGTCAACTTAGATTTCTATACCTAGTGAAAATACCTTGCAAAGGGGAAAGCAATATAAATCTTTTACATACTTACAAAAGCTGAAATAATCCATCACTAACAGAACAGTGATGAGTTATAAGAAATGTTAGAGGAAGTCCTTTAGTCAGAAGGAGAATGAAACCAGATGGAAAAATGGAATGAAAAATACCAGAAATGGCAACTACTTAAATGTATAGGACTTTTAAACTATTGTTTAAATCTCTTTAAAAGATAATTGACTTTAGTAAGTATAGAATTTCAGCTTTGCAAAATGAAAAGAGCTATGGAGATGGGTAGTAGTGATGGTTGTGCAACATTATGAATGCATTTAATAATACTGAACCGTACGTTTAAAATGGTTAGATGGTTAACTTTATGTTGTATGTATCTTAGCACAATAGAAAATTTTTAAGATAAGTGACTGTTTAAACAAAAATAATAGCAATATATTGTGGAATTTACACGTGCAGTGTTTGACCAAGTTCACATAAATATCGGATGGGGAGAAACAGAAGTTCACTATTGAAAGGGCCCTATAACTCTATGTGAAGCCTTTCAATGTCACTGAAGGTACACTCTGATGGTAATGTTTACTATAAACCCTAAAAACCCACTAAAACAGCACTGCAAAGAGTCAATACACCAATAAAAGAGATAAAATGGAGTCATTAAAAGATACTGTCCATCCCAAAGATGACAGATGCAAATCTAACCCACTTTACATCAATAATGGCATGAAATGTAGATGGCTCCCTGCCTCCCTGGGCCTGTTGAAGTGACCATGTGATGAGCATGCCTCTCTCACATTTGGATTCAATCCTCAAAGACATTTCTGAGATAGACAGAGCATGGTTATTGTTTCCTAACACAGATTAGGAAAGCAAGACCTCCTGTGGGAAGATACCTTGTTCAGATCAATGGCAAGTTAGCAAATGAATCCCTGATCTCCCTCCTCCCAAGTTGAAGCTGCTTCGACCAAGCCCTGAGACAGACTCCTCCCTTTGAAAACTCATTTATTCCCACCTACCCCCACTTTTCTCTCTCTGTCTCGTTCTTAAAAAGAGAAATACAATTTGGCATGAATTAATGATGAGCCCGCCTGACCAATTACCAGGGCTAAGTGCTCTCCCGCTGGGAGCGACCCCCACAAAGCACTAAGTGATGTGGGCCTAGCCAAAGGGCCCCCGCCCAGCAAGGCCTAGTGCTCTCCTGGGTCCAGGCTTAGAGGAAGCAGCTTTCCAATTAGTTTTTGCCAGACAGACTGGCTTCTCTGCACAGCAAATTGGGTTAGAGAGCTCTCCTCCAGTTGGCCTCTTTTCCTGGTCCCACCCGCCCCAGCAAAGAGGGAGCTAATCAACTGTAAGGCCAAGCCTGAAAGCTTCAGGCCTCCACAGAGGGAGGTCAGCACAGATCTCAGGGTCCTTCCACTAAGGTGTAATACCAAAAGCTGGGAAATGTACCTGCACTAGTCAGACAATGGCCTCAGAGCCCTGGGATCCAGGCTCCTGAGCTAATCAGAGAAAAACCATGCTCAAAGGAAAAAGCCCAAGGTCTTACGCTTTCACTCCGCCCATAACCACCCTGTTAATAAAGCCGAGAGTTCAGCTTGCCCAGTGTGCCTTCAGCCCGGGCTTCTCTAGTTCTTTCTCTTCTAGCACTTTAGAAGATGCAATGCAGGAGACCCAGGTTCGATCCCTGGGTCAGGAAAATCCTCTGGAGAAGACAATGGCTACTCACTCCAGTATTCTTGCCTGGAGAATCCCGTGGACAGAGGAGCCTGGTGGGCTACAGTCCATGGAGTCATAGAGTCAGACACAACTGAGCAACTAACACTACTACTATTAGCACTTCAGAGATAGCCCAGACATCATTTGAATATGGATAGAAACATGAGCAGAAGGGACCCTGCGATCTCATCATGATATATTTTAAACCCTGAGTCCCCCTTTTCTGGACCAGCCCAGGTTCTAGCACAAAGGTGGCACCTCCCGTCCACAGGGCTCAATCAAGGAGGGCCCGACCTGCTCTGCCACGCCTTCTAGTGGGCACTGTCACATCGCAGCATTGAACTCGCCCTCAAAGTACTGACACACCGCTTCACAGTTTACTGTAATTTCAGGGACGCTGTTGCACCTGATCCTCTCAATAACTGTTAGGCAGGCTGAGCAGGGGTTGTGGTTCCAATTTTAGAGCTAAGGAAACAAGTTTGGACAGGTGAGGAGATTGCTCAGAGTCAACGTGAAGCAGGGTTGGTACCGAAGCCCAGGTCTCTCTCCAATCCATAGATGCATTTTCTCAGCTTCCCTTAAATGACAGTGTGCTTTATTTATCCTGTGAGCCTGAGGGTCAGGTGTATCTTCTTATATGCTAAAACCCTCACCTTCACACCTCAGGCACACTAAGGTTTGACTCTGAGCAACAGGGAAGGTTCTAGCTCAACGTACCCACACAGTCAGCCAGCCAGCACAGACCTGAGCACCTGTCATGATCCAGGTACTTGGACTCCAACATGAATTGGACCAAGTCGCTGCCATCAGGGAGCCCACAGGCATTTTGAGAAAATGAATAGACAATGACCCCTTGTGAAGAGCATGACATTGGAGGTACGCAGGGAAGGCCTCTGGCTCAGAGGAAAGGAGGAACCTGAACCAAGCAGAAGAGTGAGGAGGAGCCCACTGGCAGAGATAGGGGAATGGGCAGGTGGGGACTATTCCAGGCAGAAGAAACCATAGAGAAGAGGGAAACCACACGGTGTCTTCAGGAAACTTCTCAGTCTGGCTGTAGCCTGAAGCGTGAGGATGCAGAGAGGCATGGTGAGGGACTGCCACACGGCTGGGCCAAACCAGGAGACTGTCTGTATGTCCAGCTGTCCAGCTCAAGGCTTTCTCAGAGTAAGCTCCCTATGAGGTGGTAGCTGCAATCCCACAGCTAGGTGGGTTTATGGCCAAATGTGCTTATACTCATCAGGGAGCTGAGCAGAGACAGGGCCTCTGGGGAGTGAGCAGCTGCTGATGCTGAAAAGTGTCTGCCAGGAGGATTCAGCTGTGAACACTTCCCATTCCCAAGAGGTCAAGAGGCCCTGTTGTTCCTCTCTGGTGGAGGCCCTGAGATCACACTGTCATCCATAATTCATTCAACAAACAGTCTGCCTTGTGCCTGTGCTAGCCCTGAGCTAAAACTCCAGGGACACAGAAATAAAAAGACATGGTCCCTGTTTTTGAGGGATGCATGGTCTTTGGGAAGAAAGGGAGCTAGAGGAGAACAGACTGGGGAATTACTGCAGTGCAGTGGGTGGTGGGCACAGAAAGGAAACAGCAAATCTTGTACTGGCGCCAAAGAGGAGAGGAAGCTTGAGCTAGGTTTTAGAGGATGGGCAAGAGTTTGCCCTGCAGGAAAAGGTATTCTAGGATGCAGGAAGAGTCTGCAAACCATACATAAAGGGGCATGGAGGAGCAGGGAGCAGCAGGAAGCAGCTGTGTGTTGAGGTGCATGCATGATGGAGGATCAGGACACAGGAAACCAGTTTTGCTGGATTAAAGAGCTGGGATGCTCTCCTAGGTTGGGTTTTGGTTTTTAAAGATGACTCGAGCAGAGAGCGGCTGAAGCTGAGGGCTGGTGCAGAAGGCTTAGATCCAAAGGTACTAAAGAGGAAGAACTGGCAGGGCCAAAGAAATGACTGATGATGGGAGGAGACATTCATTCATATCTTGCTTTTTTAAAATCACCAAGTTCTGCTAAGTGAACCGCCTCTGCAAGGTAGATGTGAGGATTCAATGAGCTAAGGTAAGTGAGAGCTCCCAGTACAGACATCCTCACTCTCATACCCAGTAAACATAAAGTCAGGACTCAATAAAGATCTACTGTGCTGACTCTGTACCTGAATCAATGAATGAGTAATGAACGAACAAGTGGATGAGGGAATTGATAACCTGTGGACCTCTAGCAAGCAGCATTAGAACAATACAGGTTTCTATGGCCTCCCAGAAGTTCTGGGGAAATGCTACCCAAAAGCCTAGCCTAGTGGTTTATGTTTCTTAGAGAAGACCTGGGTGAGAGTAAATCTCAGGGGTTGTCTTGGAGCTTGGGATCCATCTGATCCTCCTTGGAAGATCTAGCCTTCATTCTTCTGTCTGGTGTCAGGCAATGGAGGGTAACATATCTATACCTGACTCTGAGGACCTCCCATCTCTAGAATTGAGGTTTGGGGGTGTCCAGCTGTCCCATCTTCAGTAAGTCAGAAGACAACTAGTGAGAAATGGAAGAAACCCCAGAGGAGTCATTAACATCTCTTAGTCCTACAATGCACAGGCACTGTGTTAGGTATGTATGCATACTGAGTCACTTCAGTTGTATCTGACTCTTTGCAACCCCAGGGACTGTAGCCCACCAGGCTCTTCTGTCCATGGGATTCTCCAGGCAAGAATACTGGAGTAGGTTGCCATGCCCTCCTCCAGGGAATCTTCCTGACCCAGGGATTGAACCCACATCTCTGGTCTCCTGCATTGGCAGGCAGGTTCTTTACCATTGAGCTACCTGGAAAGCCTGTTCTAAATATATGTATTATCTCATTAAATATAGCAATCCTGAAAAGAAAGTGATTTTCTCCACATTTTATTGATTAGGAAACTGAAGCACAGAGCAATGTAATCTTTCTTAAGTCATGTAATGACATTCTGGACTAATTATCTATACTTAAGCAACTAATAGAAAATTGGAAAAGTAGAGGGAAAGTGCTTCAGTGTGATCATCCTAACATAGCAGCTATTATTTTGCCTAGCTCCTGTATGCTTGGCATATACTTAGGATTTTATTATTCATAAAATTTTAATCTCACTTTCTTCTTTATTTAACATTATATCATAGGCATTTTTCCAGGTAACTATATTGCCTTCAAACTATTGTTTTTCATGGCTGCAGACTGTCAAATCAGGTGTAAATACCATTTAATTAACCATTTCCCATGGCTGTGTACTTAAATTGCTACCAATGATTTTATATTATAAATAATCAGTCTTCTTTCTTTTATTTAAAATGGTCTCCTTTCAGCAGGATTATTTCCTTCGGGCAGACTCCGAGACACAGAAATAAGAGGTCAAAGGGTATGAATGTTTTAAGGCTTTTGATAACTGCTGCAAATGCCTTTCTCGTGGGACCTTTCAACTTCGCTCCCCATGTCCAGATGCCTTCTTTACCTGTCCCTCTTTCCCTAGTCCCTTTTGCCCAGGCACAATGCTTCCTTGACCCTCAGTCTCCTTATCTGTGAGATGAAACTAATGACTCTGCTCTGCCAATCCCTTGAGCTGGAGATACAAGTGATTCAGAGGTCCGCATAGGGAAGAGAATGTTATTCTATCCAATGTCCTATTTATACAACATGGCACCAGACTACATGGGTTTGAAGTCCACATCTGTCACTCAGGAGCTGTGAGTCTTTGGGCAATTTACCAACCTCTCTGTACCTCAGTTTCCTCATCTGCAAAACAAGAGTGAAGAAAACAATAGCAAACTCCACCCCTCCCCCTCAGAGATGCAGATGAAGTTTTAAGGAGTTATTTTATACAGAAAGCACACAGCAAGAGCTGTGTTTGTTATAAAAGTGATGTCTGATGAGGGAGGCAGCACTAGCAGAAAAAGCTCCAGCATTCCTTCCTACAGGGGCTGCCCCGAGGGGAGCGGGCACTTGCCAGGTGCCCAAGAGACAGACTTTTTGTGGAAACAGCTGATCTAACTCTAATGGCAGTGACCATTACTCCCTCCCTGCAGCCTGCCCAGCATGGGGTCTGCATCTCTCTGTCCCCCCACCCCCACCACTACTCCGCCCTCCGGCTGCTGTGGCCCGATCTTATCCCTTTTTCATCAGGCTGCCTAACTGACCGGAAAATGCAAACACATCCCTAAATGCTTGAAACCGCTGCCTGCCCCCCCCAACCCCCAGCCTTCTCCCCCTTCCGGGAAGCCGGGCCCCAGCGCCAGCCTGACGAGCAGCACTTAATTCTTTATTGAAAACCATTAACTGGAGTTCAGTTCTCTGAGCCCCAGTTTCAAATTACCCACAGGAAACGCCAGACTGAGAGAGTGGCTTTCAAGGGCAGAGTCATCTCCTCCAAGAAACTGGCTCCGGGACCGGGGCTGCGGGGACATATTTATTTTGAGAGGCAGTAACGGCAACAGCAGCAATCATTTCAACTTCTGGATGCATAAGAGCCGGCGAAGCTCCCTCCTCTTCCTGCTCTTCCTCCCTCTCTTTAATAATAACCCAAAGCAGCAGGGCTGGCAGGAAGTATTATCACCCAGGATGGATGGGAAACTGAGGGCCTGAGGGTCACACAAGCAAGCAGGCAGGCAGGCTCCAGATCTCCCTGCCAGTGAGCCCCGTGACCCTCGGGTCACAGCACTTCATGGAGCACCCATAGTGGGGCCTGCCCGCTGAGAAGCTCTGCCAGGGAGACAGGTGAGGGGAGTGGGACTCTGGCCCTTGACCAGAGACCAGTCGTGGCTGGGCGGGGAGACAAAGAAAAAGACAAGGGTCCCAGAGACCCTGGTTCTAGCCTGGGCCTGCCACTAACTGCCTGACCCATGGTGGGGTTAATTATTATTCGTGGGACATGAAGGGAGAGGCAGTGCTAGAAGAATAAGGACAGGAGTGGGGGAACTGAAAATAGTGTGTCCTCAGTCCTCTCTATCAAGCTTTCTAGCCAACTGGAAAGAAACTTCATTCATTCATTCATTTTTGAATCGCTGAAGGTCACCTGAGTGTTCCAGGCACTGAGCAAAGTAGAAACAATTCTTACTGACTCCTCCTAACAGCATTTTGAGGTGGTAATACTAGTCTCCCCACCAACCAACAAGGAAAGTGAGGCTCCAGGAGTTTGGGTGATCCTCTCATAATTACACACAAGTAGCAAAATCTGAACCCAGGTCACCCTGACTTCATGATTCCCACGACTTCTTTGTCACCATCACAGTCACGAGTTTATGAACATCTGCCCTGTGACCCAACAAGAGCATAGAGACCACAAAGGCCCCTGTGGATCTCCAGGGACGGTTTCCCAGAGTTGAGAGGTGGGAGAAACTTGGCCAAATGAAAAAAGCAGGGGAGAAATTTCCACCAAGGGGCAATGACACAGCCCAGGGTTGGGGATATCAAAGCACACGGCGTGTTAAGGCGAGTCAGGAATTGCTGAACTGTCTGAACTAAGCACAGACAGTACAGAGGGGCTCTGCCCTCTGGGAGTGTGCAGCCCCCAGCAGAGAGATGAAAACACATCAAATGACTTAGTATTTGAGGTAAATTGGGTAAGAATTTTTCTCTAAGTAAAAAGAGCTTTCTACTTGTGTATCTTGCCTCCTCTGCCCAGGAGCCCTAGAAGGAGCTGAACAAGGAGGCTGGGGGAGGGAAAGAGCTTTGGCCTCAAATCAGGGCCTCCTCCCCCAAGGCTGACTTACCATCTCTGTGAATCTGGATTTTCTCTTCTCTACAAAGAAGCCCTCTTCCCAACACTTCACATTACTATACCTCACAACAGCTTGAAAAGAATCAAGAGATTGGGTTTTATTCTCATTTACTTCGTTATACAAAATGTGAATACTGAGGTACAGAGACATTAATAACTTGCTTATAGGCATTCCCAGAAAATGCTTGATGTGAAATTTGATCTCAGATATAATGGATTCCTCTGCCTCTCTGTCACTTCCACCCACAGATCCTATTCAGCTCTCTGGAAAGCCCAATAAGCTCTCTGCAATAAGCCTGCTCCTCTGTCCACAACGCCCCTTCGGATGGATGAAGACAACAGCTGTTGTTCTCACGTCTCCTCTTTCCAGCCAAACACTCCCAGATTTTGCACCCAATATGATTACCCAATTGCTACAGGATTTAGCCACCCTTGAGAAAGAAACAAGAAAGAACAAACAATAGAAGCAGTTCCCTGGTGCCCAGGCTGGTCCCTTGCCTCTGGATCAGCAGCCAGCACCGCAGTGAACTATCCGCGGAAAACAACAGTCACAGCCTGTTTGCCTTCCCCAGCCCCTCAACTCCCACAGCCAAGCCGGACACCAGCTTGGACACTCCAGGGATCTGTCTCCAGCTAAGCCTTGTCTCATTCTTGCCCCTGACTGGCCCTTATTTGAGCTGGGTCCATTTTCTTGGCCACCTTGCTGACTGCAGTGCACACTCATTCCAGAAAATGCCGACCTCTGCTCCAAGCCGCCTTGTCGGCAGTTTCCCAGACATAGCTGGACTGTTTATTTATTTATTTTTGTGTTAGCAGAGAGGAGAAAATCACATCGGCCTAAAATGAATACTAATGAAATGCCTTCGTTAGCTTCCTTTGTGATCAGAATGAAAAATTGGATTTCCGCAGAATTGCAAGCCATATATTTCTTTCCCCCAACCTTTTTTTTTTTTTTTTATCTTTTTTGCCCTTTCCTCTGATAGGAAGATTAGGGACAACCAAGGAGAGTTAAAGTCATTCCATAAAAGATATCTGCATTTTTAAGGGTGCCTTTGTTGCAGAGGGACGTGGAAGTGCAATTTCTCCAAACCCACTTTTCTCAGCCTGTAAAGCAAATGTACCTATTTGTCCTCTGCTGCAACAATGCCAGCCGCATTCAATCAACTGAGAAGCTGCAAGCCATAAACCTTCTTCCCCCAGCTACGGGGTGGGGTGGGGGGAGGGAGCAAGCAAGAGAGGAGGCATGCCATAAAAATTCATCAGAATAATGTAGGGATGAGATGCGCTCAGATCGCCGGCAAGCAATCAACCAATCACTCATCTCGTGGCATTTACAGCACGTCTCATTCCCCTGTTCCTTAAGGACAATTGATTTTTCCTGATTCCATTAGCATAACGGCGTGGAAAATGTCTGCAGTGCAATATTTCTGGAAAGTTCCAACAAGTAGGCTGGGCATTGGAGTGTGACCATCTCCATAAAGCAGCTCCTCAGGCTCCACAGCAGACATGGCCAGAGCCACTGCACAAGGACCAGAGAGAATGGCACAGCCTCCAAAACTCGGGGGTCCAAGGACACCTCAGGGGTGTCTAACCAGGTGATTGTCATTGATATGAAACCCCTCATCTTCTCATCCCTGAACACAGAGGCATTTTTTTCGTGTAAGACCGGGCACTATGGACTGAAACCCACCCAGCCCAGGAGGGATGATGTAGGTCCCCAATCCTGGGTCCATCTGCAGGCCTTCGAAGCTCCTGGATTTGGGAGCCAAGAAAAGAATGCTTAAGGTGGTTATTCATTTGTGTGTGAATAGGAGGCTGCAGGAGTGGGTGCCCAGGAGTCGTTATTCTGCTCCTTCATCACCTCCTCCACTGAAACAGCATACCCGTGAGGAGGAGATGTGAGGAGTGTGGGGCATGTAGACCTAGGTTCAAATCTGCTTCTTCTTTTTATTTCATATGTGAGCATGGGGTACAGTTAATTAATCTCTCTGATCCTCAGTTTCTCTGTGAAAATTAGGGGCCTCATTAATTCACAGATCACTGGGAGAATTAAATGAAAATGTGCAAAGTTCCTAACATGGTGCAAATGCAGTGACTATTCAACAATCAAATTCTTGTCCCTCTTTCTTTCTCCAAACTTCAGTTCCCTCCTTCTCCATCAGCAATGGAATTCTCAAACTATGTCAGTTTCAGCTGGTCAAGGTGGTGAATCTTGAAAAGTGCCAAAAGGAAACATACAAAACCCTAAATGTTTCCATCTACTCTTTCAAGCCAAATGAAAACCTGGCTATGCCCTTTAGAATGTGCTTGGGGAAACACTGTACTCTTATTCGGCCTCCTGAATCAGCCCCTATCTCTTCTCTCACCCTCTCCTTTATTCTCACAATGCACTAGAGGGATCTTTCTATAACACTACATATATGACTTGTCATGCCCCTGCCTAAAACTCCTCCTTGGTTCTTCACTGCCATTGTCTCTTCAGCTCAGACTGCATCTCCTCCTGAATGCGTGAATGAAAGAATGCATGTGTGCTCAATCGTGTCCAACTGTTTTGCAATCGCACGGACTGTAGCCCACCAGGCTCCTCTGTCCACGGGATTTTCCAAGCAAGAATACTGGAGTGAGCTGCCATTTCCCACTCCAGGGGATCTTACCATCCCAGGGAATGAACCCATATCTCTTCCATCTCCCGCATAGGCAGATGAATTCTTTACCACTAGCGCCACCTGGGAAGCCCATTGTCTAAGGCTCTACATTTATTTCAGTGTTTGTAGAGGCAGTTTGGGTGCTGGCCATGGTGCTGAATCTTTAAGTGCAATGGAAAAAAAGAAGTAATAAAGAAACCTTGAGTGTGGTGAAAATAATCCACATTCAGATAACCTTTAAACAGCCAGCCTTTGGAAAGCAGAAGGGGGCAGGGATTCTGGGCACTTAAGTTCCAGCCCTGGCTCTGCTGCAAACACTCTGTCCAAGACACAAAGCTTTTCCAGATCTCAATTTTTCTTGTCTGTCAAATGGAAACAAAAATCTGAACTTCCCATATCACAAGATTGTTCTAAGGGTTACAAAGATAATGTCTGTGGATACTTTAGTGATCTTTTTTGAAATTGCTTGCTATGAAAGGGCTGTAGGTTTCCTTCCAGCCCTTTAAGTGCTCACTAACCAAGAATTATCTACAACTGACCACCCCCATTTCCTTACCTCCAAATTGCTCCTCAGTCTATCCTATGTGGCTTCTGGACCCATCACTCTGACAGAACAGTTCTCAAGAATGACCTCATGCTGCTAAACTCATTGGCATTTTTCAATCCTTATTACACTTGCTCTCCTGGGACCGTGTTTCTTGCTCTCAAGCACTTACCTCAGGATATAATTATGCATTCATTTGTGTGACTGTCATATTAATACCTGCTCCCCAACTAGACTGCGAACTCCATGAAGTTAGGAACTGCATCTGTTTTTGTTCATCACTGCAAACCCATGTCCTGGCACAATGGTCATGAGGTGTAGCCTCCCTCATGACTTACTCAGCAGGAAAGCAGGCAGTGTGCCCAGAGTAGGCCTGACCATACCTAGCACTGAAACTCCAAAAAAAAGCCTGGACCCTCCTGGAAGTCCCAGAGACAACTTCCCAATGCCAGAACTTCTGCCCCAAGCTCCATGGGGCTTGGAGCTCTGAGAAGGCCTCCATGCTCTTGAAAAACATGAGTGATATGATGAAGACTGGCATGGTGTCTATCCACCTGAACACAGTAAATATGAAAAGGTAAGTATCATGGGATAAGATCTGGGAAAACATTGAGCCCAGATTCTTTGCTGTGTGAAAAATAAAAACCACGGCCAGAGAGTAAGTGTGATGTCTCTAAGATCTCATAATGAGTTAGTGTCCTCCATAGTACAGAGGGAGCAAGAGGCAAGAAGTGTGATCTCTTGGGTCCCTTGGGCTCCCTTCTCTGGGCTACCATGACCTCTGGGCTGCCCTCTACCATTATGTATGTGTCCTCAAGTGGTCATTTTCTGTTCACATGTCTGCCTCCTCCTGGAGGGCAAAGATGGCATCTGATTGATAGTATTGTGTTTCCAGGGCATAGCTTAAAGTGTGATGCTTAGAAGGGGTCAACCAATGTTTCCTGAATAGACACTGGATAGTGAAGAGATTGAAAGAGTGGGTGGTGAGGTATAAAAACGCTGACTGTGAACAAGGCTGTGAGCCCCACCTAGCTCCAGAGCCCAATAATGAGAGACGGTCAGTCTCTGGACATCCCTCAAGAGCCAGCCTTGGGCTCCATGGTGAAGTCCCATGGGTATTCTACTGAGTTTTCAGCCTGTTCATCCAAGAGACCCAGAGTCATTCCATAACCTCCTGGGATTCACAGCTTCAGAGTTCATGATTCATCCTTGCAGGTAACATAAAGCAAAGAATATTATCTGTTTGCATTTGAAAGCCAGGGAGACTAAAGTTCTTCCATCCATTCCATGGGGAGGCAGAAGCAGAGATTTTTCACTTAGAGCCCCCAAATGTAAATTCCAGCTTCTTTACTTACAACTGTAAACCCAAGTCCACAATGTGGATTTATGAGGACATAGAAGATATGAGCTTTGCCTTCAAGGAGCTTCGTTGTTTAATTACTAAGTCATGTCCAAACTCTTCTGTGACCCATGGACTGTAGCCTGCAAGGCTCCTCTGTCCAGGAGACTTTCCAGGCAAGAATACTGGAGTGGGTTGCCATTCCCTTCTCTAGGGGATCTTCCTGACCCAGGGATCAAATCCACATCTCCTGTGTCTCCTGCATCGCAGGTGAATTCTTTACCACTGAGCCACCAGGAAAGCCCAGGAGCTTACACTCTATTAATAGGAAAAAAGACATGTCAACAAGAACCCTATTGCCAGGTAGAATGTGATTAAAAGTCCCCAAACAGGACGGTACTGGAAACTCATAGCCAAATGGGAAGAAAGTTTTATGGAGAAAACAGCCTCTCATCTGAGTCTTGAAAGACACATGAGATTTTGATGGCATAGAAAGGAAGAATATCCTCGCGAAAGAGGAAGCAGGGGAGCATGGGGCATGTTCCTGGAACGAGAGGTAAACTTGTTTGACTGGAGGGTTTAGCGGATACATGGAATATAAGTGGGAGCTGAGACATAAAAGTAAGTTGGGCCAAAGTAAAGAGATTTCTATGTTATTTAAATACTCAGAGAGGTTAAATAACTTATCCCAGAACACACAGAGTCAGTGGGGGATCTAAGACTGGACTCCTGAACACTTCCCCTTCACTACTTTGCCCTCATCTTCAATTTGAGTAATGGCACAACAGTTGGCAGAGCCAGGGGCTGTTATAAAAACACGTGGAAAAGAAATAATCAGAATTAGTATAGTTGGTTGTGGAGAGATTAGAGACTCTTAACAAAGAAAAGTATAAATTATAGGATGAAAGCAAGGAAATATGTTTTGCTCCATATCTCTACAAGTAGTATATTCTACTACCCATCAAATTCATGTTTAGAATAGCTCACTTCTAAAAAAACAAAAAACTTTGCCATAGGCATATCATGTTGACACATTCAGTATCAATTAAACACCCCATCACAATTTTTTCCTTCAGAAATATTTATCTTTGCTAAGATTTTTCATGGAAAATGCAAAGGCAAATTTCAGACCAGCTCACAAATTCTGAATTATCACAAACTGTGAATTTGTTAGCAAAGAGAAGCTGAGATTGGAATCAGGTTGGTTCAAATATTCAGCAGCTTTAGAATCCTCTATCAAAATATTTTAGCATCCCCCAGGCTCTAACAAATTGACTTTGCAGAAGGATAGCATGGGCTTAGCCAGACCCAGGTCCAAAGATCTTCTCAGATACTATCTAGCTATGTGACCAGGCACTCCAGATTCATTCCACCCCTCAGGGCCCATCTCATATTGTGAGGATAAAATAAATCAGGCAATGGATTTGAAGTCTATCACAGATCTCATATTCTAGAGGGGAGAGACAGCAAAGAAAACAAAATAAGTGAAATGGGGCTCTGTAGGTAGGGTTTCAGGCCAGGGCAAGAGAACTATTTCTGTGTTAACAGGCATAAGAAACTTCCCAGGTGGCACTAGTGGTAAAGAACCTGCTAATGCAGGAGATATAAGAGATGCAGTTAGATCCCTGGGTCAGGAAGATCCTCTGGAGGAGGGCATGGCAACCCACTCCAGTATTCTTGCCTGGAGAATCCCATGGACAGAGTAGCCTGGTGCCTACAATCCATAGGGTCACAAAGAGTCAGACAACTGAAGTGACTCAGCACACACTCAACAGTCATAAAGTCACCTTTTGCTTCTACCTCTCTGACAGGCTTACCCTTTTATGTAAATTATTTATTGTTATGATGGAGGTTATCATGTCTTCATTTTACAGAAGAAGAGACTGAAGCTCAGTGTATCTTGTCTAAAGTCATACAGCAAAGAAACCACAGGCCGAGATTCCAACCAACACCTCTCTAAGGACCTGTATGTGCCATCTCTAAGTTATGCCGTCTTCAAAGCCCAGTGGGTGTCACCATGGAGACCTAATCTGTACATCCACCTTGCAATCCTGGGGTAGTAGGAATCTTTCTCGAGTGAGGCTCCAAGAACATTGGGAGAAAAGGCAAAGAGAACTTTGGAACTGATGCTCATGTTAGAGTTACAGACTAAGAGAGGCAATAAAGGCTGTCTAATACCAGGATGGAGTAGTAGTGTGGAAGTGCCTTTTGAGGTAAGAGACAGCTGAAACATGAATGTCTCATTGGGGAAATTAAAGGAGCCTCAGTGTTCCCAAGTTTCGGAGGGGAGTTACAGCTCAGGGATTCAATAGCAAAATGGGGGTGGGGAGGGGCAGTGCTGGTCCCAGGTCTAGGCTCTCAGCTACTTCCTGCTCCCTACCAGGAAGAGGTGAGACTCCTGGTATGGCTGAGGATGGATGCAGTCTGAGTGTATCTTGCTGTGGAGGGGTGTGAAGTAGGGGAAGAGGCTAAAAGTTTGGTAGAACCAGATGCTCATCCTCGTCGGGGGCCACATACCTGATCAAGTAAATGTAGTACCCAACTCTTCAGCATCCTTAAAACCCTGCTTGGATTTCACTGGCTCTGAGATGCTTTTCATGACCTATTCCCTTAGATTTGATCAATTTCTCCCTCTGACTTTCCATTGTGACATCTTCCTCACCATATAAGCCACTGTCAGTTTACATGCCTATCGCCTTGTCCAAAGTGAGAGATTCCCTGAAGCAAAGACCTACATCTGAGGCATCACTGGGTCCCCAGGGCCTGGCACAAAGTCCTGCTCAAGTACAAGCTCAGGGACTGTTTGTTGAACTGGATAACGAAAAGAATGCTCACAAAAAAGAAATACAGAGGCATAAGAAGAGCAGTAGTGTGTGTGTGTGTGTGTGTGTAAGGGGTGCGTGAGGCCAGACCCTGCCCCTTCCCTTTGAGAGAGCAAACCTCATTTCTGGAACTAAGATAAGCTTCCTGCCTACACCAGTTCCACAGAATGTTCAGCTGCCTTCACAGCTTCTAGGTTAAACCTTCTGCATGGAGTTCATCAGCAATTCTGATGTTTTCTAATGAACTTCAACTACTTAAAACCAACCTCAAGCTGATGAACACCTCTGGAGACTTCTAGAAAAATGCAGGCAGACACCTCAGCCTTTGTAGAGATGTCTTCAAATACTACATGAGACTACTGTCTGGGCAGAGTCTTCCACATGGTCACCTGAGAGATCTTTCCTAAGACTGATCCCATCAGGGCCAAACTGAAAATCAAATTGTAAGGTGATAAGCCCTCTGCCCCACGCATACTGCTATCCTGGCCATTTGCCAAAAACAGTTTGCTCACATCTCTGTGCCTTTGCAGATGCTGTTCCCTCTGTCAGAAATTCCCTCCCCATCTCCACTTCCTCTACCCCAAACCCAAGCAAAGGATCTGATACACATTAGGAACTATCCTAGTTTGGGTTTCCCCACAAACAAATTCTGAAACAAGGATTCACTTACAGGTAGTATACTTGGGAAATATTCTAGTGTTTCAGTAAACACTAGAAGGGACCTTGAGAAGTGAGATAGGGAAGGGAAGGCACCAATAAAGGGTATAGCAATTTACCTCCATGAGTAAATAGAACCTAACTGCGGGAGCCAGTGTAGAGCTCTTGTCTCAAAGTTACCCAGCCTGGAGGGTGAGGGAGCTGGGGTGTCGATCCACCAGTTCCCATCCTTCATTGACTGAGAGCTGCTCTGGGGGAGGTGGGATGCTAACACCCTGGTACTTCTCAGAAATGGTAAATGCTGGGGGCCTGAGAGTGGGCACTGATAGCATCTGCTTCAGATGCTTAGAAATTTTGCTGAGCAAATGGTTGACATGCAACTCAATAATGATGATAATAATTACTAATATTTATAATAATTAGTAAATACTTACTCATAGTTTGCAATGTGTCCAGCACAGTCTAAGTATTTAATACTTTTTTAACCCTTCTAACAACCTAACAAGTGGAGTTATTGCTATGTCCAATTTACAGATTAGGAACCAGAAGCACGAGGAGTCAAGTAACCTGCTCAAAGCTATGCAGCTAATAACTGACGGCACCAGCATTGGACCCTGGCAGTCTGGCAGGAAGGCGCCCCACTTACCCTACCTGTATGATCCGGAGACGCTCCACCTTAGAACCTGGAGCCGCCACTTCATGCCATTTCATGTAGTCTTGGACAAGTCGCCACAAGCCTGAGTTTCCCGATCTGTAAAACGGGAGGCCACATCATTTGATTCCTGGACACACAGCAGAAGCTAGGGTATTAGGGCTGGGCTAGAACTTGGTCTCCACCTGTAAAAGGAACTCGAAAGCCTCTCCCAGCTCTGACGCTCGGCAGTCTTGTAACTCAACCTCCTGCATCCTTCTGTGACCTTGCTAAGGTGCACAGCCCCTCAGGAGCCTCATCTGTCTCTTCCATGAAGCAAAAATGCCCCCAGTGTCATCAGGGGAGAGGAGGTTGTCTTCCTACCACCCAATCCTCCTACCAAGGATCCTGACATAAGGGCTATAGGAAACTCCAGACTCTGGGCTCAGGGTCAGATTCAAATTCCAACTCAACCACCACCAGCTGTGGGGTCTTCAGCAAGTCATTCACGAAAATCTCAGATTCTCCGAAACACAGACTTCACAGTCCCTACCCCTAAGTGGTTGTGGAGAGCTTAAGCCCCAACACATACTAGGTGCTCAAGTACAAGCAGTTTCACATTCTTTGTTTTGAAGAAGTATGCTGATACAGTTCCATTAGGGTAAAAAAATATCTGAACGTTCACTTTAATTCTAAGCCCCGGAGGCCTTTTGCAGGGCTGACAATTTCGTCTGGAGGATGGTAAATATTTGTCTATTTCAGAGGCAGCATTTATCTTCTAAGGGGCTCGTGCCAGTCCCCGTGCTGACAAGCAACTTGTTTATTTATTACCCTAATAGCAAATAGATTGTCAGGCCCGGAGGCTCTGCAAGCACCATCCTTGAGTTTGGGCGTGCATCAAGCCCCAGCCACCCAGGCTCTGGCCAGCTCCATGAGGTCTGGGGAGCTGGGTGAGCAGTGGCCAGCAGGGACCTAGCTCCTTCCATGTCTTGCCATTTATACTTTTATTTGTTCTCTCCAAAAACCCCTGTGTAGAACCCTTGCCCTGGGCTGGCCCTGGGCTGTGAAGAAGAACCACACACAGCCATTATCCTTAAAGGGCGTGCAGTCTTGAGAGGGAGAGATGATGAGAATAAAAACAATAATAATGCTACTAACAGAGTAGCATCAAACCCTCTGTGCCAGCTCCTGTGTGAGGTGCTTTGTATATACTAACTCATTTGATCCAGCCAACAAGTGGATACTTTTATTATCCCCATTTTGCTGATGTGGACACTGAGGCAAGGAGAGGTTGAAGAACTCGCCCAAGACCACCTCTATAAAAATCACAGCGATAGAGAGCAGGGGTAGATACTAGAAACTACCCAAT
Organism: Cervus canadensis; assembly: GCF_019320065.1. NCBI lineage: Eukaryota > Metazoa > Chordata > Mammalia > Artiodactyla > Cervidae > Cervus > Cervus canadensis. The sequence goes on along the minus strand of NC_057387.1, from coordinate 91,060,855 downwards.
AATTATACAATAATACCTGTTCATTTTTGGTGACAGTCACATGTCCTCCTAGCTATTCCTCCCACATGCCAGGCACACCCCTGCCTCAGGGCCTTTGCACTTTCTGTTTCCTCTCCCAAAACAGTCTTCCTCCAGACATCTACCTCACTCACCTCCTTTAAATATTCATTCAAATGTTGCCTTTTCAGTGAGACCTTCTCCATCTGTGGCTGCAGTCCCACTTGATTCTCCCTAACCCTTTTGCTTAATGAGCTTCTAGAGCACTTATCATCCATCACAATACATACTTTACTTTTGTGTGTGTCCACCTCTTCACACTAGCACCTCCACAGGGCAGGTTTTCTTCCTGTCTTATTTTGTGCTTCATTCATAGCATAAAGGGCAGAGCCAAGCACACAGATGTTTTTTTTTTTTAATTAATAAATTTCACCTTACAGATTGAAGAGCACATCTCAGCAGCTCACCCTGGAACTGCTGGTCTCCTCCAGGTCCAGTCTTTCATCCTCCTTCCAGGGGTCACCAACATTGTCCCTGAGAGATTTCACCTCCTCCCATGGTTTCAGGTTCTTCCCTTCTCTGAGGACTCTTGGATCTTTATCTCTAGACCGGAGCCCACTCCTGAGCTCACCTGTATAAGCAACAACCCTAGGGACATCTTCTCCTGGGCCTCACCTGAGTCTGAGTCCCAAACAGATTTCCCCACCATCCACACAAATGCACCCCCTCCTCCCAGAAACCTGTCCCCCAGTCACCCAAGCCAGGAACCCAAGGGTCAGCCCCAACACCCCACTCCTCCACCCCACAATCAACAGTCCTAAGTCCTCAAAGAGGATGAGATGGTTGGATGGCATCACCAATTCAACGGACATGGACTTGGGCGAACTCCGGGAGATGGTGAGAGGGACAGGGAGGCCTGGCGTGCTGCAGTCCGTGGGGTCGCAAAGAGTCGGACACGACTGAGCAACTGAACAACAACGTTTTCAAAAGCATTTCTTGGCTGCCCCCTTTTCTGTCATCACCGTAAGTCAGACCATGATTGTAGGAGCACTGTGGCTGCATCCTCCCTCCTGGTTGCCCCACAGCCAGTCCCTCCCTATGACCATGCCCTGCCGTCATTCTAAAGCACTAATATGCCCTGCAGCTCCTCTGCTCCATATTCTTCAGTAACTGCCCTTTGCCCACTGACTGAAGGCCAAGCTCGTAGCCTCTTCCCTTCCCAGTCTTACCGCTGACTGTGGCCCTCCCCACCCCCTAAAGACACCTTGCTGTTCCGCACACCCATGCCTGTGCTGGGGCAGCTCCATCTGCCTGCAATGTCTGTGCTCCTCTCCTCTGTGTAAGAACTCCTCCTCACCCTTCACACCCCAACTCAGATGTCACTTCCTCCATGCAGCCTTCTCTGAGAGAAGGGGGCATTGTGAGGACATGAGTGTGAGAAAGAAGGAGGTCATTCTTGGGAACAAGGACTTTTGCAGCTTCCGGGACCCTCTGTCAGGGCTGGGCTCCTGTGGGTGGTGAGCTTACTCCTGCTTTGAGGGGATGGTGTGTGGCGGACCATGGCTGGGGCCATCGCAGTGACCTCACAGTGACCCCCCAAAGGACACAGGTCACTCCTGGGCTCTCAAGGGCTTGTGTCACTAGGTAGCTGATGCCTGAGACTGTGGGACTTCTAACCACACAAAATGTTCCAGAGGAAAGGGCCTTCCGGGACTTGAGGACTCACCTCCTGCCACTGATCAGAGAGATGAGGGCCCCACAGTGAAATTGGAACTGCGTTGTACGGTGGTTAAGCCCACAGAGACCCTAGCACTAGGCTGCCTGGCTGCTCTACCACATCCTCTCTGAGTCCCTGCACAAGCTACAAACTTAGCCTGCCTCAGTTTTCCCATCTATAAAATAGGCAGAGTGATTATAGCCGTTGTACCTCATAGGGTTATTGTGAGGATTAAATGGGTCATTAACACAAAGCACCTAAAACATGATAAGCACTATTTAATTTTTGGTCATTGTTGTTCTTCACACTGTGTTTTGGCAGAAGACCAGCAATGAGACAGAGCAATGACTAGGCACTGCTTCTCCAGGGGGGTAGTGGCCTGTGGACGTGACCTTGGGGTGTCCAGGACTCAGCTCCAGCCTCCTTTTCCATCCTCCAAGGAGCTCTCCACTGGAGGTCCTGCCACAACCCCAACCTCCACTGTGACCCAATACTGCTCTTGTCTGTTTCCATGCCTGTCTCCCCACCCAGGCTGTGAGTTCCAAATGGTGGGGTCCATCCTGAAGCAGCTCTGGAGCCCAGGTGCATCATTTGGTGCCAGGCAAGTAGTATGGGATCCATAGCTGAGTGGAGCTACCAAAGTCGCCCCAGCCTATAGCCTGTGGCCTGAAATCTGAAGCTTTCAGTGCCTGCCTCCAAGCTAGAGCCACGGAGAAGAACCACACTCCTGTGTTCTCAGACCTGGGCATCTTGAAGGGAGTGCTTTTGTTACTTTCTGGAGAGCAGGGCCTCCAAAGCTACTGAGACTGTTTATGAGTTAGAAGTCAAGACCTGGGAGGAATTAAGGTGTTTGTCTGGTGGAGAAGGACAGGGCCATGGCCCATTCCCTGTGAAAGGCCTAAATGTCACAATCAACTTGACCAATCAGAAACCCCTGCCATTCACCATTCCCAGTATTAACTTTTTGTTTGTTTGTTTCTTGGCCATGCTGCTTGCTTACAGGATTTTAGTTCCCTACCAGAGATCAAACCCACTTCCCCTGCAGTGAAGGCACAGAATGCTAACCACTGGACCACCAGGGGATTCCTCCAGGATTAACTCTTTACATTGCTAGACAGTAGGAAGGCTGAGAGTCCTACGGGAAATGCCAGGACAGCTATTGCCAATCATTATAAAAATATTTTGACATGTTGGTAGTCAGCAGAGCTCTATTCACACAGCCCAGCCATAAGCCCTGGTCACACCAATGAAGGGGACCCAAAGCTTTGTCCTGCAGGAGTTTACTGCCCAGTGAGGAACTAAGGGGCACTGCAGAGACGTAAACACCAGTTACCACCCAGTGAAACCAGTGCTATAAAAGAACCACATGCAAAGTGTGATGGGACTCCAGTGAAGGAAAGCCTGGGCTGTCGGATGGGGGTTGGGGGGGGAAGTTATTTTGGTTAGGCTTTGGAGCTTTGACCGGGTAGATGAGGGGGAAACAGCATTGCAGGCTGTGTGAACAGCAGGGCAGAGGCCTGGAATTGGGTATATTCTGGGCATGTAGAGGGAACAGGCCCAGCAGGGAATGTGGGAGATGATACTGAAGGACAGGCAGGGCTCAGGCTGTGAAAGGTGAGGCTCATATGCCTAGCCAACGAGTTTGGAGTTTTGTCCAGTTGGCAGAGAAAAGCTAAAAGTGTTTTTTGACAGGTGAGTGACATGGCAGGAAAACTGATGTGGCCTCAGTGTGGATAGTGAGTTGGAGGGGGCCACATGGGAGGTGGAGAGGCCAAGGAGGGTCCTGGCCAGGGATGGTGAGGGTGAGGGCAGGGCATGGGCAGTCAGAGCCAAGAGAAGCTGGGCAGTGCCTGTGGGCAGCACCACCTCAGAAGAACATCATCAGCCATGTTAGGCCAGACTCGACCTACAGGAATTGTTCAGTTTCTGGATTGAGAGGACTTGGAAGGCTTCTGAGAGCCAAGGAAAACTTGACAGGTGAGGGTTTTCCTCCTCATGCATTTAGCCAACAAACAGGGGAAGATTACTGGTGGGTCCCCACCAGCACAGCTCCCAAGCATGGTTAGCTATCTAAGCCACTGTTTTATTCTCCAGGCCTTGAAAAAGAAAGGGAGAAGTAGCTCCAACTCATCACAGAAGGTTCAGTCATCATAGATCTTTCACTAAGGGACTCTGGTGGTCAGAGCAGTTCTCGGAGGCTCATGGATTATCATCTAACCCATCAAAGAAATGTTGCAAAGTGTGAAATCAAAAGGCTGTTGTTTGAGGCTGAGTCCTGGAGATAATTCTGGGCCAGGAGTCCTGCTGCGTCCACTATTTGTCTATGTGATCTTAGAAAAGTCAGTACACTGATGTTTTGCCCCCATTTCTTCATCTTTAGAGGATGACTATTCTGCACCTGAAGATAGTGAAGGGCAAGGAGGGGCCTGTTGCAGTCCATGGGGTCGCAGAGTCAGACACGACTTAGTGACTGAACAACAACCATTCTGTACCTCATCTGAGGATGGCACTTCTGTTCTTGGTCCATCTTCTGCACAATGGTAACAAGCCAGCCACCCAACTCCTCAGCTGTAAAGAGTGTTATACAAATATCTGGCACCCTATTGGGGATAATTAGAACAAGAGAGCTTGGAAACAGGGAGGAAGGAAGAAAATGGAGATAAGTTGAGATCATCAGGGTTAAACACAGGTAGATATTGGAAGGTTGAAAAGAAGTCATAACAAGGTGCTGGCTAAGCCAGAAAGAGCAGCCTCTCTCCCCTCTTCTCTCTCTCCTCCTCTCTCTCAATTGTTATAAGAATAAAATAGAATGAGGTGTGATAGAAGAGATTGGCTAGCTCTTTACCAAACCCACATCCTCTCCTTCTGGGCACATGGCTAGACCACACTTCCCAGTCTCCTCTCATTGAGAGAAGCCATATGACTGAATCCCGGCCAATGGAATGTGAGAAGTGATGATGCCACTTCTTGACCTGGCACACAGAAACCTACCTGCTCTTTCCCTTTCTGCTGGTATATCTCATCTGGTATAGATGAGAGAATGCTTCCACAGCCACATGTTGAACTTGACAGACCCATAATATATGAGGAGTCTGGGTCTCTGACTCATCACTTGGAGGGGAGATTCCTCTCAATCAGGAACACCCATTCTGTGAGTAAAGAAGACATATACACAGTGGAATACTACTCAGCCATGAAAAATAATGAAATCATGCCATTTTGCAGCAATATGGATGAACCTTGAGATTATCATACTAGGTGAAGTAAGTCAGAAAGAGAAAGATAAATACCATATGATATCACTTACTGTGGAATCTAAAATAGGACACAAACATATTTACAAAACAGAAACAGGCTCACAGACATAGAAAACAAACTTATTACCAAAGGGGGAAGGAGGTTGGGGAGGGATAAATTAGGAGTTTGGGATTAGCAGATACAAACTACTATATATAAAATAAATAAGACCCTACTGTATAGCACAGGGAACTATATTCAAAAACCATAATGGAAAGGAAAAAAAAGGAATACCCATTTTAGACTTTACCAGAGAATAAAATAAAATTCTATAATATTTGAACCATTATGCTTTCATGGGTTTGCTTGTCATAGCAGCTAGTGATACACTAACTAAAGCTAATAATTGCAGTGTAGTCTCTGGAATGTGGTGACTACTCAGTTTATGGTAGCCAAGAATTCAGGAGGCCAGAAAGCCCAAGAATGAGACCATAAGATATCAAAACTTACGTGGTTCTAGGAAACAAGCCTTTCATTCTGTCTATTCTAAACCCACAAAATAACTGAGAAGTACATCTCTGGCTCTCTGTGAAACAGAATAAGTAATCCCCATCTGAAATGGTGACCCTGAGGAATAAAGGAAATAATTATGATGTGTCATTTTTGTCAAGATATTTGATTGTATCAAGCATTTAACTAATGGCTTTACCTACATTACCCTATTTCTTTCTCCCAAGAACACTAAGAATCCTCATTTTACAGATGAAGACAGAGACTAGGATGTTAAGTAACTTGCGAAGTCACACAGATAGTAAGTAGGCAATCAAGCCAAGACTTGAACTCAGATCTGATTGATGACAGAGTACAGTCAGAATCCTTAACCACTGGCCTTCCCTGGGTGAGCAGATGCCCTCCAGGGCCCATCTCAGGCTAATGGGCTCCACACCAGGACCCTCGGCTAACAAGGAAGGACGGTTAGGTCTGGGCTCACCAGGGCTGATTAAGTTGAGTCTCAGTGTAGGATTTGGGGGTTCTGCTGGCTCAATCCATCTCTCCAGGCTCAGCTTCATCCTTATCTCCTGGGACCTGGCCAGCTGCTGTCAGACCAGCATTTGATGTAGCATATAAAACACTGAAAAGAAAATGGAGGAAAACAGCTCCACAGTAGGCAGCAGGGAACTTGTAACCCAACTCCCTTCCACCCCATCTCCAAACTCCCAGGAGGCAGCTGGAGGTTGGACCCTGGCTTTCTCCCAAGGTCACCTTCATGACAGTTCCACCAGAGCTCTGGCTGGCGCACCCGCCAACGCCAAGCCGTGATGGATTACTGCTCGCTCTGGCTACTGTTCACTGCACAATCCAATCTAGGAGACACACATATTTCTCAATTCAGGGACTTCTTTTATTTTATGAAAAATCAGCCAGCCACTCAGGCATGAGTGGTTAGGCTTGGCAAGTGCTTAGATTTTGTGAGCTTCCTTCAGCCTTGTTGCCTTCCCAAATTCCATTCCCTCTGCCCTAGTCTACCCATTACCCACTCTCAGCACTACAAACTATAGAAGAAAGAACACAGTTTGGGGAGTGAGATAGTCCTGGGGGTAACCTCAACTTCTGCTGCTTATTCTCTGAGAGATTTTACATGAATCACTTAGCCTTCCTCATCATGATGACATTACTACACTTAAAGGTTTTTACAAGGCATAAATGAGTCATGGGTGTGGAGTCCCTGGCACAGTAGACAGCTCACCTGCACCTACTATTCACAAGAGATTACTCAGTTTCCTCTTCTCCATCTCTATTCTTCTTTTTTAAAATATGTATTTATTTGGCTGCGTGCATGTGTGTTAAGTCACTTCATTCATGTCTGACTCTTTGCAACATGGACCAGAGCCTGTCAGACTCCTCTGTCCATGGGATTCTCCAGGCCTAGATACTAGAGTGGGTTGCCGTGCCCTTCTCCAGGGGATCTTCCTGACCCAGGGATCGAACCTGCATCTCTTACATCTCCTGCATTGGCAGGCAGGTTCTTAACCACTAGTGCCACCTTATTTGGCTGCAGAGGGTCTTAACTGCAGCATGTGAGATCTAGCTCTCTGATCAGGAAATGAACCCAGATCCCCTGTACTGGGGGCATGAGTCTTAGCCACTGGACCACCAGGGAAGCTCCTCCATCTCCATTCTTAACCACTTGTTCTTCATTCTCTCTGTCCTTTGCTCTCTCTTCTTCTTCCTTCTCTATTCTCTGCTTCACTGTAGTTCATGTCAATCCAAAGGATATCCCAGACTTCTCTATCCTGAAAGTCAGATAATTACTGCCACAGGCCTCTCTGAACTAAGTTTGTTCCTTATTTTCTATCTTTATCTGGACGACCCTGGTCTGTTTGTGCTGTCATTAGGATATAATCCTTATGACTCAGACAACAGTGATTGTGACACTGTGTCACTGACTTCCAGAAAGGCTGATTCCAATGTTCCCTGAAGATCTCTTGTCATTATCCTTTCAAATTTTGGTGAATCACTGTTCCCAGTCCTTCATCTTTCTTTATACTTAACCCCTCAGATTTGAAAGGGATACCCCTACCAGCTCAAAGAGTGGGGAAATTATTCTCTCGTGGGAAGTGACCAGGAGATTATCTTTACAGAGGTGAGTAAAAGCAAAATGAATTTGGGCAAACTCTGGAAGACGGTGAAGGACAGGGAGGCCTGGAATGCTGCACTTCACGGGGTCACAAAGAGTCAGACACGATTTAGCAACTGAACAACAACAACAAAACCAAAATAGCAGTTTGATCTGTCCCATGAACCCAAGTTCTCCCACCACTTCATGGATTATTTGAGTCATCTCAATGATAAAGTTTTAAATGGATAGAAAATCAAAAAGATAGATTGGATATGATATCAAAGCTGAATTAGTGCTATAAGAGAAGATAAAAATTGAGGCTAGCATTATAAAACATCCCTAGGTCTCCTTTTGCTGATGCTGTCTTAAGGGTTAGAGGAGGTTGGTCCTACAAGTCAAGAGATACAGAAGACCTTGAGTCCGGGCAGCCACATGCTGAGCATTGGTACCAGCAGTCAGAACAATAAGCAAACAAATGGGTGTGGCAAGTTTCAATAAAGTTCTACTTATAAAAACAGGCAAGGAGGGCCTCTCCGGTGTTCTAGTGGTTGAAAATCTGCCTGCAGCTCAGGGCACACAGGTTTGATCCCTGGTCCAGGAAGATCCCATGTGCCAAGGAGCAACTAAGCCCACCGCCCCACAGCTACTGGTCCTGCCCTCTGAGGCCTCCCACCACAACTACTGATGCCCACATGCCTAGAGCCTATGCTCCACAACGAGAGAAGCCACCAGGATGGGAGTCCATGCACTGCAACCACAAGTAATTCCTACTCCCCACAACTAGAGAGGGCCCACGGATAGCAACGAAGAGCCAGAGCAGCCAAGAATAAATAAATAAATCTTAAAAAAAAAAAAAAAAGCAGGCAAGGAGCTGGATTTGGCCAGACAGCAATAGCCTTCCAACCTCCATGATTTACACCAATCTACGTGCCCCGAGTGACTTAGCCACTGCCTCACATGGTTAGCCTCGTCACTCACCACACAATGAGTTTACTGGCCAGCCAATCCATATGACTCAGTTCCTCCAAACAGGCTGTGCTTTATCAAGTGCCATGCCTCTGCCCATGCTGCTCCTTATGCCCATGCCTTTACCTCACTAGTTCCTACTCTTCTTAGAAAACTCTGCTCAGTCTTTGAAGAGAAATTTAGTAATACCCAAATACACGTTTCCCTTTGACCCAGCAATTCAACTTCTAGAGATGTGTCCTGCAGATAAACTCACCTCCGAGTGTTCAAAAGCATACCTATGAAGATGTCTGTCGCATTACTGTTGCACTATTGTTTGGAGTGTTAAAATATAGATGTTCATGTGCATATGTGTATAGCATAATTTAATCATCTGTAAACAGGAGGAGGTTGGTCCTGCAAATCAAGAGATACCAAAGACCTTGAGTCCAGGGCAGCCACATCCTGAGCACTGGTACCAGCAGTCAGATGATTAAATTATGGTGTATACATACAATGAATAGTATGCTGGTGTTAAAAATAATGGAGGAGATCCATCTTGAAATTAATTTCAAGATGTATTGAGAAGGCAAGATGCAAAACATTGTACATGATAGAGTCCCATCCATGTATAGAAGGATGCTCACATGCCATGAGTGTACACACAAACGCCTGGTATGTATAGAGCATCTGAAGAAATACATGAGGAATATAACAGGGGTTACCTCTGGTGAATGGAAGTGCAGTTGAAGATTGGGGTGGGGCTCTCAGATAGTGTTGTAAAGCCTATACACTCCACAAGCCCAGATGGAACCATATACCTAGACCATAATCGTGATGGTGTCCTCTGGAATTGTGCAATACAGCAGCAGCCCTGATTTTAGAGTAAATAGATCTTTTATTACCCAACCTTTTATCCCATTTGAATTTTTATGATGTCAAATCCTGGACCCTGAGAGTTGGCCCTGGATTTGAAGACTGTGCTATAGCTGTTTGCTTGCTTGCCAGGCTGCACATTTTTGAGGAGAAAAAGCCTGCTTTACTCAGAGCACTGTGTGAGCCACACCATCGAACACAAGGGAAACAGATACAGAGACCATAGATTAACCTGACTTGGAGCTGGATCTTGCAGAGAGAAAAGTAAGGAAGGGTACTTAAGCCAAAGGGAAAAGCAAGTGTGAACGCATCAATGGGTGAAAGAAGTTGCACATTCAGTAGGTGTTCAGAGTAACATAGAGAAATAGACTGCATGTGTGCTTGTGGGTATTAGATTTATCAAACAGTTCCTACAATCTACTGGGTGACAGAAAACATGCTAGCCAAGTCACGTTCTTCTGAACAAGTCACATACAGTCAAGGCCAGCCATCCAGAACTGGACACAAAACAGCCTTCTGTGATTCCAGTGCTCTGAGGCAGGAAATGAAGATGAAAACAAGCTCAGATCCCTTTAAAATGAGGTAAAGTGTTGCTGGCATCCTGGGAATCAGAGGCAAGAGACAGCTTCTGATAGGGGCTATCAGAGAAGGCTTTCTGAAGAAGCTGGCATAGCTCATGGTGGGTGGAGGATAAGGAGAGTTTAACCAGGCAGAGATGAAAAGCAGGACTGAAGGGGGTGACATTTTAAGGAAAGGAAGGGGCATAAGAGAGCCCAGGACATGCTCAGGTTCCTGGAGCATACAGCCACATGAGAGGAAGGTTGGAGATGAAGCCAGTGAGGTTGCTTGGTTGGCTAGATGGGGAGGGCTTTGATCATGAGGCCAAGGATGCTGGCCTGTTTCCAAACCATTGGTAGAGTCTGGGTTTCCAGCTGACATTCTCGGAAGCCGAGGGTCATTATCCAGGACATTAAGTGTCTAATGGGCCCATCTCAGTGCCCTGTGCAGCCTGGAGCACAAATGTTTTCCAAATGCTGTTTTTATCTCTTGGCAACCATGAGGCCAAGCCCTCTGAACTAAAAGCCGTGTGTTGGCTGTGGCGCACTCTCCTCCCTACTGCCCAGGGCCTGAAGCCCTGAGAACTGTCTCCTCATCCCTGCCCCCCAACCCCGCCCCAGCCCCAGCCCAGCCTAGCCCTTCCCCGGAAACAAAGCCAAGCCCACACCTGGTCCCTTTGACCTCATTTCTTCCCCACTAATTGATCCGAGCACAATAATAGCAGGCAACAGGAGGACTCGTCCCCAGTGGACGCAGGGCTCAGGAGAGAGCCTCAATTATTAATTCCGCACCAGCTGCTGGTGCCAACAGGCCTCCTGGGTGCCCGGAAGAGTGGCCTGGTCCCAGGTGGGGTGGGGTCAGGGGTGGGGGTGGAGGAGTAATATGCAGCAGCTTCTAGGCACATCTGGAGTAACCACGGCAGCAGGATCTAGTGCCCAGGCTGACTGAGCAGGGGGCCTGCTAGCCATCTTGGCCTTGCTGAGAGGCAGGCCATTTAAAAGGCCCGGAGGACACCCTTCCACTTCCGTTCTGCTCATCTGTAGTGGATGCCCTTCCTGCAGCTTCCCCGTCCCACAAAGGCCCTCTGGACAGAACCAAAGAAAGAAGAACAGAAAGAAATCCATCATCTTGGCCAGGACCAAGCCCAGTGCCTCCAAAATTTTCTCTCCACACTTCCAGTCTTCTTCCTGGGGTTCAGATCAAGGTCTTTCTTGGGACCTGGGGGTAGGGACTTAAATATTACTCTGCCCCTTCTGCCTGCCCCTAGCTGTACCCAACTTCCATGGCCAACCTACCCAAGCCTCACCTCCTCCAGGAGGTCCTCCCTGACTGTTCTGCCTTCCCTGGCTCAGTTCACCTCTGAATTCCTTTTGCTCTGTGCCATGGAGTCCACAGGATTATAGCCTGCTTTTCTTTTGTGTCTCTAAGTCAGCCACTGTATCCCTGTAAACTTTTCAAGAGCAAAGCTCTGTCTTCTCCAGACATCCCTGGTGGCACAGTGGATCAGAATCCACCTGCCAATGCAGAGGTCATGGGTTCGATCTCTGGTCCAAGAAGATTCCATGTGCCATGGAGCAACTAAGCCTACGTGCCACAGCCACTGAGCCCACGTGCTAGAGCCTGTGCTCTGCCACGGAGAAGCCACCGCAGTGAGAAGCCGTGTAAGCAATAAAGAGTAGCCCTGCTCACCACTACTAGAGAAAGCACACACAAGGCAACGAAGACCCAGCAGAGCCAAAAATAAATACATAAAATTATGGGGGGAAGAAAGCTCTGCCTTCTCCTTCTGCTTGCTGTCGGAAAAGGGAAAAGGCATGGAATCGGGAGCCACCAGAACAGAGTTCAAGCCTGGCCTCTGCCACTAACAAGCTGCATGACCCCAGAGAAGCTGTTCAGCCCCTGTGAGCCTCAGGGTCTCAGTCCATAAATGAAGAAGACAGCAATCCTAGCCTCCCAGGTGACAGGCCAGTGGGGCTGTCCTGTCCATGTCTTCTAACTAGGAACTCCACCGTCCCCACTAGGTCTACTCCTGCAAATACTGTATGCTCCCAAAAGAACCTTTTATCTACTTAAAAATCATTTAAAGCAGTACGTGTATGTATCGATGATTTGCTGTACCTTCCAGGCTGCTGATGTCACTTCAGTGGCATGTTCTACCAAAGGTGGGTTTCATGGTCAACAAAGGGATGCATAGTTATAATTTGACTCCTGGTAGAGAGATCAGGAACCAGGCACAACCCTGGGATATCTTTTAGAACTCATCAGGCTGCAAGAAAGGACTGAGGGATATGGGACTCAAGGCAACCATCCCAAAGTAGCCCAGGTCCTGGAGTCATCAGGACCTGGGTTCAAATCATATTTCTTCTTTGAAAGCTGTCAGTTCCATCTGAGCTTTGGTTTCCCCATCTGGGGATAATCATACCTTGAACGCATATTTAAAAAAGGGAAACAAATTCTGTAAAATGCCTGACACATAATGGCTACTCAATAAACTGTATCTGGGGGGATTGATTTTGTGAGGAGTCATCAAGTTTCTTGAAGTATGCCAAGATACATACCATAAAATGCACCAATTTTAAGTGCATAACTCAATGATTTGAACAACTGTTTCCATTTATGTAATAACCACCACACTCATGACACAGAACATTTCCATCACCCCTTTATCATGCGTTGCCGGTTCTCCCTTTTAATCCATACCCTCCCCCTACTCGTGGCCCCTAGAAACCACTGATCTGAGGTTTGTCCTTATAGTTTTCCTTTTCGAGAATTTCATATGAATGGAATAACACATTACGTTATCTTTTGTGTCTTGTTTTTTTCATTTAGCAGACTACATTGGAGATCCATCCATATTGTTGAATGTGTCAATACTTCATTCCTTTTTATTAAAGAATAGTTTTCCATTGTATGGTATGCCACAATTTGTTTATCCTTTCCTCTGATGAATATTTGAGTTGTTTCTATTATTAATAGAGCTGCTATAAACATTGGCTACAAAAGCCATGGTTATTATTTATTATGGAATCGCAGAGAATTAGAGCTGGACACATCTTCAGAGATTACCAAGTCTATCTCCTCTAAGATGAAGAAAATGAGGCTCACAGGGGGAAACTCATTCTGCTACTCAAAGTCTGGTCCATGAATCAGCATCACTGAACACCTCAGAGTTCACTAGAAATGTAGAATCCCAGGCTCCATCCTAGACTTTCTGAATCAGAGTCTAGATGTTAGCAAGATTCCCGGGTGCCTCACAGGTACATTCAAGCTTGAGAAGCACGGGTCTAGAAGGCAAGAGACCTATATGGGACCAGTACTGAGTCATCTGACTCCCAGACCAGGGCTGCTTTCCCCAAGTCACGGTGACTGGCAGTGTAAGTGGTGGGTCATGGGGGTCCCAGGCTTCAGGATCTGGAAAGCCCTCTGAATCTGGGTCTGACTGGTCCAGCTAAGAGCAGAGCTGCAGCTGCCTCTGTAGCCCCGAGGGGCCACAGGGCTGCTCAGTGTCTGGGCAGCTTGGCTCCCAGAGGTCCTGGGCTCCTTAATTGAGAATCATAATTATTTATTTAGGTAACAATGCTATTAGCATGTAGAATTAATGACAGCCAGGTGGCCTCAGTTGAGGGAGGCAGAAGGCAAGGGCAAAAGAATCCTGGCTGGGGCTTTTAAAGCCCAGAAGTGCTCAATAAACTTTTCTCCTGCATACACCCCTTAACTGTGTTATGTCTATTAAACAGATACCTGTGAGCATAAGCACACTTCCCCAAACAGCTAAGGAAAATAGTAATATTCATTACTATTAAATTATATAATAATAACATTTCACAATATTTTAAAATAGTGATTATGTTCCCGGTTTTAAGAAATTATAACAGTTCATTGTTCTCATTAATGGGTGATAATTTCAGGATGGTAAGTTTTGAAGAGAAAATAATATTGCTAGACGTGAAATTTCCTTTTATTTTGTGACTGGCTATTACAGTATATTTCCAAAACAAGGAACAATCTGGTTCACCTCAAGATGGACAATCAACTAGAAAACCCAGAGTCTCGGGCCTCTCTAAGAGAGAGGGTATCACTGATCTTCATATATTTGATGAATGCCCATGATGTTCTGCTAACTTAAAGCAGGGGACAGAGAGACAGGAAAGGATCCTTGCTCTCTAGGAGCTCATAATCTAAAGGGGGAGAGGGTAGGAGAAATCTAAGACACAAGTCAAAAACCATACAAGATATTCTGCCTGTGACCAGTTAGTGGTATAAAATGTCAGTGCTTCCGTAGCTCAGAGAGAAACAAAATCTCTGTGGTTGGAGTGGTTACACAATACTTGCAGGAAGAAGTAAGACTGAGAAAAATCTTAGAAGGAGAGAATGCACCAGAAAGGGGAACAGCTTGAGCAGAGGGCTGGAGGTGGGAAACGCACAAGCTGTGGCCTTTGCAGGACAAGCATATGGCGCCGCCGAGGACAATGGTGTGAGCCGAGTCCAGACACGGAGTTGGGGACCAGCGCTCAGCCGGGCCGAGAAAGTATAATTTGAGAAGTAAGAATTGCTGAAGAATTTTACACAGGAGCTAATGTGGTCAGATCTGTAACCTAAACTTGAGGAAAATTATAGCCTCATAACATTAAATCCAGGAAGAACCAACTAGTTCACAGTGAGAGTAGTCCACATGTCACAATCACCTGGTTTCTTGTTAGAAGTACAGAATCCTAGGCCCCATTTCAGTCCCAATTAATTAAAGTCTCTGGGGTGAGGCCTGGGAATCTGTTTGAATTTTAAAATGCTGACTTTAATTTATTGAGAGCATTGATTTTAAGTCTTTCATTTTTCAGAAAAGGAAACTAAGGTTTAAATGACAGATTAATTTTTCAAAGGTCATACCGTCAGTAAGTGTCAGGGCCAAGAATCCAGACTCCAAAGTCTTGGAATGGCCTGCCTCACCAGATTGACTTAGGATAGATTTTATTTTATTAAAACACACACACACACACACAAAACTATATAGTACCAGACACTGCGATCTGCAAAGGCATTTAACAGCACCATGCATAACCTCCCCAAGAGGAAGCATTCTGGTACTTTCTGCTTACCCTTCTCCTCTGGCTGCCCTCCAACCTCTCCTCCCACCCAGGACACTCAACACAAACCAGCTAAGGCCGGTTTGGATCAGCCTTCAAAAGGGCTTCCTGTTGCTGTACAGAACACTAATGCCTCTCAGCATCCTCTAGACCCAGGTGTGGAGCAGATTAGAGGCAGAGAAAGGAGGAGTCAATCTAATTGCATTTCATATCACATAATACAGAGACTTCATTAAGGGTCAAATTTTGCAAAAAAAGGAAATAGTTATAAATTCTCCTGTGCAGTCTTCCTTGGCCTGCTCTCCCCTCCAGCCCCAGACACTTGGAACTCATTCTCACAGCTAAATTTGGAGCAGGGGTTGGGGAGGAACGGAATCATACTTCCTAAAGAAGGTAGACCTGTTTTACCTAAAGTGAAGATCCAAAATACACAAAATAATAATAGTCAACCCTTTACAACATTTACTCAGTGCTAGGCATTGTTTGAAATGCTTTACATTGTTAACTCTTGTAACAACCTTATGAGATAATTGCCATTATCACTCCCACTTTACAGATGAGGAAAGACCCAGAGATATGAGTGACTAGCCCTGGGTCTTCAGGCTAGTGCGTGGCCAAGCTGGGAATCAAACACAGGCAATCTGGCTCCAGAGCCCATGCTTGCAACGACAATGCCAAACTCACTACATGTCAAGCCCCGTGCTGGGAGCCGGATACAAAGATAAAACACAACCAGCTGCAAAGGAGCTCACAGTGAGGTGGAGGGAGAGAGTTGCTAACAGACAATAACCGCACAATGTGATTAAGGCTGGGACAGAGGGCAGCCCAGGGGTCTGAGAGCACGTAGGGGATGCAGCCTGGAGACCAGGCTGTCATGCTTAGTTGCTCAGTCATATCTGACTCTCTGCAACCCCATGGACAGTAGCCCACCAGGCTCCTCTGTCCATGGGGATTCTCCAGGCAAGAATACTGGAGTGGGTTGCCATGCCCTCCTCCAGGGGATATTTCCAACCCAGGGATCGAACCCAGGTCTCCTGCATGGCAGGCAGATTCTTTACCATCTGAGCCACCAGGGAAGCCCAGAGATCAGGGATGAATCCTGAAAGGAGTGCCTAGTTTGCCCTTGAAAGATAATCATCTGTCAATAATTGTTCCTCAGGAAGCAGGCATTAGCATTTCCTGTGCCTGGACCATCTCTGTTCCTAATAATCCCTTCCTCTCCTAATCGGATCTGGATGCTTTACTTCCAGATCCTGCCCTTGATGAAAGAAGACTCAGTAAAACTCTACTTCCTGGATTCTCAATACTCAGGCCTCATAGAAAGCTCTAGCTTAACAGTCTCTCAAAGTCCCATGGCCACAGTGTGGAAAAGATTTTTTTGCAGTAAACCTTCTAACAAAACACAATTCAATTATGTTCTCCAAATCCCAAAATAGAATAATTCTTCTCTTCTCTCTTCTTTAGGATCTTTAAGGAGATGGGAACACACATGGGGCCTGGCTTAATCCAGCCACTGTAAGGTTTCTGCAAAGGAGAAGCATGAACTGAGATGTGGACAATAACCCCTAGGTTTCTGCCTACATAACGGAGAGGACAGTCCTCAACTGAGATCAGGAACAAAGGAGAGCATGTCTTGGCTAAGACAGCCTAGGAAACTGAAAGCATCCTAAGGGGTGTGCCGGCTGTGTCATTCTCCCATTTCGAATCCTTTGAATGAAGAAAAAGGTACAGGTGGCTTCGTTTATTAGTTTGCAGGAGCACCCCATGCAGGTGAGAC
The DNA here is from genome assembly GCF_019320065.1 of Cervus canadensis. NCBI lineage: Eukaryota > Metazoa > Chordata > Mammalia > Artiodactyla > Cervidae > Cervus > Cervus canadensis. Next base: position 91,044,047 of record NC_057387.1, on the reverse strand, counting down.
CTCTAATCAATTTCTAGAAAAAAGATTTTATCAAGCATCCTTAGGGCTAAAAATGGAATGGGGGTAGGGGGAAGACCAGTATTGTTCCCAGAGGCAAGGAGGAAGTCCGAAAGAACAAGACTGGCCTGTCTTCCAAATGACTTGCATGAAGACAGAGTTCTGGGCCCTAGGAAACTAGGGGTGGGCTGAAAAACCAGGAGAAGAGGTGATATGGAGGCTATACTGAGATTCAGCTTCCTGGTTGATTCCTTCCTCTGAGTCTCAGTTTTCTCATCTGTGAGATGAGGCTGATAATCTGTGATAGACTCATCCCTACAGGCTCATCTCCCAGAGCTGCTGAGAGAATTGGATGGGATCATGTCTGTGAATGCTCTTTGTAAATGGTTTCAAGGCACAAATGTGAGTTTACAGTAACAATGCCCAGTTTGCTTTCTATTCAATCACTGATCCCCACCCAGGAATATGGTCATACTTTTTGTTTGTTTACACCTACCATTATTTCATCATGGGTATTTTTCCCTTTATACCATTTCTTTAAGGTAGTCATGCCAGATGTCATCTTATTCCATAGATAAGAAAGCAGAGACCCAGAGAGGTGACTTAACTATAATTCAGAATTTTTTCTTCTGCACCAAGCTCTATAGAGGAGGAATAATAACAATTAACATATATATTACTTTATCATATATCAAATTATATCAAATATTATATATTTATAATTAAGTATGCACTTATACTTAAGTATCTTCTATGATCATCCAACAACCTTGAAAGAAGTAAAGTAGCCCCTTCTTCTATTTCATAATGAAACAACTAATGCTTCTAGAAGTGAGAGTAGCAAGTTCAATGCCACAAAGCCAGAAAGAAACAGAACAAAAACTGGAACTTAGCCCTTCAGATTCCAGATTCAGTGTCTGCTTCTCTCCAGGGTTTCAGGTTAAGCTACTCTAGTTAGAAACTCCTTCTGTTGTAGTGGTTGCAGAATTTGGAGATGGATCAAAATCCATCCAAAGCATTTGCTACCTGACCTTGATTGTCCTTGACCAGTTCACATGAATCCCTTTGACCTTTAAATGTGCTACTCAATGAATGCCCCTTCTTTGTAACTGCACTAGGCCCCACATAGACTCTATCCTTATGTCTGTGACACTTAACTGTATCTACTTGTTTCCTTCTCTTAGCCTGGGAACCTTCTGAGAGCATAGACTCTATCTTTCCTCCCCTGTGTCCCTTGTGTCTACACATAAAAGCCTACCATAAATGACTTCATAATACCGAACAAGCCCCTCATTGCTCTTGACTTCAGTTTCCCTGTCTATAAAATGAGTAGGAAGTGACTACCTCTACATTTCTTCCAGTATTAAAACTGCCTGATTTCATGTGAATAATGTTCTCTCTACCTATCACAATCATATTCACCCCCCAGTGCCAGTTTGGCTCCCAAGTGCTGTCTGAGGACTTCTGCAAACTCCCACAGGAATTCAGGGACACTTCCTCTCCTGAAATGCTGGAGCGGTCACTCTCTGTACTACTCACCAGCCCTTGGCCATGGCGCCTCTTCCATTCCCTATATCCTGAGCACCTGTATCTTGTTTCCGCACATCAGCTGGTGTGGCTTATCTCCACATTCGGATTGTAGTTTGAGAACACAATCCATGTACTAACCTTCAGTTTTTACCCCCACGATGTGCTAAGTGCAGTCCTGGGTTCATGACTAGGAATTAGGAGAGCTGGATCCAACTCCCAACTTCTTCACTGACTCTCTGTGTGACCTTGATTAGGCCACTAGACCTATGGGCCTCAGTTTCCTTTGGTATAAAATATAATTAATATTGTCTCCAGAATTATTGTGATAAAGTAGATAACAGACAAAAAAGCACTTTGTTAACCATAATAACCTTACAAATATAAAGAACTAAACTTATGTTACCCTATGTAAAATAGATAGCTAATGGGAATTTGCTATGTGTCTCAAGAAACTCAACAGGGGCTCAGAATCAACCTAGTGGGGTGGGATGGGGAGGGAGCTGGGAGGGAGGTCCAAAAGGGAGGGGATATATGTACACCTGTGGCTGATTCATGTTGAGGTTTGACAGAAAACAACAAAATTCTGTAAAGCAATTATCCTTCAATTAAAAAATAAATAATTTTTTAAAAAAGAACTATGTTAGTGTAATTGGTATTATGGTATGGTTGTTATTTAATGTATTTGACCAGGGAGGAATAGAAATAGCATGCATGTATTCATTAGTTCAAAAAGTTTTTCAGGCACTAAGATTGGTGAACAAGACATGGCTTCTGTGCTCAAAGGATTCTCTGTTCATTGTAGTGAAAGAAGCACTGAATTTAGAGTCAGAGACTTGGGCTTGGATCTCAGTTTTGTCACTTAGAAGTTATGTAACCTTGGGTCAAGTCATTGTGACTCTTTGAAAACCAATTTCCTTTATTTATAACAAGGAATTTGGACCAGTCCAGCCTCCCAGATTTGAAAGTCTAAGATTCCATAAACATAAGAAAATTCACGGCATCTTTTCACTCAAGATGATCTGTGGGAGTGGGGAAAATACATGGTTAACTTCTGAGTGGCTGCTGTCAAGCACAGGAATAGGAAAGTACACCATGACTGGAGTGGAAGATGCTGTCCTCAAAAGGCACGTGTGCTAAGCACTACCGATCCCTGGCCTGCCTGTGTCCTTTATCGGCGCCGTGAGGCAGGACTGTTTCAGCACCACGGATAGCGCCACGGCGCTGCCCCCATGGCCTGGAGCCTAAACAGGCCTTTCCACCACCAACCAGATGTTCCTGCTTTCTCAGCCAGCTTAAGGCTAAAACAAACCTTTTCAACCAGGGTTTATCAGAGTTTCTAAATTACATACTGGGAAGAAATTTAATTGGTTTAATTAAGAAAGTTTATTTCATGGTAATTCAGTTTTGTTATGCTGCAAGACTTAATGTGTCCTCTGGTGGGAGCGTCTGTTATAAATATTCATTGCCTCACTCAAATACCCTCTCCTGGCCCTAATCTCCCTCCCTTACCCCCATAGAGCTTGAAAATGTGTCTGAAGAACATTGAGAAAAGTGAGGCCTTCATGAGCAAGGACACCAGGCCAGAACAAGGTCAAATGAGTTCAGTGGAAAAGCATAGAAGGTAAGGCTTATAGTGTGTTACTCCTGCACTTTAAAAATAGGGAAACTGAGGCCTGGAGGGGGAAAGGCAGGTTATATATCTCAGCCAATGACAGAACTGAACTAGGGACCAAGTCTCCTGGCTTCCAATCCATGGCTCTCACCTCCCAATTTCTAAATTCAGACTGTTTTCAAACTAACTCTGTAGATCATCTGGTCAACTTGCTCACATACAAATGGGAAACCAAATCCTAGACAGGGATCTGTCTCATCTGTCTCATCTGTTTCACTGTCTCCAGTGAAAAAGAGCTCAGTGTTACATTTGCACACATATGCTGGTTGTAACAAGGAGATAGAGTTGAGGTTTGACATTTCCCTTCCTTGAAGAAGCTTATAGTTCAGTTGCACAAAAGAAACAAATTGAAAATAGGCAGCAAAATGGTAGTAATGAACACTTGTTATGCACAGCTCAAATACATTCCTCAGAGTTCCCCTAACATACCCCGTTATTTCATGCCTTTGTGCTTTTGTTCACAGAGACCCTTTCCCAGTCCCTAATCAACTCTCATACATTCTTCAAGATCCCAGAAAATCTTCCCAACCCCTCCTCTGACACACACAACCATAACTAAGTCCCTCTTTCCTCCATGTCCCACTAGACTCTGCCCTTCTATCTCATGGCATTTATCACTCTGAATGGTTCCTTTTTCATTTGTCTGTCTGTTCACCTTGGAATCACTCTTTGGAATCACCAGTGCCCAGAGCACTATCTGGCAAAGACTAGAATCTCAGCAAAGAGAAGCTAAATGGATGAGTATGAAACTGATTTACTGTGGAGTTTCAGTACATTAGAGTATACACCTGGAATAGTTTATTTTTTCCAATAACTGCTACCAACTGTACTTGGTTAAACCCCTCTTTTTCCTTCTAGGTAGCAGGCCACCTTAACAAATTCTCAGTCTGAGGCCACAACTTTTCAAGTCACTTTCAGTTATTAGAACAGTTTCATTTGAGTTCTTTAGGATCCAATTCTATTTGCTTTTTTTTAAAATTCTTGTTTGATTCAAATCTCTTCCTACCCCACCCCCTGTCATCTCCTGCCCCTCACCTCTACCATCCCTAACCCAGATCAAGCATCTGACTCTAGCTGGGGTGGGAGGGGCAGGGTCTGCTCTCACTCACTTCCTTCTTCCTCTTCCACTGCTCCGATGTTGGGGTACAAGGAAGGAGGGAAGAGGAAGTGGACTCCTAGTGTGATGGCTCACAGTGAGATGTTGTTCAGTCACCCAGTTGTGTCCAGCTCTTTGCGACCCCATGGACTGCAGCACGCCAGGCCTTCTTGTCCCTCAACATCTCCCAGAGTTTGCCCAAGTTCACGTTCATTGCATCAGTGATGCTGTCCAGCCATCTCATCCTCTGACGCCCTCTTCTCCTTCTGCCCTCAATCTTTCCCAGCATCTGGGACTTCTCCAATGAATTGTCTGTTTTCATCAGATGACCCAAATACTGGAGCTTCAGCTTCAGCATCAATCCTTCCAGTGAATATTCAGGGTTGATCTCACTTGAGATTGACTGGTTTGATCTCCTTTCTGTCCAGGGGACTTTCAGGAGTCTTCTCCAACACCACAGTTCAAAGGCATCAATTCTTCGGTGTTCTGCCTTCTTTATAGTCCAGCTTTCACAACCATGCATGACCACTGGGAAAACCATAGCCTTGACTATATGGATCTTTGTCAGCAGAGTAATGTCTCTGCTTTTAAACACACTGTCTAAGTTTCTCATCGCTTTCCTGCCAGGAAGCAATCGTCTTCTGATTTCATGGCTGCAGTCACTGTCTGCAGTGATTTTGGAGCCCAAGAAGAGGAAATCTGTCACAATGAAATAGTCCTCTTCGAAGTATGCCTTAGTCACTGACCCAGTTTGTTGTTTGTGGGATCCTTATGGGTGGTGAGGAGGCTCTCATAAACCTGGTAATGAGGAGCCTCCCCAAGCAGCTCCCCTATGCACTGGAGATCCCCACTGAGATCTGCCTCATTATTGTTGACACCCTCACATCCTCTCAAAACTCAATCCCCTGACACCTCGCACTATATGAGGCCCTCAATCTCATCTAATCTGTGGGTCCCTCACCCCCAGAGGCCTGTGAGCACATCTGAGACCTGACTGGGGCAGGGGAGCTGACCTTGCCTCTTTTGTTTGAACACCACCTGTCTCTTCTTAGCTTTTCCACTGCTACACCAGAGCCAGGCCAAGTAGGTAAGTAGAGAAGCAAAAAGTCAGTCTACCCTTTCTGCAGGGCCTTGTCTCAGGGAGGGAAAATCCTTTGTCTCCTCCAGGGCACTGGGACGGAAAAGTAACAGCTTTTACCTCTCCCAATCCTCTTCTAGGGAGAAGAGTTCAGAGTGGGACTGATTTTCTAAACCAGGAGACTCTCAGCCAGCAGTGGTCATCCTAACTCCTGGTCACCCCACCTAGAGTATGGAGGACAGAGATTACTGCTTCATTTTATAAATGAAGAATTTGAGATCAAAACATGCTGGTGAATGGAGGTAGTGACTTAAAATGTAGGGACTTGCTGTCTTTTTTCTAAGCTATGAACTTTAGTTGTCAATTTCTGGGGGACAAAAGGATCTACTTTGCACCTCACTTTCTCCTGCACACTATTTCCTGGAATTGAGGCTAGCACAAGAGAGGTTCAGAAAAGAGTGATTCCCAGGAGATAATCAGGGGAAACTTCCTGAAGGGAACAGTCTGAAGTTGAACCTTAAAGACTAGACAGAATTAGAATTATGGCCTAGCCATGGGAAAGAAGAAAAATAATGGCTATGACATTTTACAGGAGATAGAATAGAGCTTAGCACATAGTGGACACTCAATAAACAGCCCAAATAAATGGATCCACTTGCAGCTGGCTCAGACAGTAAAGAATCCACCTGCAATGCAGGAGACCTGGGTTCAACCCCAGGGTTGGGAAGATCCCCTGGAGGAGGGCATGGCAACCCACTCCAATATTCTTGCCTGGAGAACCCCATGGACAGAGGACAGAGGAGCCTGGTGGGCTACAGTCCACGGAGTCACAAAGAGTCAGACATGACTGAGCGACTAAGCACAGCACAGCACCTGCAGCTGGAAGCTCTCTCAAGAAAAAAGTAAAATTGCAAAGACTGTGCAACCAGATTGATTGAATTCAGATCACCACCCTTCCATGATTTGGGCATCTTCAATAAGTCATTTCACTTCTCTGAGTCTCTATTTCCTCATCTGGAAAAATTTAAAAAAAAGGATATTAAAACCATTTAGAGGATTGTTATAAGGATTAAGAAGGTGGGTGGCACACTGTAGCTGAGAAAATGCCATGTGTCCACCAAATAGGTTTATTTTCTCCCTGGGCACACAGCTTCATTTCAATTCCCAGTTCCCACAAGGAACCCTGGACTGAATTTTAGCCAATGCTGCTGCTGCTGCTAAGTCACTTCAGTCGTGTCTGACTCTGTGCAACCCCATAGAAGGCAGCCAACCAGGCTCCCCCGTCCCTGGGATTCTCCAGGCAAGAACACTGGAGTGGGTTGCCATTTCCTTCTCCAATGCATGAAAGTGAAAAGTGAAAGTGAAGTCGCTCAGTCGTGTCTGATTCTTCGCGACCCCATGGACTGCAGCCTACCAGGCTCCTCCGTCCATGGGATTTTCCAGGCAAGAGTACCGGAGTGGGTTGCCATTGCCTTCTCCGTTTTGTCAGTGGAATATGGACAAAAGTGAGGCATACTACTTCCAGGCTTGGCCTTAAATCCACCATGTACCTTCCATGCTTCTTTAATTCACCCTTGTCAGTGAGGCTCAAAGGGAAAGAGTCTAGGAAAATAAAGTTAGTATAGAGCTGCTCCCAAGAGCCGACTGGCCAACTTCTGACTATGATGGACAAGGAATAAACCTTTCTTATTTAATCCACTGAGATTTGAAGGTTGTGTGTTTCAGTAACAAGCAATAATACCTCAACCAACACACACATAGAAAGTGCTTGGTAAATATTGGCCATTATTACTGATAATATTTTATATCACTCTTTAGTTTATAAGAAGTTTGTAAGTAGCTGATCATCACAGAACCCTTGTGAATGGAGTATGGAGAACAGAGATTACTGCTCCATTTTATAAACGAAGAAGTTGAGGTCAAACATGTTGGTAAATGGAGGAACCCACTAACCGCACATAAGCAAGGATGTCACATAAACAAGACCAGAAGCACTATATGCGACTCAAACCCCTCTTACCCTGCATGACCCTGAATACCTGTTCTACTGGGCTACATAAAGCACTAGCTGCCCTGGTATCCATCCAGGCTAGAGGGTGATAGTAATCTTTGAGTCAGTGGCAGGATACAAAGAATTACTAATTCCTGACAAGGCTTGTGCAAGGGCAGGCAGACAGATACTAGAGCCCAGTGAGTTGACATCATCACTCATTCAGAAACCCACATGTGAATCCTAATGCTGGCTCTGTCACCATCTTGCTGACTCTGGGCAAGTCACTGTGATCTCAGGACCACAGTTCTGAGTCAAAGGATATAGAGTAACATCAGGACAGAGGGAGTAGCCTTGCCCCAGAGGTCTGGGGCCCCCTGGTTACAGGTTGGGCAGAGAGTTCCCCACCTCCAGGAGACCTTGGGAATCCCCTCAGAGCTCCCCTGAGAGTAGGCCGGCTCCACAAGCTGCTCACTCTCCAAAATCCCAGTCAAACGGCACCTGTCACCAAAGCAAGGGGCCTGCCATTCCAACAGGGGGCAAGAGCTGGAAACAAATGGTGTTTTGTCTAAATAACTGTTTCCACAGCAGTTCCCTTTCCAGGAGGGCTTTTGTTATTATTATTATTATGCTTGTTCACTAAATATTTCCAATACAGATAACAAATGCCTCCATCTGAGGAATCAGCTGCTCTCAGACTGCCAACTCTGGTGAATTACCACCTGTCAGGGGAGGGGCCTGAGAACCAGAGACTACACCATGAGACCCCAAGAGGGGCCTTGCAAAAGATCACATATAGACGAGCTCAGTTCAGTTCAGTCGCTCAGTCGTGTCCGACTCTTTGCAACCCCATGAATCGCAGCACACCAGGCCTCCCTGTCCATCACCAACTCCCGGAGTTTACTCAAACTCATGCCCATCGAGGCGGTGATGCCATCCAGCCATCTCATCCTCTGTCGTCCCCCTCTCCTCCTGTCCCCAACCACTCCCAGCATCAGGGTCTTTCCCAATGACTAGAGGCAGGGTCAAAATGAGGGTGAAGGTTATCTTGACCCTGAGAGCCGTGTCAAGGTGATAATTGTTACTAATGTTTACATTATCATATTGTCAGTACCACTGTTATTATTTTAGAACAGATAGACCTGAGTTTACATCCTGACCCTGCACTCATTAACCACATGCCCCTCTTTAGGTCTCAGTTTTCTCATCTGCAAAATGGGTAAATAATTTCCATCATCCCAGGAACATCAAATGAAAAAAAAAGTATGTTAAGTGCCTGCCCTGATCATTCTTGTGCTTAGTTGTATCCGACTCTGTGACCCCATGGACTGTAGCCCACCAGGCTCCTCTGTCCACTCCAGGCAAGAATACTGGAGTGGGTAGCCTATCCCTTACTCCTAGGGATCTTCCTGACCCAGGAATCGAACTGGGGTCACCTGAATTACAGGTGGATTCTTTACCAGCTAAGCTACCAGGGAAGCCCATTCTTAACTAACATTTAAACAGTGGGAAAGGTCCTAGAAGGAAAAATGGCATTGTGGATAAGGGCACAGATGTAGAGCTGGATTGCCAGGGTTTGAGCCTAGCTTTACTATTTGTTAGTGTTTTGCCCTTAGACAAGCTACTTAACTCCTGGAGCCTTGATTTCCTTCATGTTCTAAACAGAATGATGGTGGTGGTGGTGGTGATCATATGTATATTGTAGGATTAGAGATGCATGCAGTAAGTACTATAAAAGTGCTATCCATTGTTATTTCCAATTTTGCCTCACTCCTGTTCAGGTTTTAAAGAATTTTCACATTAACCTCTCATTGTGGCCTGGAAGGTGGGAGGGCAAAAATTATTCTACACATTTACAGAGGAGACAGGAGACTCAGAGACGCCTAGAGACTTGTCCAGGTCACACAATCAGGAGGAGGCAGAGGTTGGTCTTGAATTCAGTGTTCCAGTTGTGAGTCCTGATCTCTTCCTGGCCTCTGACAACAGGTGGCCTAGGCCATAGAGCAGAGCAAGGAGGGAGGCCCCTGCCCCTTTCTACCAGCTTCAGCTCCGTTCTCTGCCAGGCACCAGTGGTTGAGAGTGGACCTAGTGAACTGAAGAAATGAGTGAGGACAGATAATGCTGCCTGGCTGGCTCCTAAAGTGGTCAGGGGAAGGAGAAGGCAATAATTCTGACTGGATTGATTTCACCTGTAGAGCCACTAACTTCATGCCTCCCACTTGGTTAGGAGCAAAGCCAAGTGCAGCTGAAGGTCCTTGCAGCCTGCTGTCTCTGCTGCTGAGGTTAGAGAGAAGAGAAGGGGTCACCACTGAGAAGGAGGCCAGATTGGGCTGGGACAAGAGTGAGACAAGAAAAGAGGCACTCATCCCCAGGATGGTGTGAGAGTCTCCCTAAATTTTGCACCATAGGCATCTAACTTGCCTTATCACTCCTGACCTTGAGCAGAGAAAAGGTCCCACACAGACTGGGGATGAGGACCCCTGAGTTCAAGTCCTGACTCTGCTGCTCACCGGACTGTTGACCTAGGCAACTGGTTTTACCAATTCCCAGAAATAGGGGTGTGCATCCCCACAGTGAAGGACAGACGGGTGACATGAGGCCTGGATGAGAGGCTGAGCTCTCACAGTGGATGGCAGCCTTTCGTCACCATGTACTTTGCAAACAGACCTGCTCCCAAAGTCAAGGCACCATTGAGCTCTTCATTCTCCTCCTCACTCCTCCCCTCCATCACCCCACCTGCATATTCACGCTTAGTCCAGCCCCCACTCCCTTATACAGGCTGCTCCCCCTCCTCGCCTCCACCCTAGGCCACTAGCATCCTCCTCTTCTCATCCCTGACCATCCCATTCTTCTACTTCTCCTCTAAATACCAAGTCCCATCTTGCACGCTTTGGCTCCACAAGACACACAGGAGTGAACATGCAGAGAGACAAGGCCATGTAAGGACATACATAGTAAGAACATGGCCACCTACAAGCCAGGAAAATAGGCCTCACCAGAAACCAACCTTGCCAGCACATTGACCTTGGACTTACAGCTTCCAGAACTGTGAGAAAATGAATGTCTGTTGTTTAAGCCACCCAGGCTGTGTATTCTGTGGCAGCCCTTAGCAGACTGATACAGAAGGCCTGTGTCACTGTTCATCTGTGATCTGGGCTGGTCACTTCCCTTCTCCAAGACTGTTTCTACAACTGATAAAAGAAGAAAGCTCTGCTGAGGGAAACTCAAGAATGTCTTCACAGAGAAGGTGATTGTCAACATAGAGTGGGTGCTGGCAGGAAGGGTGACATCCAGCAGAGGGAGGGCACCCAGCAATGCCATGAAGGCTTGAAACCGCCCAGAAACCACCAGGTGAGGTTTCGTCTGAAACAGCGGACCACAATGAAGCTGGGGCATGCAGGACCAGAGGACAGGGGTGGCGGGGAGGGTGGGCGGGACCTGCTAAGCCGTACAAAGGGCCAAGTTCTCATTGCTGAGGGCAAAAGAAATCCACTGAATCTTGAGTAGGGCAATGGCATGGTTTATGTTTTAAAAGGGTTGCTCTGGCTGGCATGTGGAATCCGGATTGCATCTGCAGAGAAGAGGCTGCTCCGGGCTCCCTGACATGGAGTGGTGGTCTGGACTAGTGCAGTGGGAGAAGGAACAGGGTGAGTGAAAGTGGCAGAATGAATGGACTAGATATGGTGTTTGTCTGGATGCAGAGGGAGGAAGAGGGATACCGTTCCCCATCTTCCATTTGGGCAGCTGCTGGGTGGGGCTGGTCCAAGGTGGAGGGGGGCCTGTGGATGTGAGGTGCTTTTCCACATTGAGTGTGGGGCTGTAGACCACCCCAGCACCAGCACCATATGACATGTGTTCAATAAACATTGGCTCAATAAATAAATGTGAGGAAACAAAATGGTAAGGTTGTCACCTTGGCTAAACCGTTGGTCTGAAACTGGGCTCACTATCATGAAACTAGCAATCCCCCTCATTACCTCTTTGACCCTCCCAACTAGCCACAACCAAGTAGGACCAGAATTAGGATCGTGTGCTACAGGAGGGACACTCTCACACTCAATACTTCATATAACCCCTGAAAGGACCATCCTAGGTAGGAAGATCACCCCCACTTTGGACGGGAGGAAACTGGGGCTCAGAGGAATTCAGCAACTGGCCTAAGGCCACCTGGGCTACTCCATCCCACAGCCTCCTGTTTCTTTGAGGACTCTGAACTCTCCGCCTTTGATATAGAACAAGAATAAATTCCTAGAAGTCATCTGCTTCACCATTTAGCTGAAAAGTATTAATATTTCTTTAAAAATTATTCTGTCACCTTCTTTCTTCATATTTCAGTCTTGGGCCACAGCTTTTCACTTAATCTGCTGGAAAATATAGCCTGGCCATGTATCCTGTCCCTCTGATCTGAGGCATGGCTCTCAACCACAAATTATTTCCACTTCTCATTAATAATATTCATTCATCATAGCATATTCAGGGCCCACTTATCCTTCCTGGGACATATAATTAGAATAAAACTGGAAATTTAGAGTATCAGAACTTCCTCTGGTCTGCCTCTTATTGTCAGCTGGGAAAACTAAGGCCCAGAGAGGGAAAGAGACTGGTTGAGCCACACAGCTACTCAGAGGCAGAGCTGGGATTTGAACCCCAGTCTTCCAGCTCTGCAATCAGTTTTATTCCCATAGCCCCTGCCTCCTCTCAATGAAGCCAGAAGCCAGCAGGTCACTCTTGTGGGCCAGTTCACTGCTTTCTTTGAGATAGATTTTCTGTGGCTTGATTCCTGAGGTTCTGATCTGTCACTGAACTCTCCTTTTACTCACTTCTGATTAAAAGGAAAAAGAAAAGAACTATGCAGCAGAACCACATGCTGACATTCTGGTATGAAGAGCCCAAGGAACAAGAAAAGGTGAGTGGAAAGTGAGTTGGGACAGCTTCGGTGGGGGCGGAGGGTGGGGATGGGTGGAAAGGAAGGATTCAAAGATCAAAGAAATAAATGAACCCATATTTTTGAACATCTGCTCTTGCCAAGCACTGGGCTAGACAAGATGCCTTCATTTCCTCATTTAATCCTCAAGTCAACACTATCGAGTGGATTTCTTTCTTTTTTGGATTTCCTTCCAATCTAGGTTACCACAGAGCACTGCATAGAGTTCCCTGTGCTATACACTACGTCTTCATTGGCTATCTGTTTTATACATAGTACCATCATGTACGGATGTCAACCCCAGTTTCCCAATTCAACCCACTCCCTCCTTCCCTCTTGGTATCCATACATTTGTTCTCTACACCTGTGCCTTTATTTCTGCTTTGTAAATAAGATCGTCTATGCCATTTTTTTTCAGACTCCACATATACATGTTAATATATGGCATTTGTTTTCTCCTTCTGACTTACTTCACTCTATAATGACAGTCTCTAAGTACATCCACATCTCTACAAGTGACCCGATTTCATCCCTTCTTATCTGCCCCTAAATACTGTGATTTGGACAGTTTGAGCAGGGACCCAGGAATCTATTTCTCAATAAATGCTGAAACTGATTCCAAATCATAGTAAGAGTTAAAAGCAAGAGGACCCCCTTGAAATATCCTTTGACCCCCACCTCTACCCCAAGGCCCAGTGAGGAGTGTGGAAAAGTTACCACCCTGATATGAGTTGGAGGGCTCTGTATCTTTCAAACCAGGGTTTTCCCTAAAGCCTGTGAGAATTCACGTTTAATTATTCTTTAGCTCTAAGAGACTAAGATTCTCTGATTCTGTGATTTTTGCCCAGAGGTCTGGCTCAGCAGGGGATGGAGGTGCACCCTGCAGTTTCCTGCTAAGGGGTAGAGGAGGCAGGCAGAACGGGCTTGGGGCAGGGAAAACGGCCTTACCAATCTGTTATACCATTTGATGAACATCTAGCTAACATAAGTATTTAATAAATACTTGTTGAGTGAATAAAATGTTTGTCAGAGTTACAAGTGTTGGAAACCCAGCTGAAATTTGCTGAGATAAAGAAGGGAAGGATACAGAGTGCCCCTTATGACTGAGGTGCAGCTGGGCCTCAGAAACCACAGCAGTCAGGGTCGCAAACAGTTCCAGGTCTCCCTGTCACCCATCCCGCCCTCTTTCAGCAGGTCAGCATCATTCCACCCAAGAAAAGCATGCTTTCCCCTATGTAGCATGAAAAGTGACAACCTACTCCTACCAAGCCTCACATCCAACAACTCCTGCTCTCACAAAAGACCTAGGATTTCCTTCCTCTTATTCCGGTTTGAAAAATCCCAAAGATGCCCTCCAACTGGCCCAGCTGAGTCAGGGATGCACCTCCGACCAAGTAGGTAGGATTACATAGCACATACCCTGTTCCTAGCAAAAAGGAAAGGTCCGCATAGTCAAAGCTATGGTTTTTCCAGTAGTCGTGTATGGATGTGAAAGTTGGACTATAAAGAAGACTGAGTGCTGAAGAATTGATGCTTTTAAACTATGGTCCTGGAGAAGACTCTTGAGAATCCCTTGGACTGCAAGAAGATCAAACCAGTTAATCCCTAAAGGAAATCAACTCTGAATATTCATTGGAAGGACTGGTTCTGAAGCTGAAGTTCCAATACTTTGGCCACCTGATGCGAAGAGCCAACTCATTGGGAAAGACCCTGTTGCTGGGAAAGATTGAAGGCAGGAGAAGAAGGGGCGGCAGAGGATGAAATGGTTGGATATCATCACAGACTCAATAGATATGAACTTGAGCAAATTCCAGGAAATACTGGAGGACAGAGGAGCCTGGCATACTGCAGTCCATGGAGTTGCAAAGAGTCAGACATAACTTGGACACTGAACAATAAAAATGTATCAGGCAGTTACTCCTTTAGGTGACTATTATAAAAAATAATTTGAGTGTTTTCCATTGTAAAGCATAGTAGAGTCAACTTTCCATTTTCATATTATATTATTTGGTCCTCAAAACAGCCCTGATTGGGGGTGGTAAAAGGAGCATTCTTTACTGTCTGACAGATTAAAAAAAAAACAACTGAGGCTCAAAGAGGTTAAGCAAGGCCCAAGTTAGGTTCAAGGGCTGGGACTAGACAACATGTCTTCTGACTCCTGGTTACATATTGATGAGCAAAAAAATAGATAAACATACAACAACAGTAATCACTGCCATTTATAAGTGCCAGGCCCTTTACATAAATTATTACATTTAATTCCAACTATCCTGTAAGTATTATTTTCATTCTCATTTTATAGATAAGAAATTTGAAACACAGAGTGGTTTTGTGACATGCTAAAAATTAGCTCAGAAAGGACAAAGCCAGGATTGGATCCATGATGCTTCCCATGTGAAAACCTGAGCCCTTTCTCCTGCCACATGCTGCTAAAAGAACATAATATCAGTGTCAGGTAATTTTGGAAATTCCAGAAAGTTCCTCAGCTTAAAACCCTCTCCCCATTGCCAGCTACAAAAGTTCAGCATTCCTACTTGTATAGCACAGAAAACTATATTCAGTACCCTATGATAAACCATAATGGAAAAGAATAATTTTTAAAAATATATATATATGTATAACTGAGTCACCTCGCTCTGCAACAGAAATTAACACAACATTGTAAATCAATTATACTTCAATAAAACAAAAAGATGAAATTGAAGAAAAGAAAACAAATGTTCAGCATTCCTTCCAATTAATGTTTATAATTCTTTGAGCCCAAGTCTGTTCCTGATGCTCCCACTGCTCCTAAATCACTTCAGTTGTGTCCGTCTCTGTGTGACCCTATGGACAGCAGCCCACCAGGCTCCTCTGTCAATAGGATTCTCTAGGCAAGAATAGTGGAGTGGGTTGCCATTTCCTTCTCCAAGTCTGCTCCTGTTCAGGTGCATATATGCCAGAAAGAGGGTTAATCACCCTAAACCAATGATTATGCAAGTACGGTCCCTGGACCAGCATCACCTGGGAGCTTGTTAGAAAAGCACATTCAGGACCCCACCCCAGGCCTACCTTGATGGGTTGAATTGTGTCCTCCTCAAATTCACATGCTGAAGTCCTAACTCTTCAGCATGTAGAATGTGACTATATTTGGAGATGGGCTTCCCAGGTGGCGCTAGTGGTAAAGAACCCATCTGCTGGTGCAGGAGATGTAAGGGACGCAGGTTCCATCCCTGGATCAGGAAGATCCCCTGGAGAAGGGAATGGCAACCCACTCCAGTATTCTTGCCTGGAGAATCCCATGGACAGAGAAGCCTGGCGGGCTACAGTCCATGAGGTCACAAAGAATTGGACGCTGAAGCAAGTTAGCATGCACACACATATCTGGAAATAGGGTCTTTAAAACAGTAATTAAGGTTAAGTGAAGTCGTTGGAGCGGCCCCTGATCGCACATGCCTGGTGTCCTTGTAAAAAGGGAGATTAGGGCACAGACACACACAGGGGAGGACCTCATGAGGACACCAGAGGAAGATGGCCATCTATGAACCAAGGAGAGAGGCCCTCAGAAGTAACCAACCCTATCAACATCTTGATCTCAGGCTTCTAGCCTCCAAAAAAGTAAGAAAATAAATTTCTCTTGCTTAAGCTCCCCTGGCCTGTGGTTGTTTCTTATGGCAGTGCCAGCTAACTAATACACCAACTAAATCAGAAATTCTGGGCCCTAGCAGTTTGAGTTTTAACAAGCCCTCTAGGCGATTCCGATGCACACTCAGTGTGAGAACCACTTCTCTACGCCGTAATCAGACATGTACACCTCTCTGTTGCTAGGACATATGAATACAAGCCTGGACCTGCCTTCAGCTGTGGTTCTAGCCTGGTGGGGCCAGCCTGTCTGAGAGAATGAAGTCAGATGCAGAGAGAAGCAAAGAAGAAACTTGGAAAGGGAGAGAGAGAGAAAACAACAGTGAGCAGAGATGGAAGAAATAGATGACAGTGTTCAAGTTCATAGGAGGCCACTCTGGGGTATCCCTGACCAGCTCACTCCTAAGTTTTGACACTTAAAAGACATCTTTGTCAGTTTCATGTCTGTAAATAGAATATATGCTCCCAACAGATAAGACCTGGTTCATTTTCCCTACATTCTCCACAGCTCTGAGCAACAGGATCAGAGAATAGCAGATGTCTTCCAAGTAACTGTTGCCTGGTGAACACTCACAAACCACTCCTCCTTCTGGGCCCTGTGGCCTTGGCTGAGTGCTGGCCTCATCGACTCTTGCCTAGAGCCCCACAGCAGCCCCTAACTGGTCTTCTACATTCAACCTCTCCTCCTCACCCTCCCACATCCTTCTACCTTGCAGTGGAGGGAGCCAATTAATCCCCTGGCACTTTGTGACCACACTGCTGCCCTGATGACCCCCCCTTCCGATAGCTCCCCACAGTCTTCCGATCCTTCCGGAGCTGTTTTGTTAACTCCTCCCCCAAGTCCTAACCATTGACCCTTGCTCATCTGTGTGGGTGCACCTCTTAGCCCCCAGCATCTGGGACAGAGACCAGCTAGCTAGCCACCAAATCCATTTTGCCTTCCTTCTGGGAACACGTCTAGACTATATTACCCAAACTCCCTTGCAGCTCACCATATCTATGTGTCTAGCCAATGAAATGTAAGAGGAAGTGATGTGCATCACTTCCCAACTTGGCCCATAAAAACTTACTGCATGGGGACTTTCCTGGTCGTCTAGTGGTTAAGAATCTGCTCGGGTTCTATCCCTGATTAGGGAACTAAGATCTCACATGCTGAGGAGCAACTAAAGAGTCTGTGAGCTGCAACAAAAGATCCTACACACCACAACTAAGACCCGACACAGCCAATATACAAATATTTTTTAAAAACACCTGCATGACCCTCTGTACTCTTTTCCCCCATCTACCAGCTGGAGGTCAACACCCAGGGTGACCTTGGCAGATGCAGGGAAGGCTGTGGAGCCTCTGCTGGCCTGGATTAATACCGGTGAGGTTCAGAGTACCGCTCTTCCCCCACTGTCACTGACTGAACTCTACATGAGCAAGAAATTAACACCTATTATGTTAAGCCATTGTCTGTTATAGCATCTGGTGTTAAGCAGAAACCATGGCCTGGATCATTCCAGACTCGTTTGGGGCCTCAAAAGAGACTTGCTGTGTCTCTCTGTTCTCTCTGCTTCATCATCCTGTCCAATCCCATCCACTCTTGGAGTCTGGCTCTGGTCTGCCCCCCTCCACAGCGACTTCCCTCACCCCTCTATGCCCTATACCCCAGGCTCAGTGGATCCCCTCTCTTTGCACCATGGACTCGCTAACACTTACTGAGCACTCACTATGTGCAAGGCTCTGTGCTTAGGCTTTATAATCATTAACTCTGACTCCTCGTCACCATGAGAAGTGGATGCAACATTCTCCCCATTTTAGAGATGAAGCATGGAGGACTAAGTGACTTGCCCAAGATCACACAGCTAGTAAGTGGCAAAGTTAGGATTTCAACTCATGAAGATTGGCTCCAGAGGCCCCACTTTTAACAGTGACACAATACTGCCTCTCCATACCCCCATTATTTTTCTCACATCTTCTCCTATGATGATATTTTTAAGTGCAAATTAAATATAATGTGATCCTTTAATTAGAGAGCACAGTGTACACTGAGCAGATAGTGGTTGGTTATAACACAGTGGAGAGGGAGAATCTGCTACAGGGGAATCAGTGGAGGAGGTGGATGGGGGCTGGGGCCCTGCAGTCCTGGTGTCTCTAGGCTGCTTCCTTAGAGGGGCTTGGCCCTTTTTTCCTCCGGCAGTGAACAGTCAAGGCAAAGGAAGGAGAGAGGAATCTGTCCTAGGACAATGTTGCAGTGATAGGAAAAGAAAGGCCGTTCATCTTAAGCAAAAGTTGGGGATGTCTAAGGCTGGATTTGCTCCGTGATGTTCAGGTTTTATAGCCATACACTTAAAGCTGTAAAAGCACCTTTATTATTGACGTTCCTAAAGGAAAAATAACTTTGTTATGGCGAGTCTGAAACTGCCTAGCCCTTAACCTCTTTCTCCCCATTGAGGCAATTGTCTCTATGATTCCATTTTTTATAACATAGGATTTTTCAGAATGCAACCTCTACATCCAAATAGAACACAGCACACCCCTGGTATCTGTTGGGATGTCAGTGCCCACAGCTGAGTGCCCTGAGGGCAAGACCAGGTCAGCTCCACTGCTGGGACCTCAGCAGCTGGCACAGAGCCAGGCATGGTCTCTGCCACCACCACCATCCTTCCTGAGATCCCAGTCTTCCTTTCTCTCCTCTGTCATATCTTCTGGCAAACAAAGCGTCACTAGCTGGTCTGACCCACCTGGTCTCTCTCCTGCACTCCTAGCCTCTGTTACTGCAAACCACAGTGCCCAGAGCCCATCAGCCTGTGAAACCCCAGCACACGCCAGCACACGCTGCACCATCACCATTATAAAACTCGCAGTAGCCCAAATAGACCGGGGTTCAAATCCCAGCTCTACTACTTCATAGCTCAAAGATCTGCAGCCTCTCTAACCATCAACTTCTTCATCTGTAAAATGGAGACAATAAAACACCTAGTGGTCAGGGTTGTTGTGACGATTCAGTTCAGTTCAATCGCTCAGTCATGTCCAACTCTTGGCGACCCCATGGACTGCAGCACACCACTGCAGCGGTCCATCACCAACTCCTAGAGCTTGCTCAGACTCATGTACATCGAGTCAGTGATGCCATCCAGTCATTTCCTCCTCTGTTGCCCCCTTCTCCTCCTGCCCTCAATCTTTCCCAGCATCAGGATCTTTTCAAATGAATCAGTTCTTCACATCAGGTGCCCAAAGTATTGGAGCTTCAGCTTTAGCATCAGTCCTTCCAATGAATATTTATGATTGATTTCCTTTAGGATTGACTGGTTGGATCTCTTTGCAGTCCAAGGGACTCTCAAGAGTCTTCTCCAACACCACAGTTCAGAAGCATCAATTCTTCAGCACTCAGCTTTCTTTATAGTCCAACTCTCACATCCATACATGACTACTGGAAAAACCATAGCTTTGACTAGATGGACTTTTGTTGGCAAAGAAATGTCTTTGCTCTTTAATATGCTGTCTAGGTTGGTCATAGCTTTTCTTCCAAGGAGCAAGAATCTTTTGATTGCATGGCTGCAGTCACCATCTACAGTAATTTTGGAGCCCAAGAAAATAAAGTCTGTCACTGTTTCCATTGCTTCCCCATCTGTTTGCCATGAAGTGATGGAACTGTATACCATGATCTTCATTTTTTGAATGCTGAGTTTTAAGCCAGCTTTTTCACCCTCCTCCTTCACTTTCATCAAGAGGCTCTTTAGTTCCTCTTTACTTTCTGCCATAAGGGAGGTGTCATCTGCATATGTGAGGTTATTGATATTTCTCCCAGCAATCTTGATTCCAGTTTGTGCCTCATCCTGCCCAGCATGTCACATGATGTACTCTGCATATAAGTTAAATAAGCAGGGTGACAATATACAGCCTTGATGTACTGCTTTCCCAATTTGGAACCAGTCTGTTGTTCCATGTCTGGTTCTAACTGTTGCTTCTTGATCTGCATACAGATTTCTCAGGAAGCCAGGTAAGGTGGTCAGGTATTCCATCTCTTTAAGAATTTTCCACAGTTTGTTGTAATCCACATAATCAAAGGCTTTAGTGTAGTCAATGAAGCAGAAGTAGATGTTTTTCTGGAATTCTCTTGCTTTTTCTATGCTCCAACGGATATTGGCAATTGGATCTCTGGTTCATCTGTCCTTTCTAAATCCAGCTTGAACATCTGGAAATTCTCAGTTTACATACTGTTGAAGCCTAACTTGGAGAATTTTAAGTGTTACTTTGCTAGTGTGTGAGATGAGTGCAAATGTGTGGTAGTTTGAACATTCTTTGGCATTGCCTTTCTTTGGTATTGGGATGAAAATAGACCTTTTCCAGTCCTGTGGCCACTGCTGAGTTTTCAAAATTTTGCTGGCATATTGAATGCAGCACTTTCACAACATCATCTTTTAGGATTTGAAATAGCTCAGCTAGAATTCCATCACTTCCACTTTGTTCATAGTGATGCTTCCTAAGGCCCACTTGACTTCACACCTCAGGATGCCTGGCTCTAGGTGAAAGACCATACCATCATGGTTATCTGGGTCATTAAAGCCATTTTTGTATAGGTCTTCTGTATATTAAATATGATAATATATAGAGCCTGGCATAACTCTTAACATACATACATCAAACGAATGGTTAAATAGCACTGTTTCTTCTGCACAAAAGTCCTGAGGCAGCAGCAGAGGTGGTCCTAGTATTCATTTTCAAAAGAGGAAACTGAGGCATAAGAGCCTAGGGGACAAGCTTTGGATCACATATCTTACAAATCCTACGTCCTCCCTTCCTGCTTCAGCATCCTATGAGCAACCCCAGAAATCCCCACTCAAGCAAGGGAAACAGGGGAGGACAAGTAGCATTTATGGTGGTTGAGGGTCTAGATGAGCCAGCTAGACCTACAGACTGGCCCCATGAGCTGGACCTGCCCTTTGCCCCAATTTCTCTCAAAAAACCCAGAACCACAGGAGCCATGGGGTAGTGACCCCCTGTTCTGGCACTAACGGTCCTGCACTGTTAGAGGTGGGAGCACTAGCTTCTACCTTCTACTCCACAAGTCAGCAGCTGTGTGAATTTAGGAAAGTCACTCCTCTCTGAGCCTCCCTTTCCTCACTTATCCCTCCCTGGGAGTAATAATACCTGCTCTTAAAAGTTATTCAAAGATCCAGTGAACTGTTGCATGTAAAGTACCTAACACAAGACACAAGACCTGATCCACACAGGTGTGCTGTGTAAGCAGAAGCTGTTTGACAATGATGGTGGTGATGGTCATGATGCTGATGACATAAAATCTCTTCTCAGTGGGAATGGACCAAGGCCTCAGCGAGATTCGCCCCCCTACACACACCCGGTAAGCACTAAACGTGCTTATTCTGGTGGGTCAGGGACACTATTAGAAACCAGGGTGAGTCCAAGTGCCGCTGGATATTCCTGCGCCCAAACCTGCCCTCCCTTCATCTATCTCCTTCAAGTTCTTGAGTGAAGAAAGAACCCAGGCAATAAACAGAAAATGAATGGCTTGGTTACACTGATTTTTAAAAGTAGCCTTGACCCCAAAACCAATTCTGAGAGCTGGCTGGGCCATGGGAAGTCTCTTTCACCTAAATAAGCTGAAACAGAACCAAGGCAGGCCTCCAGCTGACTATTCCAGCCCATGACTGAGCCCAAGTCTTGGCAAACAGCCCCTTCTATACCTAGGTAAACTTGGGAGGAGACCAAGGGCAGAGGAGGGATGCTACCTGATGCCCTGAGTAGTGTGAATGCTCTGGGGGAGAAAGCAAGCTCAGAGGGAACCAGGGAAATCCAAGATCAAGAGATGGAGCAGGACTGCAGCAGAGAAGAAAGTGAAGTCACATTCATGAGCTGTCCTTGATCACCTTTGAAATTTCCAAAATTCCCCCAACCCAGAAAGGACCCCACAGATCAGCAGTCTTCTAAAGGCTAGACTCCACCAGAGCCTCTGGGGGTCCAATCCTTTTCAACTGGTGTGACACCCCAGAAGATGAGCCCACATTTCACCTCTTGCTGGCCCCAGGTCTCTGCTCCAGCCAGGCCATCCCCTTGCTGGACAGGCAGCAGTAAGAACTGGTCCCACACAGTTTCTGCGCATTGAAATCTGGCCCAAATCCTTTAGCCTTATGTTTGCAGCCCACATCTCTGCTTCCCGTCAGCCTCAGGCCCAATGTGCCTCTACTTTGATCATCCACAGCCCCATTTGCCCAAGCCCACTCCAAGTCATGCTGGTTCCAGCCTTCCCTGTCTACACTAGCACCCCACCTCCCGCTTCTGAGCTCCCACAGCCCATTCTCTCTGCTTCCTCATTTGCTATATTGGCCATTAAAAAAAAACAAACCCTTAACAGAGAGCACCTTGTATATCGTCAGCAGACGTTAAGCCCCTATTTTATGTTAGAGGTTTGGGGAATACAAAGACAAGAGGACATGGTCTCCGACCTCAAGGAGCTCCTGGACCAGGGTGGACAGCACTCCTAGCTAGAAGCCACGATGGCACGGTGAGAGGATGAGAGCGTGACGAGCCTCGTGTGGAGTTCAGAAGGGGGACGGAGGTGGGCAGGTTTCTTGTGCACTCCGTCGCTTCAGCCGTGTCCGGCTTTCTGCAACTCCATGGACTGCAGCCCACTAGGCTCCTCTGTCCATGGGGTTCTCCAGGCAAGAGTAGTGAATAGGGTTGCCATGGCCTCCTCCATGGGGCCTTCCTGACCCAGGGATCGAACCCTCATCTCCTGCATCTTCCGTACGGCAGGCGGATTCTTTACTCACTGAGGCACTGGGGAAGACCCAAGGCTTCTTGGGAGAGGCTGCATACCAGCAACGTCATCAGAAACGGCTGGATTCCAGCAGCAGATAGAATAGAGAGGGCATTCGAGGCTGAAGTATACTGTGGGCAAAAACTTGGAGTGTGAAATTGCCTCCATGAGAACAGAAAGTATTTCCAATTGCCTAGAATGTACATATAAATTACATGTACTAGTAACCACGTAGAATATTTCGCTGGTTGAATCAGTCTTTCGTGAAAGAGCCTTGAGTGGAAGAATGATACACTTGTTCCTAGATATGTTGAGGGAAAGAAAGAAAGAAAGAGAAAATAGGGCCTTTGAAAGATTCTCAGGAGGAACAAACATCATCGAAATGTCGTCACAGGAACATTAAGCTGGCAGTGCGAGGAGGCTGTATTAAAATGAGAAGAAACTGGGTACAGATAAACGAAATACCATCTCACATTCATCAGACGGGTGAGAACAGAATATTTGATAACATCAAGTGTTGGGGAAAATATGAATCTATGGAAATTCTCAGATGCTACTGATGGAAGTGGTAATTGTTACAACCATTTTGGAAACCAACACATTAATTTATATAGCTTGAATATTTGCCTATGTCCACATGCAACCCCTATGACTCAGCAGTTTCACTTAGACCAATATTCCTTAGAGCAGCTGTTTTAAGGGTGTTTCAGGGACCCTGAGACTTTTTCAGGGGAATCCATAAGGTCAAAAACACTTTTGTAATATATTTGAAAGGCATTATTTGACTTTTTCTCTCTTGTCTCACAAACATACAGAGGAGTTTCACAGGAGCTGTGTAACATAAGATATCTCAACAGACTGTACATGGAAGTAGATATCTGCTATCATCTATAAAGCCAGACACTAAAGACATTTGCAAAAATTTAATAATGCCACTCCTTTTACTTAATTTGTCTTAGTAAATGTAGTGATTTTTCACTTAAAATATATGATTTATATTAACATATCATGAGTTTGTTATTGCCATTTTTAAATGAATTAATAAATAATATGGTTGTATTTTTCTGTTTTAATTTCTAATATAGTAAAATCTATAGATATAATGCACATAAACAAAAGTTCTCTGGAATATTGAAAAAAAAAATGTTTGATATCCACTACCCTAGACAAATTCTTGCACATGTGTACCAGTGACATGAATAAGAATACCTGTAACAGCATTATCTTAGCAAAATATCTGTAGTAGTAAAAACTGGAGACAACTCAAATGTCCACAGACAAGAGAATGGATAAAATTATTATAGTATAGTCACACATACTTTAGTGGAATATCATACAGCAACGAAAACAAATGAACTACAGCTTAAAAAAACCAACAGGATATTTCTCAGATTTATTTTGATTTACATTAGGCAAAATCAAGGCAGAAAATAGAACATACTTCACAATATCATTCTTACAAAGCTCAAAAAAGCTATAAAATAGGTATGTACATTTAAGGACACAAACATAAGTGATAAGTTTTTTTTAAGCAAGAGAATGATAAATACACAATCCACCCTCTCAGATGGAAGCTGAAAGCTGAGATAAAGAACGGAGAACTACACAATGAGCTGCTGTTGATAAGCTTCCAATTATTGAAGTGGGCGGTGACTGATGAGAAGCCCTTTTATGATGATGCTTCATAATTATATATGTGGTATATATCTTTTTGTATGTATCAAATATAATATGAAAAAATACTCCTAGTATTCAGACTCTGGTTTCTAAAGAACATTTCCCACTAAAAAAGGGGAGGAGACAATTGGTAAGTAACATTTTAAACTAGGAGGTAAATTAGTTTAAACTACCGAAATCCCCTTTTGCCCCAAGCCCTTGGAGAAATGGCTGATTGCAGGCCTGGGGCAGGAAATGCACAAAATGGGGCATCCTGTCATTCTAGAAAGCAAGGAAGCTAGCAGAGACTACTGAGGTTATAATCAAAAGCAGTTGAAGAGGTTCCCATTAACCAAAGATAGGACCATTTGAGCATTAATAAAGACAAAAACTGAAATGGACTGAAAAACTTCCCTTTTATTTAAATCCATGAGTTCATAATGAAACAATATCATCTCATTCGTCACCTTTTGATAATGCTAGGAAACCAACCCATTATTTTTTAAATTGAAAATAAATGATAAGAATCAAGCATTTTTCCTGCTTTTCCTATATGAATTGTACCTCAGGGTATCCAAATAGTTTATGAGAGGATGTTACTCTTTAAACAAGTCCAGCTAAAGATCAAAGGAAAAAGTGATCCTGTGGTGGTTATCGTTCCCCTTGAAGCTATGAATGCCTAGATGGCTAGCACATCACTTGGCAATCCTCTTAGGTTATCCAACTGTGCCCCCAAACTGCCCACAATCAAACTGAAACACCTCATTGGTCAACTTCCCTGAATTTACTTCATCAAGTTAGAAAGGTCCTACCAGAGGCACTCATGATTCAGGATTCTCTTCCTTTGGCAGATCCCTACTTCCCTGCATAGCAGTGAGTAGGAATAAGGCTAGAATCAGGAACCTCTCCTCAATTCTTAAAGATATTGCAAAATTCACTTCTAAAGCAGTAGCTCTCAGAAAAAAATCCTAAGCCTCTTTGGCCAAAGTTGTTCTTGATAATAGGACAGTCCTTGATTAATCTTTCAGCTAAGCAAGGAGGTGTCTACTGTGACCAATACTACTTGCTGCCGCTGGATTAACACTTGTGGGGAAGTTGAAGTTCAGCTGTTTAAGATCACTGAACAAGTCACTTGGCTAAGAAACCAACGAGATCTTTCTTTGACTTATTTGGTATTGATATTTGGGCCTTGGGGACCATAGCTCTGAAGTGCACTCCACATATTAGGAATTATCTTGTTTATAATAATCATAATGGTCTCCCTAACGCACTATATTCTCTCAAAATCTTTAAATGCATGTTTGCAGCCACTAACTACCAAGTAAATTATCTTCCTAGGACTGGAATATCAGAAAAGAAATGAAGAAAATGACCAAAAATGGGTTTCCCATGTGGCACTAGTGGTAAAGAACCCACCTACCAATGCAGGAGACAGATGAGGTTTCAATCCTTGGGTCCGGAAGATTCCCCATCTTGGGGAATGGAAGTTGCCCATTCTTCCCGGAGGAAGAAATGGCAACCCACTCCAGTATTCTTGCCTGGAAAATCCCAAGGACAGAGGAGTGTGGAAGCCTCAGTCTATGGGGTCATAAAGAGTCGGACATGACAGAGACAACTTAGCATGCAAATGAATTTGAAATTATGAACTGTAAATACCACCTAGATCCTGCAAAAAAGACATTATAACCTGTGAACCTCATACAAAACTAGAAAAAACTGTAAGAACTTCAGGACAGTAACAAGGAGTGATGTTAAGCCCCTAAATTTTGATCAGATCTCCATTAGACTCTCTCAGTTGACAACATCCCAAAATGGAGTCACTTATGCTAAGCCCCATGTCATCAAACCAAGACTTAATACTTAATTACAGTTTCAGCCTCTCCCAAGAATGAAATCTTAAACCAGTCAGGAGCTACCTAGTCAGAACTAGTGAGTCAATCTGCCTGATAGACCCCTGTCAACCCCTAAAGGAAGGTGACCTTGCACAACCAGTTTGTTCCCTTCTGCCTGTAAAGTTCCTCTATTTTGTATAGGTCCTCAGAACTCCTTTCTCTCTGCTAGATAAGATCCTGCCCAACTCATGATTTGTTGAATGAAACCAATAAGATCTTCAAAAATTATTTTAATGGCAGACTATCATTATTGTGCAAATGCTGAAGAAGTAATGGATTGATGGCAGCTAACAACAAAAAGAGATGCGATGATACAATTTGTGCCTCATGGTAAAAGTTCACCCCACCTCTGAAGTATTCTAATTCAGAATTCAAATCTGATGATGCCTCTAGATTTAACTCCTAATATACAGCAAATACAGGGGGGAAATGACCATATCAAAGGACACCATGGGATACAAGCAGCAAAGTCCAGATGTGGCAAACAGGATAAACAACCAAGTTTCCTCAACAAATATAGAGCTGGGGGAAAATAGGAGTAACCTACAGATTAAAAAAGATTTAAAAGACATTATAACCCGCTTGCAATATATAGAACTTACTTGGATTCTGAATCACATAAAATTTTAAAGAAACAAAATTATGAATTAACTCAGGAAATTTGAACACTAACTGCATATTTGATGATATTAAAGAATTCTTTATTTTTAGGCATGGTAATGATATCATGCAGGCTTAGTTGCTCAGTCACATCCAGTTCTTTGTGACCCCATGGGCTATAGATCACCAGGCTCCTCTGTCCATGGGATTCTCCAGGCAAGAACACTGGAGTGGGTTGCCATTTCCTTCTCCAGGGGATCTTCCTGACTCAGGGATCAAATCCAGGTCTCCTGCATGGCAGGCAGATTTTTTGCCATCCAAGCCACCAGGGAAGCCCCTAATGATATTATAGTTATGTATTTTTCCAATTTTTATTGTGGTAAAATATACAGAATATAAAATTCACCATCTTAACTATTTTTAATAGTTCAGTGGAATTAAATGTATTCATAACATTGTGCTACCATCCCCCACCATCCATCTCCGCAACTCTCTTCACCTTGTAAAACTGAATTCTGTACCCATCAAACACTAACCCCTCCTTCCAGCCCCCGGCAACCACCATTCTACTTTCTGTCTCTATGATTTTGACTACTCTAAGTACCTCCAGTAAGTGGAATCATATGGTGTTTGGCTTTCTGTGACTAGTTTATGTTTATAGCTATGTATTTTAATATATTCTTATATTTATAGGCCTGATGATATTTTGTCTAGTCTAGGCTTTGCTTTAAAAATAGTCTAGGGGATTCAGACAGACTGATTTTAAGGCAACTCCATCTATTGTATGACCGTTCATCTCTGATACTTAGTTCATCTTTTCTTCCATTTGCTGAATGGGAATAATAATGGCACATATTTCAAAAAAAAATTTTAAGTATTAAATTAACTCACATGCATAATGCTTAAGAGTACCTACTTATAGACAGGTATCTAATAAATGCTATTTTCCCCATTCATTTACATTATTCTTTAAATAAATGCTTGTTCATTTGAAAAGATATTTCACATACTGATTAAAAAAAAAAATATGTATTTGAGAATTGACTGACTGGAAAGGTTAACATTTCAGTTCAGTTCAGTTGCTCACTCGTGTCTGACTCTTTATGACCCCATGGACTGCAGCATGCTAGACCTCCCCGTCCAGCACCAACTCCTGGAGCTTGCTTAAACTCATGTCCATCGAGTCAGTGATGCCATCCAAAAGAAAAGTTATTTTATATACGTATATACACACACACACACATATAAATAATCTATGGGGACTTCCCTGGTGGTACAGTGTATGGGAATCATCCTGCCACTAGAGGGGACATGGGTTCAATCCCTGGTCCAGGAAGATCCCATGGAGCATGCCACAATGCCTCAGAGCAACTAAGCCCGTGCTCCACAACCACCGATCCCACACTCTAGAGCCCATGAGCCACAACTGCTGAGCCCACATGCTGCAACTACTGAAGCCCACGCACTGAGAGCCTGTCCTCCCCAACAAGAGAGGCCGCTGCAAGCAGAGGCTTATACACCACAACGAAGAGCAGCCCCCAGTTGCTGCAACTGGAGAGGGCCCATGTGCAGCGATGAAGACCAAGCTCAACAAAAATAAATAAATAAATAAATGTTTTTAAACAATAATAATCTGGGGGCATGAGGAGAGTGGGCAGGAGTAGATGAAACAAGGCAGGCTGTGGGTTGATGACGATGAAGCTGGGTGACAGGTACACAGGGGTTCATTACTCCCTCTCCTTTTGTATGAGCTTGGACTTTCCATAATAAATCTTTTTGTAAAGAGCAAAAGCAAAACAAAGATATTTCCAAGCAATAGCAACAACAAAAGAAAGAGAATACAGAAGCAGGAGGGGGTTACAATCGTGCAGAGGGGAGGACAGCGATGCCATCGAGAGAGAGACAGAGAGAGAGCCGGAAAAGCAGCTTGGGAGGAGCAGTGATAAATAGGGTTTTGCACACATTGACTTCGAGATGCCAAACTCCCTCATTTAAGCATCCAGGCAGAATCAGTGCATCTTGGAAAGATCATTTTTTAAAAAACTCCAAAACTAAGCCGACAAGTTCCAACACAACCAGGGAGAGCTCAATCCTCTACACTGCCTAATCTGGGAAATCAATTGTTGTCTCCGCCCTATGTTTCCAGTCCGTAACTCAGTTCTGTATCTGTGACAAACAGCTTCCCAGTCCCATGGTGACCAGACATGATGCCGCATTCGGTACCTTGGAAACCATGAGAGAAGGGAGGAGATCGTGACAGGGTGGGGGCCAGGAGCGCTTCTCAGAGAAATGATTTCGCCTCACCTGCCGGGGAAACTGAGGCTTGGCGAGCACAGAGCTTATCCCCAGTAGAGACACCAGCAGAGCTCAGGGATCAGTGTTCTCAGCTGAGAGGGACTGGGACAAGGAGGCAAAAGGTAAGTAGCATTTTTAACTACAAATGGAGGACCTTTTTCATGCCAAGCCCACTGGTCATCCCACAGGCAGCCCATCACTCCTAGGAACACTGAAAACTTCAAGTTTACAAGGACTGAGATCTGCTGGAAGTCAGCAGTGGGGACTCCTCCCATCTCCCATGTCTGCCCCCTCAATTCCTGCAAGATGGAGCCATACCCTCATATCACGGAGCCCCCACCATCCACCCATGCACCCAGGCAGAAGCCAAAGGACCAATCCTTATGCCATGTCTGAGTCCCTCACACCTCACAAGGATCCATCATCCCTCCTCCATCCATTATTATTTACTGAGCACCTGCTGTGTGCTGGATACTCTTTTATGGTTGACAACATGTCAATGAACGAATCAGAAAAATCCCTGCCTTTGAGGAACTTATGTTATAGTGGAGGGAGACAAACAATAAGCATAACAAGTAAGTTGATTATGCAGCACATCTAAAAGTACAGTGAAAGACCAGGGTGGTAGAGGTTGGGGTTCTGGGTGGGGAGTGGTCCGTCACTGAGAACCATCTCTGCCTCCTCACTGCCCTGAACCAGGCCTCCCTCTCTCTCCTGGACCACTGCAGCTGCCTCTTCACAGCCCTCCCTGTCCCCACCAGCCCCCTCCCATTCATCTTACAGTCAAGTTCATCTTGCTCAATCACAGATCAGATCATGTCATTCCTTATGTCCCTCTTATGCCGGTAAATCCCTCCTTAGCATCCGCCTGCTCAGCTCATCACCCACCACATGCTCCTCACACAGCCCTGCCCTCCAACTGTGCAGGCGTGCTGAGTCGATTCTGTTGTGTCCAACTCTGTGCAACCCTATGGAGTGTAGCCCCCTGCCCCAGGCTCCTCTGTCTATGGGGATTCTCCAGGCAAGGATACTGGAGTGGGTTGCGTGCCCTCCTCCAGGGGATCTTCCTCACCTAGGGATTGAACTTGTGTCTCTTATATACCCTGCATTGGCAGGCAGGTTTTTGTTTTTGTTTTTTTAACCACTAGTACCACCTGGAAGCCTGTCCTCCAAGCCACACCAAAGAATATTGCACCCCTGCCCATCCTGCATGGATGTCAGCCACCCCGCCCTGGTCCTGAGCTCTGCAACAACCACCCTCAGCCTAGCTTTCCTCACTCTGCTGATGAATCCTGCCCCGAGACAACCTGGGAGCTCAGGCTCTCCATTACCAGACAAGGCAGCAAAAAATCAAGGACCGTGGCCTCTGCCTTACATTGCGTTTCCTACAAACAGACTCTCAAGTGAGGAGTCATGTACAGAAGACTTACTGGGGAGTCCTCTCTGGAATCACCCCTGTAACTGAGCAGATACACAAGCTGACCTACAGTGAATTGCAACTGGTATCTCAGCAGATCCCACAGAGAGCCCTGGATCTGGGATGGCCCCTCAGAAGCATCCCAAATGAAGGAAGAGAGCTAGGCTCTTATACTCCCACATGGGCGCAAGGCCCCTTCCTAGCCACAGTGATCCCCTGAGATAAAGCCCATGCAAGGGTGAGGCAGTTCCTACAGCCAAGGACAACTTTCAGTGAGCCACCAGCAACCGACATTCCCAGCAGTTGGAGGATGGTGTGTTGACCCGGGGGAGGGGATCCAGGCCAAACACCACAGTATCCACTACAGCCTCTGACAGACCTGAGTTTGAAACTTGCTTCTGTCACTTACAGCAGTGTGACCTGTGTGGAGATAATAACAGTCTCTGCCACTCACTGGATGCTGGGAGTCTTAAATAAGAGAAAACTGTCCGGATAAAAATGGCAGCTGAACTTTAATGCTTATCTTGTCTCTCTCTCTGCACCCCCCTCCCCTAAAATGACAATAAGGAAAAGAGAAGATATAAACCCAGAGGACAGGAAGCAAAGAAGAGGAGTCATAATGGATGAGAAAGTTCAACGAATTTCTGTAAGATTGAAAGGGACCAGAGGAGTGAGTGGTACTTATGTTGCAGAGTGATGGGACCTAAGCCCTCACACTCCACCACTGCTGAATGAGTGCTCTCGGAATAGCCACACTTGCCTTCTCTCTACATACTTTGGGGGCTGAATACCCCTGTCTGGTAGAATGTTCCTCAGAATGCCCATATAATATCTCCTGCAGTTAATTCATCTGCTTTTCCCAGAAACAATTGTTTATTCCTAAACCTGTTTATGCCAGCTATACTTGCTCTTGTAATTATGAGTCAATTTAATATTAATAAGCCAATAAAATATGATAGTGAAAGGGAGCTATTTTATGAAACTAAGTTGAAAGCCTTGAAAAACTCAGTGAAGGCAGATTGCTATTTAAAAACATGTTCATATGAGTTACAGACAAGCAATTGTAACAGATTGGAAGGAAATTATATAAATCTAGAAGGAATCTGTGTTCAGATTGTTCCATAAGTTCCTGTAAGTTTAGCTGTACTATAAAGAAGCAAACCAGGATCTGGTAGACAATGCTTTAAGCACTGGGATTTGTGCAAGAAAAACCTTACAGAATTCCCATGAATAGACCCATACTCAAAGAAAAAGGAATAGGCATTTGTATGTTTTAAGTTAAAATTAAATGTTTACAGTGTGTTTTATTTTTCAATGATTTCTTGCATGGAACAATTTTTGATGACCTAAACTTTTACTAGTTTCTACTGAATCACATACGACCTGCAGAAGGTGTACCACTGAGAAGAAAGTCAATGGCTCTGCTGAGCTGGGAAGGGGGCAGGGAATAGAAGATGAGATTCTGAGGCCAGAAAGGGCAGAAAACAGAAGGATTAACTGAGAATCTGCCCGGGGAACGGTCAGACCCCACAGCCCTCTTCTCTACTCTGTAGAGAATAAGGCTGCAAGCAGTGATCACAAGACCCATCACCATGTACCAGGATAATAGTTTTACAAACCCAACAACCCATGGGGTAATATTCTTATTAGGTCTAATTTTCAGATAGAAAACTGAGGCACGGGAAGATTAAATGACTTATCCAAAGTCATACAGCTAGTAAGTGGCAGAGGTGGGATTCAAACCCAGGTATTCTGGCTCCAGAATCCATGCTTTTAACCACATCCATCCTGCCTTACAGAGTGGCCCCAGAGAAAAGAACTCCCCTTGTTGATATTTATCTGTCTCCCAACCAAAAGGCCAGACCCTATCTGATCCACCTAAAGGGAAACTGGTACAATGCCTTCACAGGACATCAAATGCCAGTCAGCTTCTTGGACCCTCATCCTAATTGCGTACAGAAACCTAAGATCACTAAATATCAGCGAAATCTCCAACATGGGGAGGGACACAGAGTCAGAGAGAGACCACAATAAATCAAACAAACAAAACAGGTCAACTAGAGGAGACAGAGATAAGCCAGGGAACAGGAGGAGAAAATCACTAAGTAATATCCTGAGAGATAAATAAAGCAGCTATATCAATTGTTTTATTTGGGGGAGAACAAGGAACAAATAAGAACTCTTAGAAATTAAAAATATAATAGCTGAAGTTTAAAAGTTCAGTAGAAGGATTAGACATAAATTTAAGCAAATAATCTAGACGCAGAACAGAGAGACAAGGGCAAAGGAAATAAGAGAAAAGAGGCAAGGAAGATCAGGTCCAGGATCCAACTCACAGGAACTTCAGAGAGGAAAGAGGAAGAAGGAAATTATTAAATAAAAAGTATTTTGTCTCCATGGAACTGAAGGACATGAGTCTCTAGATTGAAAAGGGCCACCCAAGGACTAGCACAATGGATGACAGTCACAAACATGTCACAAGCATTCTGAAGTTCCAGAATTCCGAGGATAAACAGAAAACCCTAAAAAACAGAGAGGGAGAAGAAGAGAGAGGTTACATATAAAATAAGGAATCAGAAAGCACAAAGATTCTGCACAGTAAATCCAGGTGCAGAAGACAATGGAACAGAGCACAGAGTTTCTGAAGGAGAATAATTTCCAACCCAAAATTCTATGCTTAGCTGAATTATCAATCAAGTACAAGAGTAGAATATAGATTAAGTCCACATACATGAAAATTTCCCACCCCTGCCCAGTTTCTTAAGAAGCAAATGGAATTGCCCAAAGAAGGGAGTAAACAAACAGAACCAGACAGAGGGCCAAGAAACGGGAACTGGGAAGTAAGCTTTGGGGAAAAGAGCCCCAGCAGACAGCTGGCCAGTGCAGCTTAGGAGGGACCATCTCTGGGAGAAGGAGGCCCAAGTCAGAATGTGGAACATGACAGAGGTTTTGTGGGGGGAAATATGGGTTGAGAGGTGTAAGGCAATTCTGATACAGCATTTGGGGAAATGAAGAGCCACATTTTCTTAATAGGAAGGCTGATCACTGAGTTACCTAAATATAGTGTTCCAGATATACTGGACAGGGGAATAGGGTTGGAACACAGCTAATTCTTTATTTATTCCAACGGGCAGACAATAGGTAATGTCTGAAACTGGCAAATTGAGAAGCAGCAGTATAAGCATATTAGTTCAAAATATATAAGTAAACATTAGAAAACAAGTTAAAAGGGCTCAAACGATTACTACCCGCGGGCAGAACTGGCAGGGTGCATTGGGTGAGCAGGTAAAGCTATTTTTTCCAGTAAGAGCATCTGGCCTGGGCCTCTGATTTCCTAAAGCATTTTCACAGGCTGTATTTCATCCGCTTCTTAGAAACTCCCTTGCGAGGCAGGAAACCGAGGCTCAGACAAGGGCAGTGATCTCTCAAGGTCAAAGAGCGAGTGAGGCCAGACCTCCCGGAGTTTGTTCCTTGCCCCCGTCCCCCACCCTCACACCGAGCTCCAGAAACCTGCTGAGGACCAGCGGGTGCGCCGGCTGGCTCACCCCAGCCCCGACGCCCCAGACAGTGTCTGGGGACCACAGCAGCCGGAGTGTGGGCGCGGCCGGGCTCAGCCAGCCACTGCCCCTGCGCCGCTCGCCGCGTCTACGCTGTCCTTGGAAGGACGCGCGGGCAGCCGCGCGCAGTGCGGCAGCGCCCCCTGCCGGACGCCGGGCGCTCCGCTCCCAACCAGCCCCGCGCTGAGCTGCGGATAACCGGATGGGTCCCCTGCGCGCGTGGCTGTCACCGGCAGGCTCCGACCCCGGCTGGGACGACTCTGGACCATTCAGGGCCAGGGGATGAGGTATTGACAGAAAGACACTCTTTAGGATCACAAGACGCGTCGGCCCCCGGGACCCTCTCCTTGGACGGACTCGAGGACTAGAGAGGGTGACCACCTACCCAAGGTCACACAGCACGTCCATGGTACAACTGGGACTAGGACCAACACCTCCGGTGGAACCTTCCAGAGATCCAAACCTCCCGGTTTCTAGAGCCCCTTCAAACTGGCCTCTTGGGCTTTGGGGAAGAGCCAAGGACGAAGGGAGTTGGGTTCCCGCACTGTTAACACGCACCCCTGGGTGACCGTGGGCGGGACCTCCTCCTCCCGGGGGGCCTCGGAGGGCGCATGACCTCCAAGGGTCCTTCGCGCACCCAGCCGGGCTGCGTTCCGCTCTTGGCAGCCGCTCATCGCTCGAGAGACGCCAACAGCGGCTGCGGCTGACCCCTGTTGGCCACGGGAAGAGTCGCTGCTCTGGAGGCTGGCGGCGAGGCGAGCCCCACGGACCGCGCCCACCCAGAGTTGGGGGGACCCCTCCCTCCCCGCGTGAGCATCAGCGGGCACTCGCACGGCGCTCAGACTGAGCACACAGGCTCAGACACACCGCGGCCGGCCCGGGCGGCATAAGACGCCTAAACACGCCTTTCCAGTTGCACGTTTTAGCTGAGGGAGACCTTCACAGTGCTCCCAGGAGGGAGCCAGGTTTCCGTAAGAGCAGCACAGTGAGGTGGTTAAGAGCCTTGACTCTAGAGCCCCAGCAACTGGGTTTGAGTCACAACTTTGTTCTCAGCTGTGTGACCTCGGAAAAGTTAACAAAACTCTCTGTGTCTCAATTTTTGCCACCAGAAAGTGAGGATAATACCTAATATATAACATTTTATGTATGTGAACTCATTTAACTACATTGCAACCCTGTTGTGATGTGTGCTCAGTCGCTAAGTCACGTGGAACTCTTTGCAACCCCGTGGACTGTAGCCCGCCAAGCTCCTCTGTCCATGGGATTTTCCAGGCAAGAATACTGGAGTGGGTTGCCATTTCCTTCTCCGGGGTTGTGCTGTAGGTACAGTTATTATCCCCATTTAACAGTAAGGCAGAGAAAGGGCTTCCCAGGTGGTTCAGTGGTGAAGAATCCATCTGCCAGTGTAGGAGATGCAAGAGATGGGTTTGATCCCTGAGTGGGGAAGATCCCCTGGAGGAGGAAATGGCAACCCACTCCAGTATTCTTGCCTGGAAAATTCCACAGACAGAGGAGCCTGGCAGACTAGTCCACGGGGTCACAAACTCGGACACGAATGAGCACACACTCACACACACAGAGAAAGAAAGGTTAAGTAACTTTAACCAAGGTCCCACAGGATATAAGTGGTAGAGTCAGGACAGAAATCCAAGTAATCTAGCTCCAGGATTACTGCTCTTAATCATCATACCAGGATGATAACAGTACCCACATTATGTGATTGTTGTGAAGATTTTATGAATGGATATGTGTAAAGTGCTCAAAACAGTACCTGGCAGGAAGCCTTGGTTCAGTGTTACTATGACTGTTCACGCAACACCTACTGTGTGCCAGACACTGTACTAGGCACCTTGGACACTGCCCTGGTGAAGCTGCCGGCCCAGAAAACAGACACTGAACAGGCCTGAAGAACATGCAGAGTCCATGCGGGTGCCCTCAAAGTAGGATCCCAGGCCAAAGGGTGGCCCAGACCCATCTGACCAGTGACCCAGAGCTGACTGAGAGAAGTATAGAATAAAGGCCAGAATCCACTACAGAGAGGTCTCAGAGTAGAAAACAAGTACCTCAAGCTAGGGCTGAGGAAGACGCTCAGAGTGGCTTCTCTGCTGAGGTATTTGCTGAGCAGAGGTGAGCCGGAGAAAGGGTGGCAGCCGTAGCGTCCATCCGCACCTGGAAGGCCTCCAGTCCCCCAGCCACAGCTGGGAATTACCTGCAGGTTGGTCTGGATGGGCTTCCCTGGTAGCTTAGAAAGAAAGAGAAGTCCCTCAGTTGTGTCCGACTCTTTGCAACCCCATGGACTGTAGTCCACCAGGCTCCTCTGTCCATGGAATTTTTCAGGCCAGAATACTGGAGTGGGTTGCCATTTCCTTCTCTAGGAGATCTTCCCGACCCAGGGATCAAACCCGGGTCTCCTGCATTGCAGGCAGACGCTTTACCATCTGAGCCACCATGGAAGTCTTGGTAGCTTAGCTGGTAAAGAATCTGCCTGCAATGTGGGTAGACCAGACCTGGGTTCAATCCCTGGGTTGGGAAGATTCCCCTGAAGAAGGGAACAGCTACCCACTCCAGTATTCTGGCCTGGAGAATTCCATGGACTGTGTAGTCCATAGGGTCTCAAAGAGTTGACAGGACTGAGCGACTTCCACTTCATTGGTCTGGGTGCACAGGTTACTTTGTTTTTAAAAAACCACCCCCAAAGCCCAGGAGGATTATTTGCTATTCAAGAGCTGGGGGCCCATCTTGAGGCCTGAGGAAGGAGAACTCTGAATGGCTCCTTGGGAGGTAAACATCTCACCCCTATCAGAGGTGATCAAGAGGCTGGAAGGCCCCAGAAGGAGCTTGTGTATGGGGAGGGTGATGGGACAGGCTGACTTTCCTGGTTCTTCCACTGGTAAATAAGATTTCTCTTTCAAAATGTCCTTGTTGATGCCTCTTCGGGGGCTAAAGGGACAACCACCCCTCTCCCCTAGGGGTAACCAGTTTAATCAGATTGCTTATCTTGTGGCTCCCAATTGCAGCCTGAGCTCGTAGGAGAAGAAACATGTTAACCAGGTTCTAGAACTTTAGGGTCCTCTTACAGCTTACCTGGTGGCTCAGATGGTAAAGAATCTGCCTGCAATGCAGGAGACCTGGGTTTAATCCCTAGATCAGGAAGATCCCCTGGAGAAAGAAATGGCAGCCCACTCCAGTATTCTTGCCTGGGAAATCCCATGGACAGAGGAGCCTGGTGGGCCCCAGTCCATGGGGCCGCAAAGAGCTGGGCACAACTAAGCGACAAACACTTTCACTTTAAGGGGGAAAGACTGGAGAACTTTCAGAGGGAAGAACAAGGAGCAAATATTTGTTGAGCCCTCTTTTGTGTCTGACCCTTAGTAGGTGCTTTACCTCTATGGTTGTTTCATTTTTAATTCTCATTTTTAATTCATTTTAATTCTCTTTAGCAGCCATGTGAGGTAGAGGTAGCATTCATTATTCCCTGTAGGCTTCCCCGACGACTCAGCGGTAAAGAATCTCTCTGCAGTGCAGGAGATGCAGCAGGAGCTGTGAGATCGATCCCTGGGTCAGGAAGATCCCCCAGAGGAGGAAATGGCAACTCACAGTATTTTTGCCCAGAAAATTCCCTGGACAGAGGATCCTGGTGAGCTACAGTCCATGAGGTCAAAAATGAGTCAGACACGACTTAGCGACTGAACAACAATGACAAAATTTTATTTATAATAGAACCAAGACTCCATTGGTGGCATTGCTCTCCCAAGGTCATGGGGCAGGAAAGCAGCAGAAGCAAGATTTGAACTCCAGTCAAGGTGACCTTAGAACGGGAACCTTTCCCACCACACTCCAGTGCTTTCTTAGAGGGGACTGGTAGCAGGGAGGGATGATGGGGATGACAGGAAAGGAGAAAGGCTAGAAGAGGGGGTTTTTCCAGACCAGCAAAGTTAGAGAAATGCAGGTTAGGAGTCAGCATCTTCACCAAGGTCTTCGTTTCCTCCCGGCCACACCAACTCAGCACGACTGGGGCCTCCTGCCTCTGCAGGGTATTTTTAAAACCACCCACCTCTAAAACTCCTCTGTTCCTGTGCTTTAAAGTCCCTCTGAAAAGTTGGAATAAATTTGCCTGTCTTTTCTCCCAGACAAATGCAGAGGAGGAAAACAAAAAGAACACGTATTTTATGAGCGCAAATTTGGGACAGTGACACCTCCGATCATCATTTTACAGCACAATGATATACAGTAATTAGGTGTCAGGAGTAATCTATGGTCACGAGAATAGAGTCATCTCTGCGAGGGAAAAAAAAAATTCTTTCTTCCCAGAAGGAGATCTGAGCCATGGAGAGAGGGAGAGGGTGGGAACCACAGCCTGCAGAAGGCAGGCCACAGCTGGCCACAGGCCACAGCGCAGGCCAGGTGGCATCCGTGAGCGAGAAAGGAGGGGTCACGAGGACTGCATTTGAGCCCAGCCTCCTGGCTGTGATATTTCGCAGGTGAGAGATTCTGGGCAAATCTGTTTCCCTCTCTGGAAGGTGTTTCCTGGGTAT
The DNA here is from genome assembly GCF_019320065.1 of Cervus canadensis. Lineage (NCBI taxonomy): Eukaryota > Metazoa > Chordata > Mammalia > Artiodactyla > Cervidae > Cervus > Cervus canadensis. The sequence goes on along the minus strand of NC_057387.1, from coordinate 91,005,424 downwards.
GCCGGGGCCCCAAGCCCTCCTGGAAGGTTTCTGAGGAGAGGAGCTGGAGATGGGCCCTGAGAGACGGGAGGATGTGGGTGGGTCCAGTGGAGCAGGAAAGACATTCCAGACCAAGAAGCTGGTCCAGGCAAAGATGGGGAACGGGGCAGTCTGCCTTGAGAACCCTCTTAAGGGAGAATTGTTTTTAAGACTGCACCATTCACAACCATTTCCAGTTTAATCCTTTATGAGATAAAATTCTGGGGTTTTGCCTTCATTTTCTTCACAAAAACACTACCCAAAGGGTATTTTGTATCTGATAACTTGGGCTCAATTTGTCTCTACAACTTCCTCAAGTAAGTCACCACTCCACCTCAGTTTCCTGATCTATAAAAGGGGGATACTGAATCTGAAGCTATTGTGAGGATTACATGAGATAATATAAATCCATGCAATATAGTCAAATTAATTTTCAACAAAGGAGCTAAGAATACATAACAGGGAAAGGACAGTCTCTTTAATAAACGGTGCTGGGAAAACAGGACATACATATACAAAAGAATGAGATGGGACCATTATCTTACACCACACACAAAATGAACTCAAAATGGATTAATGACTTGAATATAAGACCTGAAGCCATAAAATTCCTAGAAGAAAACATAAAGGGAAAGCTCCCTGACAATGAGTTGTTGACACCAAAAGCAAAGGCAACAAAAGCAAAAATAAACAAATGGGACTACATCAAACTAAAAAGCTTACGCATAGCAAACCACATATCTGATGAAGGGCTAATATGCAAAATACACAAGGAACTCATACAACTTCAACACTAAAAAAAGAAAAACATAACCCAATTTTTTAATGGGCAAAGGATATGAATAGACATTTTCCAAAGAAGACATACAAATGGCCAACAGGTACATGAAAAGGTGCTCAACATCACCAATCATCAGGGAAATACAAGTCAAAATCAGAGTGAGATATCACTTCATGAATATTAGGATGACTATTATCAAAAAAGACAAGAAATAATGAATGTTAGCAAGCATGTGGAAAAAAGGAAACCCTTGTGCATAGTTGGTAGGAATGTAAACCAGTACACCCACTATGGAAAACAACCAAGATTCTAAAGAAATTAACAACAGAACTACCATTGATCCTGGAGCTTACCTAGTGGCTCAGTAGTAAAGAATGCAGGAGATGCAGGCTCAATCCCTGGGTTCAGAAGATCCCCTGGAGAAGGAAATGGCAACCGACTCCAGTATTCTTGACTGGGAAATCCCATGAATGGAGGAGCCTGATGGGCTACAGTCCATGGGGTTGCAAAAGATTTGGACACAACTTAGAAACTAACCAACATCACCATGTGATCCAGCAATCCCATTTCTGGATATATATTCAAAGGATACCAATCACTATCTCAAAGAGATATCTTCACTCCATGTTCACTGTAGCTTGAATTTGTTATAGATGGCCTTTATTATGTTGAGATACATTCCATCTATACCTAATTTATTGATAGATACTTGCCCCTGGAAGGAAAGCTATGAAAAACCTAGACAGCATGTTACAAAGCAGAGACATCTCTTTGTCGACAAAGGTCCATCTGGTCAAAGGTAATGGTTTTTCCAATAGTCATGTACAGATGTGAGAGTTGGACCATAAAGAAGGCTGAGTGCCAAAGAATTGACGCTTTCAAACTGTGGTGCTGGAGAAGACTCTTCAAAGTTCCTTGGACTGCAAGGAGAGCAAACCAGTCAATTCTAAAGGAAATCAACCCTGAATATTCATTGGAAGGACTGATGCTGAAGCTGAAGCTCCAATACTTTGACCTCATGCAAAGAGCTAAATCATTGGAAAAAACTCTGATGCTGGGAAAGATTGAAAGCAAAAGGAGAAGGGAGTGTCAGAGGATAAAATGGTTGGATAGCATCACCAACTAAATGGACTTGAATTTGAGCAAATTCCAAAAGATAGTGAAAGACAGGGAACCCTGGCATGCTACAATCTATGGGATTGCAAAGAGTCGGACATTACTTAGCGACTGAACAACAACATATGATTTTTATTAATATGGTGTATGAAATTTATTGATTTGAATATGTTGAACTATCCTTGCATTCCTGAAATAAATCCCATTTGATCATGGTGTATGATCATTCAGTTTGATAACATTTTGTTGAGAATTTTTGCATCTATGCCCATTAGGGCTTCCCTGGTGGCTCAGCTGGTAAAGAAGCCACCTGCAATGTGGGAGACCTGTGTTCCATCCCTGAGTTGGAAAGATCCCCTGGAGAAGGGACTAGCTACCCACTCCAGTATTCTGGCCTGGAGAATTCCATGGACTGCATAGTCCATTGGGTTGCAAAGAGTCAGACATGACTGAGCAACTTTCACTTTCATAACATTAATTAATTTTCAAGTGTTGAACCAGCCTTGCAGGCCTGGGATAAATATCACTTGGTCATCAGCTATACAAAATTCTCAATATTTTAAAAACATTTTTATTATGGAAATTTTTTTGATATACTAAAATGAGGAGTATAGTAAGCATTCATGAACCTATGTTCCAGCTTCATCAGTTATCAACCTCTGGCCAGACTTGATTCATCTACATTTCTACGAGCTCCCTCTCCCCACCATCCCCTCATTGTTGAGGGTTTTTTTTAAATCAAATTCCATTCACTTCATCCATAAACATTTCAACATGTGCCTAAAAGAGTAAGAATTCTTTGTTTGAAGCAAATCCCTTAGCCTACCTTAAAATTTTAACAATTATTATCATTAGAAATACAATCGAACAGCAGAAACTAACACAACATTATAAAGCTATTACACTCCAATAATTAAATAAATAATGCAATCAGCACACACAAATATTTTTAAGTAAAAGTGTTTTGTTGACATGTAAAATAGATACAGAAAGTGCACTAATCATAACTACGCAGCTTGGTGAATTTTCACAAAGCCCACTGCCCGTCTAGCCAGCTCCCAGATCAAAATACAGAGCATGACAGCACCCCCAGAAGCCTCCCTTGCCACAGAGTAGTTCTGCTGTTCTTTAAACCCAAAGATTTTCAGGGACAGAGTCAAGCAACAGTAAGCCCAGTCCTATGGCCCCAGCACCGAGAACGATTCCAGACAAAAGCCACGCAACCAGTACCTCAACTACTTCTCCTACCCGTCAGCTCTTTGCAGTTTTCATAGATTTTTAAGTACTCCTTGTATCATTTCATCCATGCACTGACCTAGTGAGGTAGGTGCAAGAGGCAGTCCATTAGTTACCCCATTTTATCAAGAAATTGAGATTTGGAGAAGTGGTATGACATGCCCAGAGTCACACAAGTAGTTAAGACTCAGTAAAGAGAAGGCAAGGAACTTGCATGAGCCAGGTTAGTCATATAATTTGTGTCATGTAAACCTCACAGCAGCCCTCAAGGAAGAGAGGTTGGCCCAGAGAGGTTGGAGTCTCGCCCAGGTCACACAGCTGGTGGGTGGTAGAAGCTGGGATTTGAATACAGGTCTGCATGCATGCATGCATGCTAAGTCACTTCTGTCACATCCAACTCTGTGCAACCTTATGGACTGTAGCCTGCCAGGCTCCTCTGTCCATGGGATTCTCCAGGCAAGGATACTGGACTGGGTTGCCATCCCCTCCTCCAGGGCATCTTCCTGACCCAGGGATCAAATTCACGTCTCATGTCTCCTGCATTGGCTGGTGGGTTCTTTACCTCTAGCACCACCTGGGAAGCCCGAATACAGATCTGTGAATGTCACTCAGTCATGCCCGACTCTTTGCAACCCCAAGGACTATACAGTCCATGGAATTCTCCAGGCCAGAATACTGGAGTGGGTAGCCATTCCCTTCTCCGGGGATATTCCCAACCCAGGGATCGAACGCAGGTCTTCCACACTTCAGGTGGATTTTTAACTAGCTGACCACAAGGGAAGATATACAGATCTACTGGCATCTAAACCGCAACACTGCCCACCGAACCCCAGAGCCATCCCTCCTCTGGATTTCAAGACTGAGCTTCACCTACAGTCACTGACCATGCCCCCAGCCTCTTCACTGAGCCTGTCCTGAGCTCACTTCAACACACTCCATGAGCAGCCACAGCTCTGCTCACACCCACACAAGTTGCCTCCTCCTGGCCAACACCAGGCCTTTTCCAGCGCACTGAGATTTGTGGACCTGAAGGACAATCCCCACCTTCAGAACCACAGAGGCAGGCAGAGAGGCAGGGAGAAGAGGGTCCCCAGAGCACCACCATCACACACCCCCCTCCCCTTCCCTCCTCCTTCCCTCCTCTTTCCCTTCTCACCCCCCCGCCGACCATCCCCCCCTCCTCTACCCCTCCCTTCCCCCTCAGTTCCCAGTTCCCGCCTCCTCCCCTCCCCGCTCCATCCCACAGCCTCCACCCCTTCAGACAAACTTCGTGATCCCCAGTGCCTTCAGCAAATGAGGGGAAATTTTTTCACTTAAAGTCAAGCCTCAAAAGAGAGACAAAGAAGGAAGGCGGAAATTAAAGCGGCGGCTGCATCCGGGAGCCGGTGCCACCTCCCAGACCAGCGTCAGCAGGGAGGCCACTCTGGACACTGTAATTCTCTTCAGTTTCTTATCACCAGCGACCTGTGCCCAGCTCTACTAAAGACCCGAGGGAAAGAAAGGGAAGAAAACAGGATGAAAACCAGGTGTGGGAGTAGGCCTGTGGTATGTGAGTAATATCACTTAATTTTAGCCACCTCTAATTTTCCATCTTGTCATCACATTCGATTTCTTCTCCCCACCCCGCCCCATTCCCAGCTGAACAGTGATTTCCAAATTAGTGGCTCACTCTGGCCCTATCATATAACAAATCTGTGGGTGGATACCAAATAAGGCAGTGAGCTGGATCAGAGGAAGGGGAGACAAGAGATGCTTGTCACTGTTGGTAGGTGACCTTTGGGAAGTTATGTAGCCTCTGTGACCATCAATTTCCTCATCTCTAAAGCAGGGAATAGATAGACAGCAGCTACCTCATAAACTTGATGGATATGAAGGGAGTTAATATGTGGAAAGCACCTCCAGTGCCAGGGACATACTAAGTGCTCAATAAATGCTAATTGATACAGTGATAAGCAGCATCCTCAGCTGCATCTCCGTAGGGGGAGGGGTGGGGGACAGGGGTTAACTCTGTCCATCTGGAGCACCGTTCATCCCTAGGAGTTGCAGAGCTGCTGTGAACACTCCTAGGCTTCACTTAGGTAATGACTGCAGCTCTCCTTTCATGCCTCTCAGTTTTACATGTGTGGTGTGCCCAGAACACTCTTTACCCCTTTCTCTTTTTGGAGAACGCCTATGTACTTCCAAGACCCAGCTCACATCACCTCCTCTATGAAGCCTTCCTGACTTCCCAGACCATCAGTCAGCCCCTCTCTACTCAGTGTATCCCTGGCATTTTGGGCAGAACCTCAGTTGGGAAAACTCAAGACCACTCCAAGTGCAAAGTGCTTTATTATCTGCTCCGCCACTTCCAGGGGCAGGTGGTCAGTATGTTTCCCGTGTGATAAGAAACCCTGGAGGACAGAGCCTTGATGGTCAACATTCCACCCCAGATAGTTACTGAGGACCCACTGGGAGCCAAGGACCAAGGACTGAATCTTTTAAGTTTTAATCTACAGCTGAGAAATTACTTCTGATAAAAAATAGTCTCCACCACAACATCCCAAACTTCGAAAATGTCAGATGTTTGGTAGAAAAACGGGAGTCACAATATCCTCCCCCCTCCCCCGCAGAGTCTTCGTTCTGCTGAGCTCTGTCAGTAGCACACAGGCAGAGAAAGAAAATAGAGAAATGCAGCAAACCCAGCTGTCACCAGAGGGGATACACACCAGCACTGTCGCGCATCCATTGACTTTACATCCCTTATTTCATGTCATCACTGTAAGGCAGGGACTATTACCTGCTCCCCAATAAGAAAACTGAAGCTCAGAGGGGTGACTGACTTTCCCACCCTCATGGGCAAAAGTGGCGGATCTGAGACCACATCCCAGTGCGTCTCTGGGGAAAACAGGTGCCTTTCTCTCTGCAGGGCAGCCTCCAATCACGTGCCTGGGGCCATAATCTCCCATTATCTCCATAATTTCCCCTCCCTGGGTTGGCCTGCCTTCCCCCTGACTTCCTTCCCTGTTCTCAGGATATATCCGAGATTATTTATGAGCTCACCATTAATCAGAGACCAATTTCCATGTGTCTTCTGACTTTACAGCAACCATGAGGGAAACAAACATACCAGGCCTTCCATGTGCTCGGAGCCCTGTGTTACTCGGGGCAGCTCTGACACCAGGAAACTGAGGAGACTACAGACGTCCGGGTCAGCGAGTCGGTGAGGCTCCGAGCTGTGAACCAGAGAATTAAGTGTCTGCCTCACGTCACAGCAGCTGTGACCGGGCGCTGCCTAAGGTTGACAGTACATAATGGAAGATACTACGTTTCATCCCTGTAAAGCTCAGGTTTAAAAGACGAAGACGACATAAATATTTTAGCCTTTTATCTCAGGCTCAACCATTAGAGAATTACCGTCCCTCTCAGCCTCTCTCCATTCTTTGAGATTATATCCAACCTGAAAAACCTCTCTCAAATCTCTAAGGCCTTCCGCCAAGTGTTCTAAAAATAACAGCATGTAAAGCCCACCTCCGCCCAGCACGTCGCTCTCCCCCCACCCCCTGGGGAAGATTTTATGCAGCTGCAAAGATGTTTGCTGTTTAGATGGCAACTCAAGTAGAATCCATTAGTACCTAAACATCCTTCAGTTGGAAGCCTCCTGCTCCAAGGGACAGCAAAACTGCACGGGAACTGCAGAGTGGCGGGGTGGCAGAGCCTGCCTTTTTATTTCGTTATTTACTTAGGGCAAGTGAGCAGTGTACATGGCCCTTCCAAACAAGCACTGATCTATAGGGAGCAGGTACCCCTTGTGACGTCACTGCCTCCTCGGCCACGCCCACTGGAGGGGAAGGCCGTCCCCCAGACAGAGAATGAGGCGCCCAGGAGGCCCCAGCCTGCTTCTCTTGGTCCCTGGGGAGGCTCATTCCTGTTCCATGACATCCAGAGCTTACCAGCTGCCGGCACCAGCACTGCCAGCTGGGAGTTCTCGGCCCCTGCTTCTGCTGCCCTCCTCCGCGTGGGCCCTGCCCCAAACCAGGGGAAAGGCCTGCACACTGCTGTTCCAACTCCAGCTCTGCTGGCTAATGCTGTGCAACTTCGGGGAAGTAACTCACCCTCTCTGAACTTCAGCTTCCTTAAGTATGAACTGTCTGGGCCCAGCTTAAAAAGTCAGATTGCCCCAGGTCTCATTTCTGTGTTTCTGCTAAGCACCCTTGCCATTCTTTTTAAGAACCTGAGATTAGTGCTTGCTGGATGGCTTGGTTGGAAGCCACTTCAGGGTCCCTGCTCATGAAGGGACAACTTCACTGAAGACAACGACAAGCCCAGCTGCTGCCTCTCCTGGACACTCTTCCCAGTGTCCCAGGACAGTCTTTGTCCCAACACTGGTGTGTGGAAGCCAAAGTTTTCTTTGGTCTTTTTTCCCAGAAGGTCAGTGCATCTCTATGAAGACTGGAATCCTAGTGAGGCACCCTAATACCAATGCCAACACCCAACCCAAGAGCCGGGTTGCTCTGATAGACCGGGATGCTCGCTAGGGCCAGGCTTAGGTCTCAGCACATTCTGTGTTGTTGTTCAGTTGCTAAGTTGTGTCCAACTCTTTGTGAACCCATGGACTGCAGCACACCAGGCTCCCCTGTCCTCACTATCTCCTGCAGTTTGCTCAAATTCATGGCCATTTAGTCGTTGATGCCATCCAACCATCTCATCTTCTGTTGCCCTCTTCTCCTCCTGCCCTCAATCTTTCCCAGCATCAGGGTCTTTTCCAATGCTTCAGCTCTTTGCATGAGGTCAAAGTATTGTAACTTCAGCTTCAGCATCAGTCCTTCCAATGATTATTCAGGGTTGATTTCCTTTCGGATTGACAGGTTTGATCTCCTTGCAGTCCAAGCGACTCTCCAGCACCACAGTTCAAAAGCATCAATTCTTTAGCACTCAGCCTTCTGTATGGTCCAACTTGCACATTTGTACATGACGGTAAAGCATCTGCGCGCAATGTAGGAGACATGAGTTTGATCCCTGGGTCAGGAAGATCCCCTGGAGAAGGAAATGGCAACCCACTCCAGTACTCTTGCCTAGAAAATTCCATGGATGGAGGAGCCTGGTGGGCCAAATGGGGTCGCAAAGAGTCGGACACGACTGAGGGACTTCACTTCACTTCTCCACTGGAAAAACCATAGCTTTGACTATATGGAGCTTTGTCGGCAAAGTGATGTCTCTGCTTTTTAATAGGCAATCTAGGTTTGTCATATCTTTTCTTCCAAACAGCAAGTGTCTTTTAATGTCATGGCTGCAGTCACCATCCACAGTGATTTTGGAGCCCAAGAAAATAAAATCTGTCACTGTTTCCACTTTTTCTCCATCTATTTGCAGCATCTCATTATTCTTTAGTGTGCCCCCTTTCACAGATGAGGAAACTGAGGCATAGAGGAAGAAGCAGCTAACTCTGGGGGGGTGAAGGAGGGTATCCTAGAGGAGGTGGCTTGGGCGCTCCAGTTACCAGATGGAGAAGAAAGTGAAGGTGCTCCGTGTAGCGAGGACAGGGCTCCAGGTGCCCCTCTCCCCTGACCCCCACTACCTTTGTAGCTTCTGGTGAAGTTCATACGGTTATTTTTTAAGTTGGTATCCCAGGGTGTGATTCCACTCATTTTCCAATCCCTTCCACTCATCTTCTTTGGCCAGAGCTCAGTCCGTGGTCACACCGAACAATGAGAGAGGCCAGAGAAATAGCCTACGTGCTCAGGAGGAAAGGGAAACCGGTTTGGCAAACAACAAGTCAGTGTCTGTCACTTCAGATCAACTCTTGGCACTTAGGAATCACAGAACCTTAGAATCAGAGACCCATAGAATGTTAGGACTATCACTTTAGAGAATCTTAAAAATATGAAATCAGGGGCTTCCCTGGTGGCTCAGTGGTAAAGAATCCACCTGCCAATACAAGAGACAGGGGTTCCATCCTTGGTTTGGGCAGGACCCCACATGCCACGAAGCAACTACGCCCATGTGCCGTAACTGTTGAGCCTGTGCCCTAGAGCCCGAGAGCCACAAGCGTGGAGCCCGCACGCCACGACTGCTGAAGCCCGTGCACCGAGAGCCTGTGTTCTGCAACAAGACAAGCCACCATGATGAGAAGCCCACGCACGACTAGAGAGTCGCCCCCGCTCACCGCGACGAGAGAAAAGTCCATGCAGCAATGAAGACCCAGCACAGCCAAAAATAATAAATAAATAAAGTTATTTTTAAAAATATGAAATCATGGAACTTCCAAGTCCTATAATCAAAGAATTCTGAAATAACACAATCCTGGACTCTGAGGAGTTGGTCACCTCATCCACCAGATTATAAACTATGTGAGAAGCATTTCCCACACTGCACATCCCCTCAGCATGTGTGCTGAGTCGCTCAGTCATGTCCGACTCTGTGTGACCTCCTGGACTGTACCCCACCAGGCTCCTCTGTCCATGGGATTCTCCAGGCAAGAATATTGGAGTGGGTTGCCATGACCTCCTCCAGGGAATCTTCCTGACCCAGGGATGGAACCCTCATCTTTTATGTGCCCTGCATTGGCAGGCAGGTTCTCTACCACTAGTGCCACCTGGGAAACCCCCAGCCCCTCAGCACCACCACATTAGGCACAAAATAGAAACACTCACAGTGGTAGCAGAGAGGGATGTGATGCCTCCTATGTGCAAGACACACTATTCTAAGCACTTCGAATGTTTACATTAACTTCTCACAACAACCCTAGGAGGTAGGACTATTATTATCCCAATTGACAGATGAGAAAACTGATGCAGAGAGGTTAAGGAATTACCCTGGAGTCAAACAGCTAGTAAGCATTCAGTAAATATTATTGATGCATAAATGTTGAATTCGTATGAATTGCTATACAAATGTCACTGTTTTCCTTTCACGTTAAAGGAGAAAGACAGTGAGCTGCCAGTGCATAACCGAACATATGAAAGAGGCCCACTGATGGGGAGCAACTCACTTTGTCACTTGCTCCCTAAACTTCTGAAACAAATTCCCCATCACAGTGGGGAAACTGGCAGGGCCTCATTAATTTCTGGGAGGGGGTTTGAAGGCAGTCTGAAGCACGAGCTATGGAAGGGCTTATCCACCCGCTCACTGAGGCTCCATCTAATTAACAGTAAACCAGACGCCGACACAATCCGCTTCTACATCTGTAACACGCTGACAATCGAAAAATGCCAGCCTCCTCCTTGTGTGTCAGCTAAATGTCACTGGCGACATTTGATGCAATTCAGAGATGAAAGTAAATCCAATATTATCACTGACTAAATAACCACAAGCCCAATCACAGGCCCCAGGCCCCAGAGCAGGATGGGGAGAGGAGGCAGTGTAGCAGGAAGGAGGGGGAGACGGCGCCTTCCGAGATGAACCAGCCCCCAGCTGCCCACTGGAGGAAACTCCAGCTTGCTGACCTGCTCTGCTTAGGAAGATCAGGACTTAAAATTCCCAAAGCCACCTGATTGGCCACTGAGGGCTGTTTGCCCTCTCTGAGCCTCCATTTCTTCTCCTGTTAAGGGAGCAGAACAAAACACTGCCTCTAGCGAAAGATTGATGCTACTCTGATGTTCAGCAATTCATTCAGTCAACCCTTGGGACTATGTGACAGGTACTGGTCTAGATGCTGGGGACGCAGCAATCTTCTCACCAGTGGCCCTCTCTGCTTGACTGTAAGCATCATGAAGGTAAGCACCAGCTCACCTTTGTAGCCCAGTTCCAGCCCACACAGGCGCTCAGTAAATGTGTGTGGTGTGGAATGAATGAATGAGTCTGCTTGTTTCACCTCCCACTCAACTGGGAGCTTCTTGGGAGGCTATGTGGTCCTCAAGGGCAGGCGTTAAGTATCACGTGTCTCCTCACGCCCAGCTCCTAGCTGAGTGATGACCACCTTGATGCAAATTCCCACCTCCCACCACATGGACCACTTCTCAGTGGCACCCAGGGTAAAAAACTACCACCACCGATGATGGACATTGAGTGCCTGCCTCCTGGTGTTACCCTGAGAAGGACACAGGATCACTCATGCAGTCAGCCATGGGGGCAGCACCTGAATCTAGTCACAAGGAAACATCAGACAAACCCAGAAGGAGAAACATTCAACTGAAAAAGGAGCAGGCAGGGATGGGCAGACTGTATCTTCAAAAATGTCATTGTCATAAAAGACAAAAAAATGCCAAGAGACTGATCCAGGTCTGATCCAGTTATAGGAAATTAAAAAGATATGACAATGAAGCGCAATGTGTGACCATAGACCACAGGGAACAAATGTTATAAAGGACATTATAGGGTCAATTGACAAAACTGAAATACCATCAGCATCGATGAAAGTGTTAATATTAGCTTGTTTGTTGCCATAACAAATTATCACAAATTTAGTGGCTTGAAACAGTGCAAATTTATTTAGGACATGGCCATCTTTAAGGGCCACTTTTCTGCCAACTCAGTCAATATTTGAAATAAGTATTGTATTAATGATAAATTTACTGAAGTTGGCAACTGTTAATCAATTATGCTTATGTAAGAATATATCCTTCTTTAAAAATATGCTGTAAAATAATTAAAGGTTAAGGATCACGATGTATGCAACTTACTGACAAATGGTTCAGGAGTAATAAATAATATACAGGGGGAGGGGAAATGATAAAGCAAATGTGATGATTTACAACAGGTGATTCAGGATAAAAAGGATATGGTTTTCTTTTGACTAGAAATTTCCTGTAAATTTGAAATAATTTCCAAATTAAGTGTGTATGTGTGTGTTCTGGATTCTCAATAAGTGAGATTGCCAAAGAGCTGAGATAAGAGTTTTCCCGTGTCTTAACTTCATCTTACCACATAGATGGAGCTCCTCAGAAGTTCCTCATTGTAGAGAGAAGAAAACCGTAGGTCTTCAACATAGCATTCAAGCTCCTTCATGACCTTCAGCCTCCTTTTCTGACAATCACATCTTCCATCTCCCATCTATTCCTTTATTCATACCCAATTGCTCATCATTCCTCAAAACTGTATTATAACAATTTCTCCATTTATTAAGCAACTAGTGTGTACTGGGTCCAACCCATGGCATTTCACTTAATCCTCAAACAACCATTCAAGTTAGGTGCCACTATTTTCTCTTACAAATGGCAAATCATAGGCTCAGAGAGGCTAAGTCACTTACGGTCATATAGCTAGGGCTAGAGTTTAAATCATGTCTCTCTGATTCTAAAGCCAGGCTCTTTCTCGAATACTATACCGCCCACCCTCCAAGTACTGATTCAATAAATATTTCCTAAGTACTCAGTCAGTGCTGGGCACTATGACAGACCCTGGAGGTACAAATGCAATCAACTCCACTCCCAACCACTCAGTTCAGTTCAGTCGCTCAGTCGTGTCTGACTCTTTGTGACCCCATGGACTGCAGCACACCAGGCTTCCCTGTCCATCACCAACTCCCAGGGCTTACTCAAACTCACGTCCATCGAATCAGTGATGCCATCCAACCATCTCATCCTCTGTTGTCCCCTTCTTCTCCCGCCTTCAATCTTTCCCAGCATCAGGGTCTTTTCCAATGAGTCAGCTCTTCGCATCAGGTGGTCAAAGTATTGAAGTTTCAGCTTCAGCACCAGTCCTTCCAATTAGTATTCAGGACTGATTTCCTTTAGGATGGACTGGTTGGATCTCCTTGCAGTCCAAGGGACTCTCGAGAGTCTTCTCCAACACCACAGTTCAAAAGCATCAGTTTTTCGGCACTTATTATTACTTTTAATAATTTTATTTAGTTACTTATTTTTGGCTGCTCTGGGTCTTTGTTGCTGCATGCAGGCTTGGTCTAGTTGCAGGGAGCAGGAGCTACTCTGTGATGGCAGTGCCCAGGCTTCTCTTTGCAGTGGCTTCTCTTGCTGTGAAGCACGGGCTCTAGGGCATGCACGGCCTTCAATAGTCGTGGCTCCTGGGCTCAGCAGTCATGGTTCTCAGGCTCCAGACACAGGCTCAGTAGTTGTGGCTCACAGGATTAGTTGCTCCACAGCATCTTGGATCTTCCTGGACCAGGGATCGAACCCATGTCTCCTGCACAGGCAGATGGATTCTTTACCACTGAGCCACCAGGGAAGCCCAGCCCCGAGGAATGTATGATCTAGCCAGACAGGGCCAGGACTGAGGCTGGAGTTGGCTGGGGGCCAAGGTCAATCAGTTTCCAGAGCTTCATCCAGAAGGCTATGCCTCGAACCATAGTGGTCATGCAACTGCCCACCCTCAGCTGGTAGGATCAAGCCTGGTGCTTGCTTCACCACTGTTTCCGGGGTGAAGAGGCTAGGGGCCTTTCTATTAATAGTCAAGTCTCTGCTGCCCTCTAGTGGCAAACATGGAGATGACCAGAGGAGAGGCTTCACCGAAAAGAGGGAAAATCTACAATAATTCAGCCTTGGGAATTCCATGGCTGTCCATTTGGTTAAGATTCTGCCCTTCCACTGCTGGGGGCCCAGGTTTGACCCTTGATTGGGGAGCTAAGATCTCGCAAGGCGCATGGCACAGCGAAAACACACACACACAATTAACTGAGCCTCTGCTTAGCTGGGGTCTGTGAGCTGATTCCCAGGCTTGTCAACAGAGGCCTGGTGGAACATGGTTGAGTCCACTTCATCAGGAGAAGTGGTCGGCTTTTCTCAGATCATATATCAAGCCCCCAAGTTAACACCAGACACAGCCTCCGCAAGGACTGAGCCATGATGAAGGTCATAGCCTGAGCCTGGCCTTGTCCATAGGCGGCACTCTGACGGTAATCAGAGACTTACAGCCACCCTCAGGCCTCACCAGACCTCCGCCAGTTCCCTGGCCCACTCCCCCATTGTTTAACACCACCATTATTAAAAACTAAATTCTACATATTTACAATTATGTAAGCTGTATAACAAAACAAAGGCAATACAAAATGTATTACTTCTGAATTATTTTATTACACTTTATTTACTATTCTCCATGCTCTTGAGGTTATTTAGATCTACTGCATCTGCATGGCCCGAACACTACATAACAGTGAGCTATGGTGCTTCTCCCATCTCTGTCTCCAGGGACATCACATTGGTAACTTGAAATCACCATGGTGAGAGTATTTACACCGCAGAAATCAGTAAACACTAAAGAACAGGCTTGAGTTATTGTTTTGCTAATTGTCTAGACCAGAAATTAGCAAACCACAGACAACATGTTATTTTTGTATGGTGACCTGAGAATGATTTTTACATTTTTTAAATGCTGAAAAAAAAAAAAAAAAGGATAATATGAAAGAGAGACCATAGGAGGCTAAAATATTTACTCTCTGGCTCTTTACAGAGAATTTGCTGAACTGTGGTCCAGTCCTAGGAAAGTGATGGAGAAAATGCTAATACTGTAGATTATTAACATGTCAGGTCTTTAGCTGTTACACTGTAAATCCATAAAATATTGAGGAGATATTTTTCCAGCTTTGAAAGGTATTATCTAATGCAGAAGAAAAATCATTGACATCATTGACAAACAGGTGAAATTTCAAAATGTGTAGTACTGAAGCTGAAAAAGGTTTAAATCTAATTTCAATAATTTGTATGAGGTTTAGGCAACAATTTCACAGAAGAACATACCTCTGATTTATTGACTAAATTTAAGTGGGAAAAGAGCATATTGAAATGCATCTCTGTCAAATAATGGTTGAATCACAACCATTAGTTAGCCACACATATAAGAATTTGACAAATATCAGTGAAACTATCCTGTGAGAATCAATTAGATAGAATTAACAATAAAGAATATTACATATTTTATTGCTGTAAATTTTTTACTCATATCAGTAAAAATTTATAATAAAATTATGGATGCATACACATGCATGCATTTTTAGACAGCTAGTTGTCAAAATCTTTTCAGCACACCCCTACCCAGCAGTTTTCAAATACCTGTTAACTCTATCCCTCATTTGGTAAAAGGCCAGGTTTGCCCACGTCCACCAACAACCAGCCCCTTCTTTCCATGGACCTCACCGCCATTTTCTCTTCTCTTTTTCTAGAACTTTTACCTTTCAGATTTTTGACCTCTTTTATTTTTGCTCTTATATTTTCCACCTCTTTTTTTTTTTTTTTTTTTGCTTCCATTTTAGGTTATCTCCTCAGCTTTATCTCATAGCCCCTCAATTGAGTTTTTTATTTACACTCTCAAGTATTTAACATCCAATATCTGTTTCTTCACTAATCATTCTCTTTATGGCATCCTGTACTTCATTAATGGATGCAATAGCTTCTCCTCTCTGAAAATATGCATGATAGCATGTTGAATATTTTTTAAGTGTTTATCTCCATATACAACCTGTTTCTGCCAAGTGGCCATTATCCATTTGTTTGTTTGTTTGCTTTATTTTGTCTTGTTCTATTTTTTCTCCTAGACACCTTCCTCGGCTCTCTGGTGATCCTTTGTTGTCTTTATTTGAAGCATTACTAAAAGAATGAAGGGTCCTTGAAGAAATGTCTGATTCCTGAACTAGAGCAGAGAAAGTAGTAGATGAGGCCAGAACATCTCTGCAACAGCTGTGCTCAAAGAATGGCACAATGATGGACACGAGAACCAGCCTAAAGGAGCCCCCACAGGATAAATCTGGAATATAGATATAGACATAGACTGAGAGAGATTTCAGAAGTAACAGATTGTAACTCATTGATTGAAATAAAATCCAAGAGTCCACATTGATGTAACTTTATAAATAAATATATGGTAATTAAAGGAAGCTCTTCCTTATCCCAGAAACCCAACTAATAAATATAAAAGGAATGATGGAATTAGAAAATTGCCACCAGATAGCATCATGATAAGAAGTGATTTAAGAAAGAATCGATGATACTAAAACTAGTGAGTGATAGATATTAATTATAAAGGGGAAACCAATCATTTAACACTGGAGAAATGTGACACCTGCCTCCTTAAGCACGTGATTGAGGTTAACATCACTGGCAATGGGATGAAGAGATGCATTGGGCCTCCTGAATGATGCATCAAGAACCAAACCATTTCTGCAGTGTTCCTGCCAACAGTGCATAAATCAGGGGGAAACATCAGAAACCCAATCTGAGGGACATTCTGAAAAATACCTGTCCTGAACTCTTGGAGAAAATTGTCAATATCATGAAGGCAAAGAAATACTGAGGAACTGCTTCAGATGATAAGAAGCATGACAACTAAATGTAGCACATGATCTGGCCCTTTCTTCTTTAAAGGATATTGTTGGCACATCTGGCAAAATGTGAATAAGGTCTGCAGATAAGATGATAGCCATGAAACAATGTTAATTTCCATGTTAAAAAGAATGTCCTTGGTTTTGAGAAACACTCACTGAATTATTCAGTGATAAAAGGACTTTATATGTTTAGTAGAAAAATAATAGGAACATAGGGGAATTTGGTGAAGAGTGGACAGGAATTCTTGCGATTTGTCTCTAAGTCTGAAATTAGCCACCCTCCCAAAAAAAATAGTTAAAAGAAAAAAATCAAAAAGCTGATTGGGAGCTGTGGGGCTTGGGGCTTGTTGACAGTGGCCACCCCTGGGCTGAAGGCTGCCAGAGGTCTGGCTGGGCCATCTCATCAGGTGCTGCCCTCGCCCCAGGGTCATATTCCAGTCTTCTGCTTCAGGATGCCTGCCTGGCTGCCAGGTGCCAGGAGCTGAGGCGGGCAGGGAAAGGGGCATTGTCCTGGGGACTCCAGAGACATTCAGGATGTAAACAGTTACTTGGTCTCCTTCTTTCCTGCCCTCAGGTCCCTCTTTCCCTCAGGCCAGAGACCCTCTGTGTTATCCTCTGCAAAGAATAATCCTCTAGTTTCCTGCCCACTTGGGTGCGGGGAGGGGAGGGACCTGGGTGGATGGGTGTCGTCTAGCCACCGAGCTGTGCTTAGTCGCTCAGTTGTGTCCGATTCTTTGGGACCCCATGGACTTTAGCCCACCAGGCCCCTCAGTCTATGGGATTTCCCAGGCAAGAATGCCAGAGTGGGTTGCCATGCCCTCCTCCAGGGGATCTTCCCAACCCAGGGATCGAACCCAGGTTTGCTGCATTGCAGGTATATTCTTTACCATCTGAGCCACAAGGGAAGCCCCAGGCACTATACTTTAGTGAAATAAGCCTGTCACAAAAGGACAAATATTGTGTGATGCTACTTATAAAAAGTATCTAGAATAGCCAAATTTATAGAACCAGAAAGTGGAAGAGTTGTTACCAGGGGTTGAGGGGACGAGAGAATGGGCAATTATTATTTAATGGGTAGAGAATTTCAGCATGGGATGATGAGAAAGTCTTGAAGATGGATAACGGTGATGTTTGCCCCACAATATGAATGGAATTAATGCCACTGAGTTGTACATGAAAATGGTAACATTTATATATATTTTACTACAATAAAAATAAATTAAAAATGACAAAAACCACTACAATATTGTAAAGTAATTCGCCTCCAACTAATAAGAATAAATGGAAAAAAATAAAATATAAAAAAATAAAAACATAATACTGGAGTGTGAAGTCAAGTGGGCCTTAGGAAGCATTGTTGTTGAGTTGCTAAGTCATGTCTGACTGTGTGTGACCCCATGAACTGCAGGCATCAGGCTTCCCCGCCCTTCACTAACTCCCTATGTGTGTGCTTAGTCACTCAGTCATGTCCAACTCTTTGCAACCCAATGGACTGTAGCCTGCCAGACTCCTCCATCCATGGAATTTTCTAGGCAAGAGTACTGGAATGGGTTGCCATGCCCTCCTTCAGGGGATCTTCTGAAGCCAGGGATCGAACCCAGGTCTCCCCCATTGTAGGCGGATTGTTTACCAGCTGAGCCTTCAGGGAAGCCCAAGAATACTGGAGTGGGTAGCCTATCCTTTCTCTAGGGGATCTTCCCCACCCAAGATCTTCTCAACCCAGGAATTGAACCAGGGTAGCGTGGTCTGTGTACTGCTTTCTTTTTCAGCCCACCTACTTCTAGAAGTGCCTGAGCCTTTGGAGGGTTCCCAGTGTAAACCCAATTGATTGCATAGACCAGTGGGGGTGTAACATGTAGCTTTCTGAAGTCTTTTGACTCAAATGAGCTCCTGGCTTCCTTGCTGCTGGCATCTCCTCTCCTGTTCACTAAGTCCTTGAGGCTTTAAATCTATTAACCAAATCTTTTTGCTGTCATTTTAGTGGAGTTTCAGGAAAAGAACATACGTGTCCAGCCCATCATCTTTAGTTGGAAGTCCTTTGCTGGGCTTTCTAATCTTTCTACAAAGACTACACATGGCTCCTACAGTTTTAAAATATATTTAGGCATGTGAGTTAAATATTGTGAAATCATATAAAACAGTTTAAGAAGAGGATGTTCATCAGGTTTCCGACGGGAGAGTACCTCGAACAGGCTGGGTAGTGTAAGAAAGGTATCCGGAGATGCCCGCGCTTTCAGACCACGAAGGGGAATAAATTCCTCTGTGTACGCAGAGTGACCACCGCGACCAGCAGTTACAACTGCATCAATTAAAAGGAGACCACTGGGTGTGGCGGGCAGAGCGGTCCTTGGGGTGATGAGGCTAGCGAAAAGCCATCACAGTTCCTCAGTTCAAACTTCACCGGATTTCAGAGGCAACGGGACGCTTGCACACCCAGATCGGCCGAAGCCCTCCTCGGACTTGAAGTTCAGGAAGGAGCCGAACAGCGTCGCGTACTCGCGGGTAGCGGAGAATTGGGGGGTGGGGGGAGTCAACAGAGAACCGAGGTGAAAGCCAGGCCTCTGTCCCCTGCTATCTGCTATCTGATGAGGTCAGATAGCTCCGGGGGGGCGGGGGCGGCGGGAAGCCAAGTCCAAGGCTGAGTGCCAAACCCACACCCCTGTTTGAAGCTGGCAGAGGGTGAGCCTGCAGCGTGGCATCACCCCCGGAGGCACCAGGCTCCCCCCAGCTGCGCGCTCAGGTGCGCGGAGCCCCGAAGGGGTGGGGCCCGAGAGGAGCGGCCTGTCCATCTGGGGCCACACGGGGGCAGCAGAGGACAGGCGGAGAAGACGGAGGGGCTTGGGGATCCGGGTGGAAGAGGGTCAGGAGACGGGGAGAAAGACCTAGAGAGGGCTAGAAACGCGCGCACACAGAAGATGAAAGTGAAGGCTGAAGTGGAGAGGGGGAGACAGGCAGCCAGACAGTCAGCAAAGGTGCTCCTGGAAGCCCCAGAGCCACAGGGGGACCGAGCATTCCTAATCCTGACGGTGACCCTCGGGTGCTGTTTGAGCCTGGAACCCATTCCACTGATGAAGGAGCCGAGGACAGAGGACTGTGGTCAGCTGTTAGGACGCGGGATCCTCACTAGATCGTTTCCTGGCTGGCTTATTCAACTTCGCTGCCTCACTTTCCTTTCTTGTCTCAAGGGGTTGTTGTGAGGATTAAGATAAAATAACGTATATAACGTGCTAGACTAGCACTCAGCATAAACGCCAACAATTATTGTGTTCTTCTACTTGTGACAACAGGTTAGAACGTTTTATCCATTTAAAAACTTAGTTATCTGTTTTTTAAGTTTTTTCTGTGAAATTACTTGCAGATATCTTCCTCCTCCCTTGCCCTTTTTAACCTTAATACATATCACAAAATCAACCAAAATGTTTGCCTACTCTGAAATTTGAATCCTAATTAGTGGTAAAAATTTAAACTTGGTTGGCACATCATCCTTTAAAAGTATATGTATCTTTTTTTTCCTGGAATAATATTTTATTTGGACATCAAATTATAAACAAGACAAATAAGTAAAATCCAGTGTTAGGAAATAAAAAGATTTTTTAAAAAAGCAATCAGAATGAAGTAAGTCAGAAAGAAAAACATCAGTACAGTACATTAACACATATATATGGAATTTAGAAAGATGGTAAGGATGACCCTATATGCAAGACAGCAAGAGACACAGATATAAAGAACAGACTTTTAGACTCTGTGGGAGAAGGTGAGGGTAGAATGATTTGACAGAATAGCATTGAAACATGTATATTACCATATGTGAAATAGCTCACCATTCCAGGTTCGATGCATGAGACAGGGCACGCAGGGCTGGTACACTGGGACGACCCTGGGGGATGGGGTGGGGAGGGAGGTGGGAGGAGGGTTCAGGATGAGGGACATATGTACACCCATGGCTGATTCATGTCAGTGTATGGCAAAAACCACTACAGTATTGTAAAGTAATTAGCCTCCAATTAAAATAAATTAATTAATTTTAAATAAATAAAAAGAACAATCAGGACAAATGACTCACAAGGGAAAGGGGAGTTTAGATAGGTATGTGACTTTTGAACTAGTCTGTGATTTGTATCATTCTGTAGCTTAATTTCTATATATACCAAGTGAATTGATAATTTAATCTCTTAATTGGGCAACCCACTCTAATACTCTTGCCTGGAAAATCCCATGGACAGAGGAGCCTGGTAGACCATGCAGTCCATGGGGTCATGAAGAGTCAGAAACGACTGAGCAATTTCACTTTCACTTTCACTTTCAAAAAACTAATGTGAATTATAACATGAAGAGATTTTTCATCTTTTTAGCTTTTTTTCTTTTGCTGTATAAAAGATAATTTTTATATCATGTTCTGGGAGTAATAACAGCTTTTTTGCTCTATATAAATACTAGTGGAGATTCTCCTGTAACAAAATGATTATTGAAAAATAATAATCTCAAAACATGGAGGGGAGCCTTAGTTTCCAAGTTCGCTCGGTGCTGCTGAAAATATTCCCTCCATCCTATAGATGGGGGAAACCTGAGGCTCAGAGGGACTCAGTGACTTGGCACACGGACTAAAGCCGGGGAAGGCCAGAGCCAGCACTTAAAGTCAGGTCCCTTGACTTTCCTTCCCCGGCCGGCTGACTCAGCGGGAGACAGGAAGCGCCTGCTCAGCCCCGGGGCTAAAATTCGGGTCCGCTGTCGGGCGGAGCGCAGCCTGACGCCGTGCCTCGGCTCGGGCTCGGCCGTGGCCAGCAGCATGTTTTGCTCTCAAGCCGCTTGCTGAAGGGCTTGAAAGGTCAGCGCTGGACAGCGTTGGGAAGTCTGTCAGATGGGCCCACCGTCGCTGTCAGGAACAAACATCTGGACAGGGAACACACCAAACAGCTGGCACGGGAGGGGCACGTGCTGGCACGGGAGGAGGGAAGCATGCCGTCCCCCAGAGCTGGCCCCAGGTGCAGCTGGGCGCCCCTGGCTCAGAGACTTAGACTCCCTCCCCTGCCCCACCCTCTTCGTCTGCAACTGGGGGAGAACAATGGTCCTTTCTTCCTCAACAAGGCAGATGGGAGGGTGGAACGAGGTGACAAATTTGAAGGGCCAGCCCCGTGCACAGAATGCTCCAAGCAAGGGGCTCCTTTATTATTACTTTAAAAAGGAATCCTACTCTTTCAGGATTATTTCAAAGAGTAAAACAAATGAAGGTATTTCAGCACTTCGGACACAGCAGATGCTCAATGGAGCCTTCAGTGGCATCTGCTGCCACGCCTTGGAGCGCTGGAGACCCCCCCGGGGGATGCACACCCCCAAACAGGTTGGTCTTTTCAGCCAACAACTGTAACTGGGGGACAGAACCCCTGGTGCGCCCCAGCCATGCCCTTCAAGAAGGATGTGTGCACAGAACAGTGAGGCTGGTGTAGGAAAGTGAGCTTGGGGCTCCCTCAAGAAGACCCTGCTAAGCTCTGCTGAGCCCACTGGTGGCCAATGGCGCACCAGCCCTCAGTCTCACAGATGATTCCAGACTCTGCCTGTCAGCTGTGGCCCCAAAACAGACGACCTTCCCCCCCCCCGCCCCCCCCAGCTTTCCCCTTCACCAGTTGCCAGCATCCTCCACCATCCTTGCCCCTGTCCTTCTGTCCCTCCAAAAACTGGGATCCTTTGTCCTGCCCAAAGTCACCCCGCAATCCACGCACCTCTTCATCCATCAGCTCCTTCTTCTCTGGACACCCCCTCACACCTGCCCCCCAACACCAGCAGGTCACCCTTCCCTGGTCTTTGCCTCCTCCACACAGCTTGCAGCGTTGCAGCCCACACTCTCTTCTCCAGGTTGCCTCCCTCGGCTTCCATCCCCGCCCCTAACAAGAGTCCTTGTCCCCTCCTGTCTCTGACCCTCTCTGGAAAGCTTTGTGAGTTTTTCAAACAAGCAAATGAGAGAAAACCTGGTTTCTATTTGCTAAAGCAGCCCCTTGGCAGCCTGTGGCAGTGATGACCTCCCTCCTTCGAGAAGGTCCCATGTCCCCTTGATCAGGTCACCCCAGGTTTCCCTCCTTCCTCTCCAGCCACATCTCTGCTTGGTAGACTCTTCCCTGTTAACAATTTCCGAAATCTCTGTCTCCAACCCAGAGACCTCTCCTAAGCACAGATTCACATGCCCAGATGCCCCATCCATCTCCACTTGTGTGTCCCACAGAAACCTCCAACTCAAAAGGTTAAAACCTGAGCTGACTTCCACCCAAACTGCTCATCCTCTCCATCTCAGACATGGCCATCTCCATACCCTCTATCAAGTAAGCCCCAAAGTTCAGCATAACCCAGCGCTTCCATCTCTTACTCGCCCCCAACCAATTCACCTTTCCCTCCTGCCAGCTCCTCTCCCCAACTCCCTCAAGTCCCTCTTTCCCCAGACTACCGGGGACTCCCAACCCACCTCCCCTGGGAAGTCTTTCCTGCCACTCCAGGAGCCAGGAGCAGCTCTACCTGCAGCTCCCCTCCCCTCTGTCATGCAGGTCCCAAACCAAGGGTGCAAACTGGCAACTCAAGGACCAGGGTCAGCCTCCAGAGGTGTTTTACCCCCCTCCACCGACTCAACACAAAGCTTTTAAAAATGGGCCACTGTCAACTGTATTACTTTCTGAAGGCTGCCAACAAAGTATTACAAACTGGTTGGCTTAAAACAAAATTTATTCTCACAGTTCTGAAGGCTGAAGTTCAAAATCAAGGTATTGGTAGTGCCTTCCCCTCCCATTGCCCCACCACCAAAGGCTCTAGGGAAGCCTCCTCCCTGAATTAGGAGGGGAGGCAGCGTTGATCTCCCTCCTTCAAGAAGGTCCCACGTTCCCTTGATGAGGTCGCTCCAGGTTTCCCTCCTTCTCCTAGGGCTTCCTAGGTGGCTCAGTGGTAAAGAATCCGCCTGCCAGTGGAGGAGACACAGGAGATGCAGGTTTGATCCCTGGGTCGGGTCCTGGAGAAGGAAATGGCAACCCACTCCAGTATTCTTGCCTGGAGAATCGCATGGACAGAGGAGCCTGGTGGCCTACCATCCATGGGGTCCCAAAGAGTCAGACACAAATGCACACGCTGGTTGATGCCGACAATCCTTGGCACTCCTTAGCGCGTGGCAGCACAGGTCCAGTCTCTGCCTCTGTCTTCACGTGGCCGTCTTCCCTCTGTGTATCTCAATCCTTGTTTTCTCTTCGTATAAGGACACAGTCATTGAATTAGGGTCGCTCTAAACCATAGGACTGGGACTTCCCTGTTGGTTCAGTGGCCAGGGCTCCACGTTCCTATTTCATTCCTGGTCAGGGAACTAGATCCTGCATGCCACAACTGAGAGTTTGCAAGCTGCAACTAAAGACCCACAGGCCACAGCAAAGGTTGAAGATCCCACATGCTGAAACTAAGACTTGGCACTGCCAAATAAAGTAAATAAATAAAAATAAATATTTAAATAAATAAATAATAAACCATAGGACTCCATCTTACATATGCGAAGCCCCTATTTCCAAATAAGGGCATGTTCAGAAGTACCAGATGAACATGAATTTGGCAGGGACACTATTCAACCCAATGTATTTAAAATTGGGAGATTATGCATAAATATCTAGATCACCACCCTTCTTTTTAAAAAAAGATCTGACCCCACATCATTCTCATACATTACTTTGCCAACAAAGGTCCATCTAGTCATAGCTATAGTTTTTCCCGTAGTCATGTGTGGATGTGAGAGTTGGACTATAAAGAAAGCTGAGCACTGAAGAATTGATGCTTTTGAACTGTGGTGTTGGAGAAGACTCTTGAGAGTCCCTTGGACTACAAGGAGATCCAACCAGTCCATCCTAAAGGAAATCAGTCCTGAATATTCAAGTGGCCGGAGCAGAAAAGTCTTCTCATTCCCACATATGCTGAGCACAGGATCTCCACCCACCACAGTCCCTACACCGAGGGGTCTAACAACTTTACAGCAGGCCAGGATTAAAGACCACTCCCCTACACACACCCTACCTCCTTAAGACTAGCAGTGACGTTTTATCAGAGTAAGAGAGAATAGCAAAGCAGAAGGTATACAGCTGTTTAAGAGGCAACCGCCCCTCCACCCAAGCATTTCTCTCATTGGCATTACCTATCGGCTCCTTGGAATTTTCACCTGGAGCCTGGCTGTACGTTAATGACATGGTTATGTGAGTGTCCATGGCTGGAGGTACCACTCACTCTGCACACCCCCACCCACAGCCTTTGTCCTAACTCCTCCACCGCCAGCATGTCCACTGCTTTCCCTAAGGGCTTCCTCTGGCTTCCAGAGCCCATTTCCCCACCCCACCCCACCCCCTTGCTGGTCCTCAACTGACTGACTGGGTTCCTGCATAAAACTCCAGCCCCCTCACCCTCAGCGGAGCGCTCTACGGCGCATGTTCTCCACGGACTTCCCCAGGGTTTCCCAGCTCGGAGTGAGCCCAGCTGCTCACTGTGGGAACAGGGGCTTCAGGGACACACGCTCAGGGGGCGCCCCGCCTCACTTCCTCTGTGTCCCGGGGAAGTGCCTTCTGGATCTCCCCTCAGATAGCCTGTCTACACGAGAGCCCTTACCTCAGGGTCAGCTGCGGAGGAACCCAGAGCTGAGGGCGGAGACGTGATCTGTCTGCTTCATTCGTTCATCCCCACCGCACGCAGCACCGCGCAGGCACACGTCTGGTCAGCCCTGTGTGTGGACCTCTGCCTTCTCCTTCCTGCCGGCCCGGCTTAGGTGCTGGGAGACAGTGATGAGAGCCTCACTGTGTCCTGCCCTCCAGGGGCTTCCGATCCAAGAAAGAGATCAGAGATGGCTGCCTCCCTAGAAGCCGACCACTTGGCCATGGAAAAAACTTAGGAACGTGGAAAAGGGGGGAAACAGCACAAACTAGCAAAGAGTGAGAACTAAGATGAATGAGCTGATCCTTCGTTCACCTGGCAAAAATCCACCGAGGGATATCCTGACAGGTGCACAAACACACCAACAGGCCAACAGAACACCAAGGGGGCCATGGCCTGATAGGAGCAGGGGGACTGCGGCAGCACCAAGGGGGGCTAACTCAGCCTGGCAGGGCAGGAGGACTCCCGAGAGGAGGTGTCTCCTCAGCTGAGTCTTAAAGGATAGGAAGATATTTGCAAGATATTAAAAGGAAAAGCATTCTAAACAAAGAAACCGCAGAGAATGGTAGAAAGGTATGAAGACAGTTCTGTTTAGGGAAACTGCAAGTGGCTTCCTATGGCTGAGACAAGGGGAGGGCTCAGAGGGAGGAGGAGCCAGGGGTAAGATTATGGACACGTTTCTCTGTGCTAGACAGAGGCATTCAAACCTCTTTGGGACACAGTTTTCCCCTCAGTGGAATAAACATGACGAGGCTCTTGTAACGATAAGACGTACTAATGCAAGAACAGACCTTTATACAATAGCTGGCATTTCACTGGCTCTCAGGGAACTGCAGCTACTTCATCCTGAGAACCATGAGAAGTCATTGTAGGATTTGAAACAGCACAATGGCGAGGTCAGCTAGGAGCCCTGGGAGGCACCAGCGAGGAGGTTGCTGGGATCATAAGGGAGATGTCAGCTGCCTGGAGCCCTACCCTACCCTAAATAATGCCAACAGCCTCTTATGTCTCTGCCTGAGAACTCTCTAGCACTGCAGTCTTCCTGGCTACGGGCAGGGTAGGCCAGAAATGCTGAGGAGTTAAAGCCCTAGAAACAACCTAACCCAAGAAGAGTTGGGAGTTTGTGCTAAGTCCTCCTGCCTCCTGGATCTCAGAGGGTCTTCAGTTATTCTGAGCTCCAGGTGATGCCAGAGGCAACCCACTTATTAACTTTTATTAGCTTTTCTCCATTTCCTGACTCATTTCTGTATCCCCTCATTGTGTCTCCTAGAAACATCTTCCAAATAAATGACTCACACCCCAATTCTTGTCTCAGGATATACTTTCAGGGAAATCCAAACTGAGTAGTTGGTAACCGACCACCCCCCCCACCCAGAAAGCAAATGTCAGCAGGGAATTCCAGAATTAAATGGCTAGCCAGCCAGATGGCAAAAAGAATCCCATTTCTGGTGGGAAGTGGGAGGTTTTAGCAGCATCACAATTCATGACTCTCACCTGTGATGGGTGGGCTGGGCAGATATATAAGTGGAAAGGGAATCCAAGCTATGTAATAGCTCTAGCAATTGAAAGATATGGAGGCAACGTAACTATAAGGATCATGGAGTTGATTAACTTTTGTTATCTGCCACAAGAAGCCTCAAAGAAAGATAATCTGACAGGCTTAATAAAGTCCACTAGCAACTCAGAGCATATTATGAAAACTAGAAGGACTCCATGGCACAAAGAAACATTTATCTCTTACAACTGGAGGATAGACTGTGCCAAAAATCAGCCCAAAATTTTATTGTAAGCAAGGCTGGGTTACAAAAGAGGCTGAATCCACAGGCCCAGTAAGTCGTAGGCTAAAGTTAGGGTCCAAAGGTCAGAAGAGACCCTGAGACTTGGAATTCAGATTTAACAACTTCAGACTGCCACATTCTCCTGAACCTTGTAATGGTGTCGCAAATACCTCCCTTCCCCTCATAGACAAGGGAAGCTTCCCATTGCCAGGAGACCATGCCAAGTCCTCACCCAAGACAAATGCTCCCCAAGATAATGGTCTTCCTCCTGCCTCCCACCACGCCACCCCACTCCACCCCACCCCACTGCCCATGACATCCAGTCCAAAAACTACAGTCTGATCTCATAATGACTAGATGGAGTAGTCAGTCAGTTCAGTCGCTCAGTCATGTCCAACTCTTTGTGACCCTATGGACTGCCGCACACCAGGCTTCCCTGTCCATCACCAACTCCCAGAGCTTGCTCAAACTCATGTCCATTGAGTTGGTGATGCCATCCAATCATCTCATCATCTGTCATCCCCTTCTTCTCCTGCTTTCAATCTCTCCCAGCATCCGGATCTTTTCTAATAAGTCAGTTCTTCGCATCAGGTGGCCAAAGTATTGGAGCTTTGCTTCAGCATCAGCCCTTGCAATGAATATTCAGCACTGATTTCCTTTAGGATGGACTGGTTTGATCTCCTTGCAGTCCAAGGGACTCTCAAGAGTCTTATTCAGCACCACAGTTCAAAAGCATCTATTCTTTGATGCTCAGCTTTATTTATGGTGCAACTCTTACATCCATACATGACTACTGAAAAAAACCATAGCTTTGACTATACGGACCTTTGTCGGCAAAGATGGAGTAGTACTGGCCCTTACATGGAATATAACAGATTATTCATCATCAAAGCTACAGGAACTGACTAATAGTTTCAGAAGCAACTAGAAGATGAGAGTGTTGGACCATGGTAGAAGAAAACTATAAGGCTGGGTAGGAGATAGTCGTTGAAGTGGGTGATGCTGTTACTCAAGACTTCATAGCCTGACAAGGATGCTCAAAGTCAGCCTTAATATGTTGCTAGAGATGACAATGGCCTCTAATGAGTGAGGTGTAAATACTATAGCTACCTTGGCAGAGTGTTGTGGAAGAGGTCAGAGGCTCAGAGCAGTGGGCATTCTAGAATGGATTTATGATGTAAGGCCAGACAGCCACCAATGGACTAAGTCCTGTAGGAGGACTAGAAGACACTCGCTTTACTAAGAGGAGGGGCTTCCTTGATAGCTCAGTTGGTAAAGAATCCACCTGCAGTGCAGGAAACCCTGGTTCAATTCCTGGGTCCAGAAGATCCACTGGAGAAGGGATGGGCTACCCACTCCAGTATTCTTGGGTTTCCCTGGGGGCTCAGCTGGTAAACAATCTGCCTGCAATGCAGGAGACCTGGGTTTGATCCCTGGGTTGGGAAGATCCCCTGGAGAAGGGAATGGCTACCCACTCCAGTATTCTGGCCTGGAGAATTCCATGGACTGTGTAGTCCATGAGGTCACAAAGAGTCGGACACGACTGAGCGACTTTCACTTTCACACTTACTGAGTGGATGTACATTGTAGAGTAATAAGGGATGTATTGGAAGAAACTCAGTGGTGGCTTTCCTCTGTAAGCCAAGGTGATAGTAAGGATGCAGCTATGGAACCGGTCTACCTAGTGGTGGTAGGAATATAGAAATCTGAACTCTCAGAGGCCAAATGGTAGCATTTAAACATCAGAGGCAAGGTTGATGGGCCACAAAAGTAGAATGGTAACCCAAGACTCTGACCCACAGGGGGATATGTGGTGATGGCTGACAGACCACAGTATTCCCAGAGATGAGATAGATGGGCAGCCATCTAGAGTATAAGACTTATAAATAAAAAAATACAAGAGCATGGCAGCTGGAGACTGATAATCAGTTGTCATGGTGAAAACTGATGGTCCCTTATCTGGTTTCTAGACTTAACTAGTCCATTAATTTAAGGAGAGGCCAGATCCCTTTGAGGAAGGAGCTGATGTGTCATAGCAAATATATACAATACATATTACTCCCCTTTCCCCAAAATCCCTATATAACCAGTTACAAGACTAACTGCATATTGAAGAAAGGGGACACTCAAGTCCCTTAAGAGCTATTGAATAAAGTGCCTGAATAGGCACTCTTACCAGGGAACCCAATATGCCACAATGGCTCCCTTGTTGGACTGGGATTATTTTAAGGCCAGATGACACAGGGAGTCCTGGCCCAAGTTCATCTTATAGTGAAATCCATCCTATGAGAAAAGGTCAAGTGACATCCCCTGAAACTGCCCCCTACCCTGGCCAAGAGAAGGAATCAGAAGCAGTGCTACATCATGGGTAGGATGGCAGGAGTTAGTTCCACCCTCAGTGAGTTAAAGGCTGCCCGGGTCGTGGCTTTTACTACACGTGTGTGTGCTCAGTTGTGTCTGACGCTTTGTGACTGCATGGAACTGTAGCCCACCAGGCTTCTCTGTCCATGGAAATTTCCAAGCAAGAATACTGGAGTGGGTTGCCATTTCCTATTCCAGGGGAATCTTCTCAACCCAGGGATCAAATCTGTGTCTCTTTTGTCTCCTGCATTGGCAGATGGAGTCTTTACCACTGTGACACCCTGGGGAGCCCCATTTTTACCATCTCTCTCTCTCTCTAATTTACCATTATATCCCCTGCAAAAAAAAAAAAAAATAGATCATGGTAGACAATAGTGGACTATCAGAAACGTAACCAACCACAGCCATTGTGCCAGATATGCTACCTCTGCTAGAAACAGTCAGCACCTGGTTATGGAGCTACTGGTTCCGCACATGTATTCTTTGCAGTCCCCATCAAAAAGGAAGATCAGCAGTTCACAGTTCTCATTTCACAGTCACCTAGGATGAGCAGCAGTACACCCTGATCTTCTCACCCAAGGGCAGCGGTAATCCTCCCTTCTGTCTCAATATATGTCAGGGGAACACAGATCATTCTGACACTGCCACAGAGTATCATCATACCATCCACCCTGCTGATGGCATCATGTTAATCCCATTACAGAGGTACTCTTGGAAAGATACTTGTGTGCCAGAGAGTGAGTAGATTAACCCTACAAAGATTAAGGGGGCTGCCACATCAACAACACTTTAGTAGTCTAATGGCAAAGGGTATTGGAGGACATCCCACCACCCCAGAGTAAAGGCTGTTATTGTACTTTTACCTCCTACAACTAAGAAAGAGTCATAGCCCTTAGCAGGTCAGTCTACACTTAGGTAAACTGCTCTAATCTGTTTTCTGGGTGACTTAGAAGGTTACCTACTTCGAGGATTCTCTGCCAGTGAAGAAGACACGGGTCTGATCTTTACTCCAGGAAGGTCCCACATGCTGTGGAGCAACTAAGCATGTGCATCATAACTGTTGAGCCTGTGCTCTATAGCCTGGGAGTCATAACTACTGAGCCACGTGCCTCAACTACTGAAACTCTTCGCATCAGGTGGCCAAAGTATTGGAGCTTCAGCTTCAGCATCAGTCCTTCCAATGAATATTCAGGACTGATTTCCTTTAGGATTGACTGGTTTGATTTCCTTGCCGTCCAAGGGACTCTCAAGAGTATTGCCCAGCACCACAATTTGAAAGCATCAATTCTTTGGCACTCAGCTTTCTTTATGGTCCAACTCTCACATCCATACATGACTACTGGAAAAACCGTAGCTCTGATTGTATGGACCTTTGTCAGCAAAGTGATGTCTCTGCTTTTTAATATGCTGCCTAGGCTTTTCATAGCTTTCCTTCCAAGGAGCAAGCATCTTTTAATTTCATGGTCGGAGTCACCGTCTGCGGTGACAAGTCCAAGAAAATAAAATCTGTTACTGTTTGCACTTTTTCCCCTTTAATTTGCCATGAAGTGGTAGGACTGGATGTCATGATCTTAATTTTTGAATGTTGAGTTTCCAGCCAGCTTTTTCACTCTCCTCTTTCACCCCATCAAGAGACTCTTTAGCTCCTCTTTGCTTTCTGCCATTAGAGTGGTATCATCTGCATAGCTAAGGTTGTTGATATTTCTCTGGGCAATCTTGATTCCAGCTCATTATTCATCCAGGCTGGCATTTCGTATGATGTACTCTGTATATAAGTTAAATAAATAGTGTGACAATATACAGCCTTGACATACTCCTTTCCCAATTTGGAACCAGCCAATTGTTCCAGGTAAGGTTCTATCTGTTGCTTCTTGACCTACATACAGGTTTCTCAGAAGACAGATAAGGTGGTCTGCTTCTTCCATCTCTTTAAGAATTTTCCACAGTTTGTTGTAATACACACAGCCATAGGCTTTAGCATAGTCAATGAAGCAGGTTTTTCTGAAATTCTCTTGCCTTCTCTATGATCCAATGAATGTTGGCAATTTGATCTCTGGTTCCTCTGCCTTTTCTAAACCCAGCTTGTACATTTGGAAGTTATCTGTTCATGTATTGCTAAAGCCTAGCTTGAAAGATTTTGGACATAACCTTACTAGCATGCAAAGTAAGTGTAATTGTATGGTACTTTGGACATTCTTTGGCATTGCCCCTCTTTGGGACTGGAATGAAAACTGGCCTTTTCCAATCCTGTGGCCACTGCTGAGTTTTCCAAATTTGCTGACATATTGAGTGTTGCACTTTAACAGCATCATCTTTTAGGATTTGAAATAACTCAGAATTCCATCACCTCCATTAGCTTTGTTTATAGTAATACTTCCAGTCAATCCTAAAGGAAATCAACCCAGAATATTCACAGGAAGGACTGATGCTGAAGCTGAAGCTCCAAGACTGTGGCCACTTGATGTGAATGGCCAACTCACTGGAAAAGACTCAGATGCTGGGAAAGACTGAGGGCAGGAGGACAAGGAGGCAGCAGAAGATGAGATGGTTGGATGGCACACCAACTCAGCAGACATGAGTTTCAGCAAAATCTGGGAATTAGTGAGGGCTTCCCTGGTAACTCAACTGGTAAAGAATCTGTCTGATTTGATTCCTGGGTCGGGAAGATTCCCTGGAGAAGGGATAAGCTACCCACTCCAATATTCTTGGGCTTCCCTGGTGGCTCAGATGGTTAAAAATGCACCTGCAATGCAGAAGACCTGGGTTCGATCCCTGGCTTCTGAGAATCCCTGAAGGAGGGCATGGCAACCCACTCCAGTATTCTTGCCTGGAGAATCCCCATAGGTAGAGGAGTCTGGCGGGGTACAGTCCATGGGGTTGCAAAGAGTCAGACACAACTAAGTGACTAAGGACACACAGGTCGCAAAGAGTCAGACATGACTTAGCAACTCAATAACAACAATGCTTCCTAAGGCCCACTTGACTTCACACTCCAGTATTATATTTTTAATTTATTTTTATTGTAGTAAAATATACACAAATGCTACAATTTTAACTATTCTTAAGTGTACAACTCAGTGGCATTAATTCCATTCATACTGTGGGGCAAACATCACTGTTATCCACCTTCAGGACTTTTTCATCATCTCATACTGAATTTCTGTACCCATTAAATAGTAACTCCCCATTCTCTCTTCCCCTCAACCCCTGGTAACAATTGTTCCCCTTTCTGGTTCTATAAATTTGGCTATTCTAGGTAATTTTTATAAGTAGCATCACACAATATTTGTCCTTTTGTGACTGGTTTATTTCACCAAAGTACAGTGTCTTGGGCTTCCCTGATGGCTCACTGCCATCAATCTGCCTGCAATGCAGGAGACCTGGGTTTGATTTCTGGGTTCAATCCCTGGGTCCAATCCTTGGGTCAGAAAGATCCCCTGGAGAAGATAGCAACCCACTCTGGTATTCTTACCTGGGAAATTCCATAGACAGAGGAGCCTGGTAGGCTACAGTCCTTGAGGTCGAAAAAGTCAGACACAACTTAGAGACTAAAGAACAACACAGTGTCTTCAAGCTTCTTTCATGTTCTATCATGTATCACAGTTTCATTATTTTAGTCTTTTCATTTTCTATCCATTATTGAAAGAGAGCTATTGTAGTCTCCCACTATTATTATAGAACCATTTCTCCCTTTGATTCTATCAATTTTTCCTTCAGATATTTTGAGGATCTGTTATTAGATGCATAAATTTATTATTATTATTATTATTATTATTATGCCCTCACAGCAAACTCTGAGGTAAGACCATTACAATCCCCATTTTGCAGATGAGGAAAAGAAGATTTACAGAGGTTAAAGTAAATGATTCTTTTTTAAAAATGTATTTTTTAATGTATTTATCATCATTGGAGACAGCCAAGAAGACAGTGAAAAAGTTGGCTTAAAACTCAACATTCAGAAAACTAAGATCATGGCATCTGGTCCTGTCACTTCATGGCAAATAGATGGGGAAACAATGGAAATGGTGAGAGACTTTATTTTCTTGGGCTCCAAAATCACTGCAGATGGTGACTGCAGCCATGAAATTAAAAGACACTTGCTCCTTGAAAGAAAAGCTATGACCAAACTAGATAGCATATTAAATAGCAGAGACATTACTTTGCCAACTAAGGTCCATCTAGTCAAAGCTATGGTTTTTCCAGTAGTCATGTATTGGATGTAAGAGTTGAACTATAAAGAAAGCTGAGTGCTGAATTGGAGAAGACTCTTGAGAGTCCCTTGGACTGTAAGGAGATCAAACCAGTCAATCCTAAAGGAAATCAGTGCTGAACATTCATTGGAAGGACTGATGCTGAAGTTGAAGCTCCAATACTTTGGCCACCTGATGTGAAGAACTGACTCATTTGAAAAGACCCTGATGCTGGGAAATATTGATGGCAGGAGGAGAAGGGGACGACAGAGGATGAGATGGTTACATAGCATCACTGACTCGATGGACATGAGTTTGAGTAAGCTCCGGGAGTTGGTGATGGACAGGGAAGTTTGGTGTGCTGCAGTCCATGGGGTCGCAAAGAGTCGGACACGACTGAGCAACTGAACTGAATTGTACCCACTCCTAAGTCTGAGTACTGTCAGTTAACAGGAAAATATAAGGCTTTTAGCCTGCTTGTTCTACTCAAACTGCCTGTCAAATTGCAGACAACCAAGTACCCTTGGCCAATAAGGAAGGTCTTTCTTTACAAAAGAATTTCAACTAGAAAATGTTGATGGAATGATGGGATTAGAAAAACACTTTTTTGCAAGTCCTCATGGACTTGCAAAAGTCATCATATTCTAGATGATGATGAGCAATGGATAAAAAACATTTGATCAAAATTTGGTAGATGTATTTTCCATTGCTACTGTAGTTACAAATAGTGGCTTAAAGCAATATACATTTTATTATTTTACAGTTCTGGAGGTCAGGAGTTTGAAATGAATCTCAAAGGGCTGAAAATCAGAGTGTCACAAGGGCTATGTTCCCTATGAGGCCCTAGGGAAGAATCTGACCCCTGGCCTATAGCTGGGCTCTAGAGGCCACCTGCATTCCTTGCCGAGCTGGCTCTTTCTCCTTCTTCAAAGCCATCAGTGTAGCATCTTCAGAGCTCTTTCAGACTTTGAGCCCTCCCTCCCACGCCTCCCTCTTCCACTTTAAAAGACCCTATGCTTCACTGGGCTTGCCTGGTGGCTCAGACAGTAAGGAATCTGCCTGCAATGCAGGAAACCTGGGTTCCATCCCTGGGTTGGAAAGATTCCCTGGAGAAGGGAATGGCAACCCACTCCAGTATTCTTGCCTGGAGAATTCCATGGACAGAGGAGCCTGGCGAACTATAATCCATGGAGTGGCAAAGAGTCAGACATGACTGAGTGACTAACACTTTCAACTTTGTGCTTACACTGGACTCACCTAGATAATCCAAGATAATCTCTTTATCTTAATTTCAGTTGATTGACACCCTTAATTCCATCTGCAGTCTTTCATCTTTCTAGGTAACATGTTCACGAATTCTGCCTATCACAATAAGGAACTAGATGCTTGCAATTTATCAAATTATCAACTTACTTAGAGGTCATAAAGGGGGAAAACACATCTTATCAATGAAGGAGTCAGATTGTCTCCAACTAAACCCACTGATCAATTTTAATATCACTAACAGATGTGGTATGCATTCTGATGTTATGTAGCATGAAATAAAAAGCATTACCTATGAAATATTCTTAACAGGAATGTTTTACATGACTTTAAACAACCTTTTGTAACTAACTTCCAGTTTATCAGAAATACTGGGGATGGAGGAAAAAGTTAAATGACATCACAAAGAAGCAGGAAAATTGTCTCCGTTTCTTTAGTAAATCACTGACCTAAAAAAAAAAAAAAAAAAGCCCAATGGCTGTTAGGATTAAATAATAATGGTTCCCCAGGAAGCAGACCCCCATATATGGATTTGAGTGTATGTGAGAAGTTCTAGAGTACCAGTAGAGATGCAAGGAAGAGATACAGGGAAGGAAAGATGTTGATACTGGGTTTACCATTAAGCCAGCTACCACAGTGGGCAGCTGAGTCTCAATTTCATGAGGAAACTCTTGGAAATGACACAAAACAAGATTCAGAGTTACCACACCCCCTCAAAAAAAAAAAAAAAAGAATTACCACACCCAAAGTGCAAGGGAGCTGGCATAGCTATATAGCAACTGGCAAAAGTCACTTGTACAGAACTGGTCCCTGGAAATGTTAATTCCTTGGCATGCAGCAAGAAACTAAAGCAATCTTGTACAGTGGTATACCTAATATATTTAATACATGCAATGGATCACATTTAACCTCTTTCACAACATGAAAAAATTGTTTTCAATAATTAGTATGGAATAAGATGAAAAATAATCAGATGGGAAATACAGTGAAAAGTTTCTTCTGTTGAACTTTGTACAATCATGCCATTAAAATGTAAAATGATTTAAAAAAATAAATAATACAGTACCAAAAAGGAAAAAGAAAGATAAAGTCTTTCTAAATATATCAACATAGTTTTTAAAAAGGGGGAAAACATACACCCTATTGAT
This sequence comes from Cervus canadensis, assembly GCF_019320065.1. Taxonomy (NCBI): domain Eukaryota; kingdom Metazoa; phylum Chordata; class Mammalia; order Artiodactyla; family Cervidae; genus Cervus; species Cervus canadensis. The sequence continues at coordinate 90,969,698 of NC_057387.1, read as the reverse complement.
ATATTGAAATAATGAGTAATAACAATAAAATTTATTTTTAAGCCTTAACTTTTACAAATTTGCCAGTGACTTCATCAAAATTATCTTCTTCATATATACATGTCAAATAGTATAATCTGTCCATCTGTCTTTACTCCTTTATATCAGTTTTAATTTTGAAAAATCTCTTATACCTGAAGTAACCCATAAATACTTTCATGGAGATTCTTAAAAATCTATTTCACAACAAATTCTGGAAATTGTAACATGGCAACTACTTTGTTTTTGGAGAATGATGCTAGTGGATTCTAATCTGTCTCCAGAGTCAAAGTTTCCACTAGAGCATCTTCACTACTCTACTGTGCTGGGTAATCTCCATTTTTATTCTGCAAAATAAGATGAAGTGGCTAAACAACAGGAAATATTGATATTATTTGAGTCATTGTTTTAGAATGAGTGTCCAGTTATTGGTCGAAATGATCAAAATATTCAAACATTGACTTTTTGTTTCTTCTGGCGTCTCTTGTCATTTCTCCTGTAACTCTTCAAAATCTGATTCTATTTTTCCATGTCAACATTCATTCCTTTCATTTTGTGTTGTATAGTCAGTGGCCTTCTCCATGAAATTTTTATGTGTCAATCTTCAATCGTGACTTTTACCATACATTGTTCAAGGTTGATTCTGGACCTTTGCAAACATTAGTTTCTTATTAACCTCATCTAAAATTTCAAACCAAATAATAAAATATAATTCAGAAAACAAATCATGTAGGACAGAGAACAAATTATGAGTTGACCCTCTTATGTGGATGCTTTCTTTCAGATTGCACAGTATCTCAAAAGTTAACATTAACTTTCAAACTTTGTCCTTATTGTGGACACAGCTTCATTTGCCTAGAATAGTCTGTTTCACTGATATCCTCACATTTAGCAGCATTTTTAGTAGATTAGGTGATATTGAAAAGAAAGAATAATTTTTCCCCAAAGTTTAATTTTAAAAGTCACACATTAAAAAGGACTTCCAAAAGCGTGAACTTCATAAAAGTTCAGAGAATATTGTAAAAGGCATAAATAAGGATTTGGAATTAATGTCTTTGATTTTTACCTGAACTACACTATGCTCACCAAAAAAAAAAAAGAAATACCGCACCTCAAATTTCACACTTTATTTTACTGTTTTAAATTTCAAACACAAACAAAAATCTCCAAGAGGTCACATGAAGTGACAAAATTAACTCAAGTTCTGATTATTTTTTTTATTTTATCATCATTTATTTCAAATCTGCTGTTTAAACACAGGAATATGTAGTTCCACAGAAGCTGGATATTGAACTACATCCTAAGTAAGCTCCAATGATTCAAAACCTTTACTAACTCAGTTTTGAAACAAATGCAAGTAGCTTTGAGTTTTCATTTGTTGGGGACTAACTGTATACCTTTAATTGCTCTGAATTAACTTACAAATAGAATACAAGGCTTGTTAAAATATAAGTAATTAAAAAGAAACGATACGGTTCTGGTTCCAGTTTAGTTGGAGTAAGCACATTTCACCCTCTCTCTCCCATTGTATGTAACCAAAACTTCGCAGAAAGGACACATGGACCTATTATCCGAGGACTCGGAAAAGTAAATAATAACAGGAGGGTTGAGGAAGGAAACCAGAACATGAAGAACCACTAACCCAGTGGTGAGTTTTCTTTTACTCCTCTAATACCCGCCCTCCCAACCCCCACCCCCAGCCTGGACTTAAAGTTAGCCTGAAATCTAAAATAGTACCTCCAGAAATAATGGTAAAAGACTAAATCTTTCCATCCTAAGATTAAGATATGGCAAGGATCTCACTCTCATAACTCCCATTCAACATTGTAGTGGAAGTAAAACTATCCCTACTTAAAAGATGAGATAATGATTTATGCAGAAAATCCCAAGGAATATACAAAAAGCTCCTAATAAGTGAATTTAGCAAAGTTGTAAGATACAATGTCTGCTTATAAATATCAAATGTATACATAATAGTAATGAACAATTGGAAACCAAAAATGTTTAAAAGAGCACTTTCGATGGTTCCCCCCACCCCCCACAAATGAAAGAGGTCTAAATCTAACACAACACATTTAAAATCTGCATGCTGAAAACTATGAAAAGCTGATGAAAGAAATGGAAGGAGAGCCATATCATGATCATGGGTTCGAATACTCAATATAGTTAAAATTCAGTTCTTCCTTGAAACTGAAATTAAACTACCAGTTCAACACAACTCTAACCAAAATTCCAGCAGGAATTTTTGCAGATACAGACAAACATATTCTAAAATTTATAAGGAGAGCTAAAAGGAACTAAAATAATGAAAACAATTTTTTAAAAACTGAATGAAGTTGAAGGATTCATGGCACTCAGTTTTAAAGCTACAGTGAGGAAGATAATGTGTGATTAACAAAAGGATAGACACATAAATCAATGGAACAAAATAGAATCCATAAATAAATGCACATGGACATGGCCAATTGTTCCTTCAACAAAGATGCAGAGACAGTTCAATAGTGAAGCAACAGTGTTTCAACAAATAGTGTTAGAACATATGTTCATCTGTATGCAAAAGCATGAATTTCAACCTGAACTTCATGCCTTTTACAAAAATTAACTCAAAATGAGTCATGGGTCGAAAGTTAAAATGTAAAGTTATTAAAATTTTAGAAGAAAAGATAGAAAATCTTTATGACTTTAAGCAAACAGTTTGTAGATATGATACCCCAAAAACAATTCTTTAAAAATTGATAACTTGAACTTAATGAGAATTTGAAACTTTTCTCTGTGTAAGGTACTGTTAAGAGAATGAAAAGCTACAGACTGAAAGAAGATACTTGCAAATTACATATCCAACAAAGGACTTGTATCCAAGACATACAAAAACAAATGCTCAGTCTTGTTCAGTCGTTAAGTTGTATACAACTCTTTGTGACCCCATGGACTGCAGCACACCAGGCTTCCCTGTCCTTCACTATCTCCCAGAGTTTGCTCAAATTCATGTTCATTAAGTCAGTGATGCTACCTAACCATCTTATCCTCTGTCATCCCCTTCTCCTTTCACCTTCAATCTTTCCTGGCATTACGGTATTTTCCAATGAGTTAGCTCTTCACATCAGGTGGCCAAAGTATTGGAGCTTCAGCATCAGTCTTTCCAATGAATATTCAGATTGATACCCTTTAGGACTGACTGGTTAGATCTTGCAGTCCAAGGGATTCTCAAGAGTCTTCTCTAGCACCACAGTTCGAAAGCATCAATTCTTTGGTGCTCAGCCTTCTTTATGGTCCAACTCTCACATCCATATATGACTACTGGAAAAACCATAGCTTTGACTATATAGATCTTTGTCAGCAAAGTGAGGGATGTCTCTGTTTTTTAATAGTCTGTCTGGATTTGTCATAGCCTTCCTTCCAAAGAGCAAATGTCTTTTAATTTCATGACTGCAGTCACTGTCCACAGTGATTTTGGAGCCAAAGAAAACAAAATCTGTCACTGCTTCCACTTTTTCCCCTTCTATTTGCCATGAAGTGATGGTACTGTATGCCATGATCTTAGTTTTTTGAACGTTGAATTTTAAGTTTTAAGAGTTTTTATGTTTAAGAATATATAAAAATAAATGCTCAACATTCAATAATAAAAAGAACAAACCAAACCCAAGGCAAGTAGAGAAAGGAAATAATAAAGCTTAGAGTGAAAATTAATGAAATAGAACATAGAAAAACAACACGCAAAATAAAATTATACATTATTTTGAAGATAGATAGAGTTGACAATCTTTTAGCTAGACTGGCCAAGAAAAAAGACTAAAGACTGAGGAAAAAGATTCAAATTACTAAAATCTAAAATGAAAGAAAGGTATTGCTACTGGCCTTACAGAATTCTTTTAAAGGATTATAAGGGAATATTGTAAACAATTATGTACTAACAAATTAGATAACTTCAATGAAATGAACACTGAAATTGACACAAGAAGTAACAGAAAATTTCAATAGATCAATTACAAGTTAAGAGATCAAGTTAGTAATCAATAAACTACCCTCAAAGAAAAATCCAGGTCCATGTTGTTTCACTGATGAATTCTACCAAATATTTAAGGAAGAATCAATACCAATTCTTCACAGACTTCCAAAAAATAAAAGAGGGCACAATATCTTCCAACTTATTAGTTTCCTATGAAACTAATATTACCTTGACACCAAAATCAGACAAAGACATCACAAGAAAACTACAGCCTGAAATTCCTTATGAAAATGATGCAAAATTTCTCAATAAAATGGGCTGAATCCAACAACACACAAAAAAGGATTATACACCATGACCAAGTGGGATTTACAATCAAGAATATAAGATTGTTTTAAAATTTAAAAATTGATTAATATAATAATTAACAGAATAAATGATAAAACCATATGATTATCTCAATTTACGCATTAAAAGCATTTGACAAAATTCAACACCCCTTCACAATAAAAACACCCAACAAACTAGGGAACGAAGGGTACTTTCTCAACCTAATTAGGACATCTACCAAAAAATGCACAGCTAACATTGTATTTGGGCTTCCCTGATGGCTCAGATGGTAAAGAATCTTCCTGCAGTGTGGGATACCTGGATTCAGTCCCCGGGTTGGGAAGATCCCCTGGAGGAAAGCATGGCAACTCACTCCAGTACTCTTGCCTGGCAAATCCCCACGAGGAGCCTGACAGGCTACAGCCCATGGGGTCACAAAGAGTCAGACACGACTGAGCGACTGAGCACAGAAGGCTGTAATTAACGATGAAGGAAAGATGAGGAATGAAACAGGCATGGCCAGTCTTGTGGCTCTATCCAACATTTTGTTGGAGATTCTAACCAGGGAAATTAGGCAACAAGGTGAAATGAAAGGCATCTACATTGGAAATGAAGAAGTGAAACTATCTGTTTACAGATGACATAACCTTACATAGAATACTCTGAGGAACTGACTACAAAAATCTATTAGAACCAATAAATGAGTCAAGGGTGCAGGATATTAAATTAATATACAAAAATCAATTGCACTTCTATACACTTGTAATGAACAATCCAAAAATGAAATTAAGAAAGCAATTTCATTTACAATAACATTAAAATAATAAAATACTTAGGAATAAGTTTAACAGAATAAGCTCAAAACTAATTTCCTAGAAACTACAAAACATTGTTGAAAGTAATTTTAGAAGACCCAAATAGACAGAAAGATATCCCATGTTCATCAATCAGAAGACTTAATATTTTTATGATGGGAATGATTAAATTAATCTAACATATTCAACACAATCCACATCAATTTTCTGGCTTCTTTGTAGACATTGACAAGTTAATCCTAAAATTTATATGGAAATTCAAGAAATACAAACTAGAAAAAGACAACAAAAGTGAAGGGCTCACACTTCGCAATTTCAAAGCTTATTACAAAACTGCAATAGTCAAGACAGCGTGGTACTGACATAAAGATAGACATATCAACAGAAGAGAACTGAGAGTCCAAAGTAAGTCCTCACATTTATGGTTGAGTTTTGACAAGCATGCCAAGATAATTCTGTGGGAGGAAGAAAGGTCTTTTCAACAAGATTGGGACAATTAGATATCCACATGCAAAAGAATGGGCTTCCTAGGTGGCACTAGTGGTAAAGAACACTCCTGCCAATGCAAGAGACATAAGAGACACCAGTTTGATCCCTGGGTCAAGAAGATACCCTGGAGGAGGGCATGGCAACCCCCTCCAGTATTCTTGCCTGGAAAATCCCACGGACAGAGGAGTCTGATGGGCTATAGTCCATAGCGTTGCAAAGAGTTGGACACGACTGAAGCGACTTAGCACTCACGCATGCAAAAGAATAAATTAGGACCATTATCTCAAACATATACAAAAATTAACCTAAAGTGGATCAAAGACTCAATGTAAGAGTTAAAACCATAAAACTCTTTGAAGAAAATAAAAGTGTAAATTTTCATGATCTTAGTTTAGGCAGTATTTCTTAAATATAATACCCAAAACACAAAGAGCAAAGGAAAAAACAGATGAGTTATCCCTTATCAAAATTAAAAACTTGTGCTACAAAAGACACTGTCAAGAAAGTGAAAAAATAACACTACAATGGGCAAAAATACTTGTAAATCATCTAGCTGATAAGAGGCCGTATCTCGGATATATAAAGAATTTTTACAACTCAATAGCAAATGGACAACCCAATTTTAAAATGAGTGAAGTACTTGAATAGACATTTCTACAAAGGTGATATACAGATGACCAAAATGCATATGAAAGATGCTCAATATTATTAGTCATCAGGAATATGAAAATCAAAACCACAGTGACATACCACTTTCACACCCACTAGGGTGGCTAAAATTTAAAAAAAACAACGGATAATAACAAGTGTTGTCAAGGATGTGGAGAAACTGAAACCCTAATGCAATGCTGGTAGGATTGTAAAATGGTGCAGTGGCTGTGGAAAACAGTTTGGCAGCTCCTCAGAAAGTTGAATAAACAGCTATGATCTAGTAATTCTGCTACAAGGTATCTAATCAAGAGAAATGAAAATGTATATTCACAGAAAAACTTGTACACAAATGTTCATAGCAACATTATTCACAATAGCCACAAAGTGGAAGCAACTCTTAATTTCATGGCTGCAGTCGCCATCTGCAGTGATTTTGAAGCCCAAGAAAATAAAGTCTGTCACTGTTTCCATTGTTTTCCCATCTATTTGCCATGAAGTGATGGGACCAGATGCAGCCATGAAATTAAAAGACACTTGCTCCTTGGAAGAAAAGCTATGACAAACCTAGACAGCATATTAAAAAGCAGACAAGTTATTTTGCTGACAAATGTCTGTGTAGTCAATGCTATGGTTTTTCCAATAGTCAGGTATGGATGAGAGAGTTGGACCATAAAGAAAGCTGAGTGCCGAAGAATTGATGATTTTGAACTGTGGTGTTGGAGAAAAGACTCTTGAGAGTCCTTTGGACTGCAAGGAGATCAAACCAGTCAGTCCTAAAGGAAATCAGTCCTGAATATTCATTGGAAGGACTGATGCTGAAGTTGAAACTCCAACACTTTGGCCACCTGATGTGAAGAACTGACTAACTGGAAAAGACCCTCAAGCTGGGAAAGACTGAAGGCAGGAGGAGAAGGGGAGGACAGAGGATGAGATGGTTGGATGGCATCATCAACTCAATGGACATGAATTTGAGCAAGCTCTTGGAGTTGGTGATGGACAGGGAAGCCTGGCGTGCTGCAGTCCATGGGGTTGCCGAGAGTCAGACATGACTGAGGGACTGAACTCAACTGGAAGCAACTCTAATGTCCATCAACAGATGAATGGATAAACAGATGTGGTATATTCATTTGATGGAATATTATTCAGCAATAAAAAGGAAGGACATATTTATCTATGCTACAATGAACCTCAAAAACATTATACTAAGTGAAAGAAGCCAGACACAAAGGACCAAACACTGTATGATTCCATTTATGTAAATTTTCCAAAACAGACAAATTTATAGGCAGAAAGTAAATTAGTAGCTATGTAGAGTTGGAAAGTTTGGGGCAAATGGGTAATGACTGTTAATGAGTATAGAGTTTCTTTGGGGGATGATGAAAATATTATAAAATTGATTATGGTAATGTTTTCATAACTATGGGAATACACTAGAAACCATTGTACACTTTAAAAAGTGAGTTGTATGGCACATGAATGATCTCTCAAAAAGCTATTATTTAAAAATATACAATTGTTAGAAAACAACTCAACTTTTAAAAAACTGGGCAAAATATTTGAACAGACAATTCAGCAAAGATATATATGGATAAAATATAAATACATGAAAAGGTGCTTAAGGTCATCAGTCATTAAGAAAATGCAAATCAAAACCACAGTAAATCAAATCTACACTACACTACACTACAGGGAAGCCTAGCGTGCTGCAGAAAGGCTATCAGAAAGGCTTAAAAAAAAAATGAGCCAGACAAAGCAAGAGTGATGATGCAGCAACTCTCATATGTTGCTGGTGAGAATGCAAAATGGTTATACCCCTCTGACAATATAAAGTTAAACATACACTCACCATATGACTTGGCAATCATACTTCCAAGTATTTACCCTGGACAAATGAAAACTTGCGATCACGCAAAAGACTGTTCATAGTTTATAGCAGTTCCATTCATCCATTCATAATCACCAAAAATGAATCCAAAAGTCCTTCAACATTGAATGGATTAGCAAACTGTAGTACATCCATTTAATTCAATACTACGCAGCAATAAATACGAATAAACTACTGACACATGCAACAACTCGGTTGAACCTTAAAGGCACTATGGTGAGTGAAGGAAGCCAATCTGAAGAGGCCACGTACCGTATGATTCATCTATATAACACTCTGGAAAAGAAGGAACTGTAAGGACAGAGAAGAGTGGGGGCCAAGGGCTGGAAGTTGAGGAAAAGGTTTGATCATAAAGGAGCAGCGTGGGCAGTTTTCTGGGCTGATGGAGATGCTTTGAATCCTGACTGTGATGGTGTTTATGCAAATCTATTTGTGCGTTCCACCACTTAGCAATGTACCACAGAACAGTCAAATATAAAAAAAATAATAAAATAAAAAATTTTAAATAAGAAAGAAAGAAATACATGAATATACATGTGTGTATCTATCTGTATACACACACAGTCACTGCAAGGCTTGTCTAGGATTTTGACCACCAACAACTTTTTTGAGGTAAGTAATATTTTCTTTCTGACTTTTTTCAGAATTTCTGGGCTCTGGTGATAATTTAAAAGGCTGATCAACTTGTCAGTATTATTATTGTTTTAAACTCTCTACAAATCATGTACCCGCTCACTGCCTACTCTGGAGAAAAGGCTCTCACTACCCCAACCCTGGTGTGCCACTTGCTTCTGTAATTCTGAACTTAAAGCCCTTACACATAGAGAAACTGTTTCTGGAAGCTGGAAATAAGTGAACTAAAAGGTCCAAGGGATATAAGTGGGACTCTGACAGGATCTGCTATAGATGATCAAATCCTGGTTCAAACAATCAGTAAGTTATATGTTATGTGTATGTGCATGCATGCTTAGTCACATCTGACTCTTTGCAACCCTATGGACTTAGCCCACCAGGCCCTTCTGTCCACGGGGTTTCTCCAGGCAAAAACAGTAGAGTGGGTCACCATGCCTTCCTCCAGGGGATCTTCCTGATTCAGGGATTCAATCCAGGTATCTTATGTTTTCTGCGTTGGCAAGCAGGTTCTTTACCACTAGTGCCACTCTTTACCACTTAAACAAACAAGTAAGTCTATCCCCAATGGGGTAATTGGGTAAATCTTAATACATATTGAGTATTAGATAATATAAGGGAATTATTTTTATTATTGATAGTGTCTTAACAATACTGCAGTTCTGTAAGAAAATGTCTCATGCTTTAGAAATGCACGCTGAAGTATTTCACAATGGAACTTTACAATGTCAGTAATTTATTTTTAAATACTTCAAAGAAAAATTTAGACCAAACAAATATGGCAAATGTTAGTAATTAGTAAAGTTCTGTGATGAATATGTAAAGACTTATCATATTCTTCTCTCAACTTTATTCAATGCTTGAAATATTTCATAATAAAAGGTTTTCAAAACAAGAGTGCCCCAGAAAATCCCAGAAATGTTGAGTCTCTTAGTCTCTGAGCCAATGAACCCTGTTTGCAATTAGACCCCATGGTCGGATCGTGGTATATCCTGAGATGAGTTTGAATCAGAGAAAGTTTAGAGTACTTCAGTGTCCCTTGGAAATGAAAACAGAAAAGCAAGTAGCATGTTTTATATAGCTCCTACCCTAAAATGTTAAAACAAAAACTAGTAGGGCTAAAATAGACATTCAACTGTCCTGAAAGCTTGGTTTTCCAGAGGCCCTATATCCTGCAGAAGACTTGGTAACTGAGGACTGGCTTCAAGGAGGATGTCAATTATCTCTTTTTAAGTTAGTGTGACTTGGGTGTCAGTCACTTGCATTAGTAGAGTCTTGTTACATTCCTTGATATGTAAAGCTAGATTGTAAAGGGCCACATAGCTTTCACTTTGTTCACTGAAATACCTGCTCTTGGAACCCTGAGTCAACATGTAAGAGGTCTGATACCCTGAGGCCACCATGACAAAGGGCTGCAGGTAGGTGCTCCAGTCAATGCTCCAGCTGAGCCCAGCCTTCCTGCCATCCATGCAAAGGCACCAGACGTGTGACTGAAGCTGTTACCCTCCAGACCAACACATCCACCAGCTGAATACCACTAAGAGATCTCCATCAGCACTGTATGGAACAGTTTTTAGAATGATCCAGCCATGCGCTTAGTCGCTCAGTCATGTCTAACTCTTTGCGACCCTTTGGACTGTAGCCTGTCAGGCTCCTCTGTCCATGAGATTTCCCAAGCAAGAATACTGGAGTAGGTTGCCATTTCCTTCTCCAGGGAATCTTCTCGACCCAGGGATCGAACTAATGACTCTGGTGTCTACTGCATTGCAGGTAGATTCTCTACCCGCTGAGTCATCAGGGAAGCCCAATAAAATAAAACAAAAGACACTGCATATTTTTACCGGAGGCCACGGAAGAATTCCAAGCTGAGATGTACTGTGCTGTGCTTAGTCGCTCAGTTGTGTGTGACTCTTTGCCACCCCATGGACTGTAACTCACCAGGCTCCTCTGTCCATGGGGATACTCCAGACAAGAATACTGGAGTGAGTTGCCATGCCCTCCTCCAGGGGATCTTCCCAAAGGAGGGAGTGAATCCAGGTCTCCCGCATTAAAGGCAGATTCTTTACCCCCTGAGCCACCAGGGAAGCCCATGCCCTGTCCAAATTCCTGACCCATAAAATTATGAGGTAATAAAATGATAACTGTTCTAAGTCACTAAATTTGGGGGCATTTGCTATGCAGCAATAATTAATAGAAACAGGAAACCAGAAGGTGTGACCAGTGTTGTGCAGTAGCAGATGGAATTTTTAATGGAGCCTGAAACTTTAAGACAAAGAAGCCACTTGACTATGTGCACAAAATGCGAGACCTTGGGAAAAACATGTACAGGTGAAGAGTCTCAAAGTTTGTTTTAAGCTCCATTGTGTCACAATAGATCCAGGACTGACTGCCCAGGGTCCTGCCCCAGGACAATGACCTTTAAAGTGTGCAAAGTTTTAAGAGAATAATTTTAATATGCCGGGCTTCTTGGCATGAACAAAAATGGTGAGAGGCAGAACTCCCAATGTCTGGGATCTTGACACCCTTCCCTGGTCCATGGCCTCTACTAAGAGAGTCCTGTGTCCTATGGGGTGGGGGGAAAGGTAGTGCTGACCCAATTCATCCTCCCAAGGCCCTGCCGCCACTCAAATGTTGACTCCACCATTTTGGTGTCCATTCCTAGAGGCCCTATAAGTCCTTGCAAGTCTGTAGTTTGAATATTGAAAAAGTGTTCCTCACCCTCCAACCTTGCCTCTGTTTCAGAAGCCCACATTCTGAGTATCACCCTCAGTGAGTCACCCAGCCCAGACATCTGCAAATCAGCCATGAGCTCTCCTCTCGGCTTACTCCCCACATTGGAGCTCCAGTGGAGAGTCTGGCTCCAGCAGTGCTTGCAGTCAACTTCTCTCTCCCTGTTCCTGCTCCCACTAGTCATTTTTGGTGCTACCATCTCTCACAGCTCCTCCTCAGAGATGTTCAGCCTTCCTCCTAACAACCTATCCAATCCAGGATCTTCCCAACAAAGGTGAATCTTCCCAACACAGGGATGGAATCCGGGTCTCCTGTATTGCAGGCGGATTCTTTACTGCCTGAGCCACCAGGGAAGCCCGAGGCCATCCAACACAAATGCAAATCTCACCAGGCTCTGCTATCAGTGTCCACCAGTACCCACACTCTGAAAGCCACACCCCTCAGACTGGAGTTCAAGGATCTCCATGACCTAACCTCTAACCTCTAATCACAGCCTGCCCTCAACTCCTTCCTCTCCACCTGCTCCTTTAGAGGGACACTTCACTCCCTCCCTCACCAAGTTCCTTCCATGAATTGCAATGCTGCCCCTCATCAAGCTCCTTGGAACCCAGTTGCAGCCTTCCCCGTCTCAGAAGCATCTCCAGAACCCACTCTCTTCAATCTAATGACCTTTCTCTGTGGCCCCTTGCCCTGGGCAGGGTGTCTCCCATAACTCGTGACACTTTAGAGAATTTATAAGCTGAATTTGTCCCAGTCACTTGATCCCTCTGAGCCATTTCCTCCTCTGTGAATTGGGACAACGTCCATACCAAAGAATCTGAGAATTACAGTAACAGAAGCCGAGGGAGTAGGCCCTGAGCAGTGAGTACTGACAGAGCTAAGAGCTTTCTGCACAGTATCTCATTTAATGCTCACAGCACTCAACGTGGCACAGGCTACCACAGCCCTATTTACCTGAGAAGGAAACTCAGGTGAAGCACCTTGCCTAGCTTGCCTTTCATTGGCAGACCTCCCTGAACTCCCTGGCAGACCTCCTTGGCACTGGTCAGCACATCCTCCTTGCCTGCTTATCTGTCTCCTGGCTCCCAACACAATTTTTATTGGGTAAGGATGGCACCTGTCTTGCACTGGGTTTGGCACTCGGTAAGCACTGAGTAAATACTTGCTGACTTCAGTGATCTGTGAATGAATACCCCTGGCCAAGGACAGCCTGGATCCCAGCTCCAGGCTCTTCCTCACCTGCCCCACCCCCGCAGGGTCCTTGCTTAGTACAGGTCCTTGCTTAGTACAGGTTCTGGCACACAGCCATGGAGTTGCTACTGTTGGGCTGGAAGGGGAGATAATTTTTAAAGACTACTATTTCAGTGGTGTTTCCCGCAAGGCAGTCCAGCCCAGGGTCGGCTCCAGCAGGCTTAGAGGAGGGTTTGGGAATAAACAGCCAGTACAGATCAAGAAGGGAACTCCTGTCCCATCTTCCCCTCCCGAGAGAAAAGAGGTTATGCTCCCATTTTTGTCCTCTCCATCAGGGGAGAGAGCACCGCCCAACTCGAGAACCCCAAGCTCTTCCCCAATGCGGATCCCAGCGACCTCAGGCCCCAGCCCCCTCCAGCCCACCGAGGAAGCTCCCTGAATCCTAGGTGCCTCCTCACCCACCCCCGCCACTCCCACCGGTGCAACGTAGCAACCTGGCTTGAGCGTCCTGGGCTCCTCGCAGATGTCCGACCCTGAAAGGGTCACTGTTTAGTCCTGACTGCTCAGTGGGCCGTGGAGTCTGGAGCGCCTAAGATGTAGGCCTTCGCCAGGCGCCGAGGCCGTGACTGACTGCCCTGGGTTTCCATCGGACCAGCGAGAAGCGGAACCTTGGAACCCCACTACCCCACTACCCCACTACCCCACCCCCTCTAACTTCCACCGCCTGAGAACCGTTCTGAGCTCTATGAAAGAAGACGTTCGAACCTAACGGAGGCCCCGCGGCCTCTCTGGGCGCTAGGAGCGAGTCATTTCTCCTCTCTGGGCCGCGTGTGTACACAGGAGGCGATTTCCGCAGAGTCCCCACCGTCGGTCAGCCGAGACCGCTTAAAGAGAGGAGGAGGAGTGGGAAAATGGAAAGGAAAAGAGATCCAAGGTCCCCGAATGGGTGGACAAGTCCCTGAACCACTCGATCTCAGTTTCCTGATGATTTGCCTGTGAGGATGAACTAAAACAATGACCTTGGAATCTATGAAGTTCTAGGTATTTTAGAGAATGGGTAACATGGGCCCCTAGGCAGCCTCCCTAGGCCTGGCTTGAGGACCATCAGGAACCAAAAACTTCGGAGCACCCAGTATAGATCCCTCCTGAAACCAGGAGCTCAAAGCCGATCTTAAGTTCACCTCGAGTGGGGATGAAGGCAGATGCTGAGGAGGGGTGGCTGGAACCCGGAATGAGAGAGACCTCGAGGCATCCGAAAACCTGGAGTTGGGAGGCAGGAGAGCGCAGCCTTGAAGCACAAGCAAGTTCACACTTCTAGAAGCTCCGCTCACTTTCTCCCGCCTTCCTCTCCACTTCCTAGGTAACTTTTTCCTCTTTCTTTTCTTCTTCCCCCCTCTCTCCTTTCCTTATCTTCATTGCCTATCTCGAACGATCTCTCTTGCCCCATCTTTCTTCTCTCGCTCCTTCTCACCGCCCCCCACTTCCAGCTCTCCCTCACCCTCTCACTTTATAACCAAACAGCGAAACCCCTTTCCAATTAAAGTGGAATTAGGCAACTCAATCAAATTAGTTCCCTATTAAAGCCCTTCTTTATTAAACCGTTTTCTTGTCCTGCTATTAAGTTTCACCGCCTGGCGGAACTCGAGTCGGCCCCAGAAGTTTACCTTGGGAAGCCGCCGGCCCAGCCTAGGGGAGGGGCGCGCCCGGTTTCTCGGAGAGGGGGAGTCACCCAGCTGGGAGCTGGAGGGACGCGGGAGGCCGGAGGAGGGGGTCGGCCCGGAGCCGCCAATTTCCTCCGCTCCGCTAAAGCAGGGAAGGAAAAAGGGGTGCGGAGTGAGGACTGAGGGTCGGGCTGGAAAGCGCGTCCTCACTGCCGCTCCCAGATTACACTGCCTAGGGCGAAGGCAGCACCCCGCCACCCCATCACCCCACCACCCCATCACCCCACAATAACTCCCAGGCCTCTGACGGAACACGGTCTTGGCTTTCCCGCCCCAGTCGCCTGGTTGTGCTTCGGCTGCGGTTCGTTCCAAAATCCAGCAGGGAGGCGCGCGGTGGGCGCCCAGATCTGCGCCCAAAGAACAGGAGCCGCTCTGCCAGCCTCGCAGGATTCCAGGAACAGACAGCACTGACCAGGCGACCCCGCCGCCCACCCGAGCGGGAGCTGGAGGGACACCAGGTCCCACGCGAGCAGCGGGCGCCACTCCTCCTGGAGGGCTGAGCGCACGCCTCTCCCGGGCGCGGCTAAAAGTCTCCTCGTCCAGTACCCCGAGGGTCGTAGCACCCGCCGGACCTCGGCCAAGCTTCTCCCGGGCACCGCGGCTCCCGCGAGAAATTAAGATCTTTCAACCGGGCCGCCCGAGAAGCGGGACGGGATTCGGTGTTGTTTTCTTAGAAAATAACATTTATTTCTAGCTCATGTCTATGCAAAGGAAAGCACAAAGAGAGCCATTCTCTGCGGCAGCGTTTCCCGCTGCCGGCCCTTCGGCCGAGGTGTTTGGCGAGTCCGGGGAGGCGGGGATGGGCTCCAGCGGGCGGCTCTGGCTCAGTCACACGTCACTCCGCTCCTGCTTTCGTGTGCACCTTGACCGTTCCTTAGCGAGAGACCCGCCGCAGGCAAGAGGGGCGGGTGGGCAGGATTCGTCTCGAGTTTACGATATATTTCATCTATAAAACCTGATAAGTACAAAGCGCGCATAGTCTAATTTTTTCCGTTTTGTCCTTTTTTTTTTTTTTTGCTTGTTTTTGAATATTTTTCACGTTAATACCGAGGTCACCTACAGATTACAATTAATAACTTAGAATTCCATTTTATAACATTATACACTGGCTTGTATATATATGTATAGTTTATATATAGATTTATACATATATAAAAACTCACACTGCACCAAGGAAACCCATGCTTATCGGCATAAGCAACAAAGAGAGCGACAAATACCGCAACGAGGAAAGTGCACCTTAGAATTTTCCTTTTTTTTTTTTACAATTGATATCGATATATATGTGTGTCCCAAAGACTCGACTCAGTGCCAAGAGATTTATACATCCTAAATTTATATTTGTTAGAGAGAATATTTAAACTTTTTTAAGGAAAGGGGAGACACATAAGACAGACCTATCCTGCCATCCATTTGCGAGCGTGGGCAGGTGGGACGAGCACAGAGACAGGAGAGGCAGGAGCTGGTGCGGCGGCTGCAGCCTTTGAATTCGCAAGAATTCCTGGCCTTTCGAAGGGCTGGGGAGCCTTGATGAGGGGATCGGGGTCGAGGATCTGGGCGGCGCATCCCCTCCGAGAATATCTGCACCCGAAGCTGCTCCTCTCTGCTCGGCTCTCCCCACCCACTGTCCAAAACAAAACTGAAAACCACCATGGAGCGAGAGGACCCTAGCCGGGGCGCAGAGCGCGCACCAGGCGAGGACTGGCCGGCGGCCCGCGGGGACCGGGCTGGTCCCTGTTTGGGGGCCAACAGGCTCGGGGCCGCTCGCCCTACTGCTTCTCCGGGGCTCCGTTGACCATGGGCCCGTACAGGCCGCCGCCGTAGGTTGGCTCCTTGTGCACGGCAGCGGCGGCGGCCGAGCGGTCGCGCATGAGATCGCTGAAGGCGTAGTCCATGGGCGGGCGGAAGCCGAGGGTGGGCACCAGGCCAGCGGTGGAGTAGGGAGCCATGAAGGCCAGGCCGCGGCTGTGCGCCGCCGCCGCCGAGTAGGCCAGGCGCAGGGGGCTGAGGCCGAGCGGCGCGCCCAGCGGGTAGGCGCCGGCCTCGGCGCCGAAGTGACTGGCGTTGGGCTGCAATGGCGAGAAGGCCGAGCGGCTGCTCAGCGAGCCCAGAGCCCCGGGCGCCATGGCGCCGGCCAGCAAAGGTCTGTGGTGCGGAGGTGCGGCGGGGCCCGCCTGCAGCGGCGCGGGGAGCCCCGGGCCCCCGGCAGCCGCGGCGTCCACGCGGCCTGGCCACGCGTCGTCCGCGGCGCCTACCGCCCCAACTGCGGCCTTGTCTGGGGGCACGGTGGGGCCGAGGCCGGCCGCCAGGCCCCCGCGGTGGTGGTTGAGCACCTGCTCGATGGCCTGCACCACGTCGCCGCCGCAGCCCTGCAACACCAGCTCCAGGACGCCCCGCCTGTGGCCCGGGAAGACGCGCGTCAAGATGTCCAGCGGCGTCCGCTGCCGTGGACCCGGGCCCCCGCCCAGCCCTGGCGCGGGCGAGGCCTCCGCCTCTTCTTTGTCGGCCTCGGAACCGGATTCTGAACCCAAAGGGCTGGCGGATCCCGGGCTGTCCTCCTCGCCGCCACCTCCGGGGCCAGCACTGCCTGGGCAGCTGCCACCTGCCTCTTTGGAGGCCCGGGCCAGGGGTGACCCCGAAAAGGACTCGCCGTCGCCGTTCTCCGAGCCCGAGCCCGGCCGCACCTCCGGGGACGATGTCCCAGGACCCGAGTCCGCGCCGTCGGGTGATAAGGGCTTTCCCGGCTGCTGCGGCGGGCTGCCTGGGCGGCCTGCCTGAAGCAGCGTCTTGGGGAACAAGTCAAACTTCTGTAACTTGGCCTCTAGGAGGGGAGAAAGGGGTATGTAAGGAGGGGTTAGCACGGAAATGACCGCACCCTGTGGCACCTGAGCCCTTCGGATCCCAGCTTCCTTTCCCTCTGAGCCCCACGACCATCATTCACTGGGCTCCAAAGCCCGTCTTTTTGCTCCAGCATTCCTTCCTCTCTGAACTCCTAGAGCCCTAGCTCTCTTTCCAGGCTGTTAGAGCACACTCTTTCTGTACCCAGACCCCAACCACTATGCCCTGTAAACTCAATGTCCAGGGACCCTCTTCCTACGACTGTGCCTAACATCTTCACTCTTGTTAGTCTTGCTCTGCTCTGGAGAAGTGGCCTGACCCAAAGTTCAAAAAGCAGCGAACACATGTCGCACCTGTACCACCACGCTGTATAGAAGGCCTCACTCTATCCCTGTGATTCCAAGAGCCAACCCAGCCCCGGGTGCTCTCTGGCCCTGGGCAGCACAGCCTGTAAGGGAAGGTACCTTGGGCGTTCATAAGATCCCAAACCTCTCTACAGGCAAAAGTAGAGCCTCTGTTTCTAATCCATCCTCTCCAAAATCAAGAGCTAAGAAGTTCTTCCCTCCCAAACTGGAAGCTAAGATCCCCACTGGCCTAATTTCCAGCCCTACCAAAACAGCCTAAGGAGTCTCAAAAAGAGTAGGGCTGGACAGGGGATAGAGGGGGAAAAGGAAACGGGATTGAGAGAAGGGAGAGAGCGCATACTCTGAGAAAAGGGAGACGAGTGGGGAAAGAAGCTGGAAAAAAGGAGCAGGGCGGTTGATCAGGGAACACTGGGAACAGAAGAAAAGGAATCTCGCCCGGGGGACTGAGGGGTGGAAAAGGAATTCGGTGTCTTCAATACCTAGAATAAACGAAGCGGGGCGGGGGAGGAGATTTGGAGACGGTGGGATTTCTGAAGAGAGTTGGGAAGGAGCGGGGCGAGGGCGGGGGTGGGGGGATTGGGGGTGGGGTGGGTAATCTGCGGCGTGTGGAGAAGCGCAATAAGACGGAAAAGGTAAGACGCGTGGGTTTTCGAGCTCGGGAGATGACCCAGTGAACTAACCAAGGAAGCTGGGACATCCCTGCGTTTGGGTAGAGGCGTTAAGATTAAAAGCTTTACTTGGGGCCTGGGGTGGGAGAAAGGAATAAAGTGCAAACGCTTCAGAAAGGGGAGAAAGGAGAGTTTTGTGTGTTTGTGCCCCAAATTAGGAGCTGGGTGCGCGGCCAACTCCAGCAGTTGAGGCATTTGGAGAACGGGATTCTACTCTTTCAGTACCTAGATTAAGTCCCTAAGGCCTCGCACCCCTGGACCCGTCCCTGCTCCCTTCTCCTCACCTGAGCTCCCCGCGCCCGTGGCGCCGCCCCCGGCCCCCGCGGGCGCTCCAGCTCCCGGCCCCCCGCCGTCGGCTGCGCACACAGAGCCAAAGACCTCGTAGGCCGGTCGCGGCGGGATGATGCCATTGGCGGCGGCCAGCGCCAGGCCCTCGGCGGTGCCGTAGAGCAGCTGTAACTCGCGCGCCTCGTTCTCTTCCTGCGCCTGCTGCCTGCGCAGCGCCACCTGCGCCGCCATGACGCGCTGGCGCTCTGCGATGAGCGTGCACTTGGCGCACAGGCAGTCCTTCCAGCGGCAGTAGCGCTTGTGGCCCTTGAGCGCAGACACCACGCCGTGGTTGCGGCAGCGCGCGCACTTGGGCGTCCGCGGGTACTTCTCCGTAGCCCGCAACAGCAGCGGCGGCGCCCGTAGCAAGCCGCCCGCCACGCTCACCGGTAGCGAAGCGGCCGCCGCCGCCGCCGCTGCCACCGACGCCACCGAAGCCACGGGCGGCCCCGTCGCTGTCGCCGCCGCCGTCGCCGCGCCGGGTACGCTGGGCAGCTCAGAGCGCAGCTCCATGGCAGGACCTGGCGTGGAAGACCATGGGAAGAGAGGAGAAACTTGCGGTGAGGAGCTAATGGTGCATTAAGCTAAAGCGCACCCTTAAGGAATCCAGGTTTAGAGAGGGGCATTTTGGCAGCGGACAGTTTGGCTAGCAGTTACCAAATTGCTGGGAGGAGTTGCTTTGGCGCCTCCTTGTAAATGCCCAGCTCCTTCACCCCACTCCCTTCAGAGTTCTTCTTATAACTCATTTATGCACTGTGTGTAGATTTCATTTGAATCAGTGGTTCCGCTGGGGAAAAAAGTTTGAAAGTCACTGGTTCAGATGAGTGTAACGTGGGTTCTTTTTTAAAAAATACCCCAAACTTTAGCATAATTGAGGTTAGTCGGGTAGAGAAGAATGTTTGTTTGATGGGACTCGGATTAGAGAGAAAAATTTGACCCAACAATTAGACTGATGCCAAGACCAACCAAAGCAGGAAAATCCGGAGCGAAACATTCGGTTTTGTAGAAGGGTGACGAGGAGGGAGGTACTAAACCATGGAGATCAGCTGGTGGGGCTGGAACAGTTTTCGCTGGTGAGGGGTGAATGAGAGAGAGGAAAAAAATCAAGAATAGAAAGAAAAAAAAAAAAAAAAAGCTCTAGGAAGTGGAATGAAGGCGAGGAAATAAACTCAGGGGCAAAGTTAGGCCCAGGGGCCCGTGGGAATGTGGAGGCTCCAAATTCCAAGGTACGAGCCTCCGGAGAGTAAGAGAAAAATGGTTGTGAAGCTGAGTTTAGGAGGCCTGGGGATGAGGCTTAAAGAGAAAATTCAGAGCAAGAAACTTCTTTTCAATAGGCAAACCCACCCCGAAGATTACCATGAGAAGCGAGAGAAACAGCGAGAAACAGGTGATATTGGGGTCTGGGACCGAGGGTCCACGCGGGAGAGAGGTGTGTGCGTGAAAAAAAGAACCCTCAGGCATAGGCTGGGCTGGGGATCGAGTAAAAACAAGTTTTTAGCCTTGTAGTCCGGAGAAGTCGGGGAAGAAAAAGTATCTTGCAGAAATCAGGCATTGCAGAAGTGAGAGCCTTTTCGCTGAGCCACTCACCCAGCCTTCCCCTCCCCTCCTGGTTTAAGGATCCAGTCGTCAGACACGCCCTCCCCATCCTGGGGCCCCGCGGGACCCCGCTCGGGAGCAGATTTCCCAAGTTCTGGTCTCGGAGTTGGGTTCGTGGGACTTGAACGGCCCAAGTTGGCAGGACCGAGGCTTTGGGAGTCGCCTCTGGAACTGGGTCTCGGAGAACACAGGAGTCCCCCCTGCGCCTTGGCCTCTGAAGGCCCACGAAGGCCCAACTCTAGGCTTCCGCCGCGGCCTCCTCTGGGTCCCGGGATCCCGGCCCGAGCCCAGGACCGGATCCTGGTGTCTCCGCCCAAGAATTCTGGACCCCGTTCCAGTGAGCGTTGCCTCTTCCCTCAGGCCCCTCGAGCCGCGCAGTCCCTAAAGCCAGAGTGGCCCGGGTTTCGTCAACAGGGGCGGAAGGCCGGGCCGCGTACCCCCGCCCTCCCTGAGGCCCTCAACTACCTGCCTTGGGCTCGGGGATCCTCCTCCGCGGGCGCTGCGCGCCTTCCAGCTCCGCCCGCGACGCTGGCGCTCTCAGCCTCTTCCCTTTGCCCCCGGCCCCTGATCTGACCACGTCACCCTCCTTCAGTCACCATGTCCGAACTTCCGGACCCCCTCTGAACGCCGCGCAGTCCAACCCTTCCGTCGGAAATCGCAGCCGGGGGACCGTTTAGGGATCGACTGGCTGGAACCCGCGACCCGGCCCTCGCCGCGTCCCTTCGCGGAGCGCGCCGGACGCTGCGCACAGCCGGGCCGCAGTTGCCCGGCGCTGCCAGACTCTCAATGAGCCGCTCGCCCGCTCTATTGTTGCTCCTTAGGGCTCCATTAGACAGAATTGGACAACAATGTGGCGCCTGCCATTGGCCAGGGGAGGCAGACGGCGCTCTGATTGGCCGGGCCCGCGTCCGGGGAGCCCCGCATTCTACAGTGTCCGAAAGATTCGAAACTCCAAAAGCTTCTCTGAGCGCCTCGGGGAGGGGAGGGGAGGGGGCGCGCCAGGGAAGGAGTGGAAAAAAGTGGGCAAGGAGGAGCGTTGAAAATACCGTGACAAGTAGTTTCCGTGTGCCCGAGAGTGTGTGAATTGCGCCTAATTACCGTGTCCGGTGCGCCTCTACGTAGACGTGTGTAACCCTTCGGTTTCTGGGCCGCGGGCTCCGCTGCGCCGCTCTCACTGGCTAGGGGCGCTTGGCAAGGCCGACATTCCCAAGTAGCCCTGGCGGCCGGGGGCGGGATGGGGGCAGGTGACAATTCAATTACCGCGGCCGGGGTGGGGGTGGAACGGGAGCACGGGGGTGGAGAAGGGAGGGTGCTCAAGGCATAAATGCCAGGAAGATTTTTCCTGCCTTTATCCCTCTCTGTTTCGGCTTGCTCCAAAGTCCGACGCGTTTGGGGTAGCTGAGACAATTTTTTTCCCCCTTTGCCGCCTTTAAAACGCAGGTCCTTTATTTTAAAAGTCCTGATACGATAGGCATCACGGAGGGTAAGTGTGGCTTGACGATTTTCGTTTTTAGAAAGGAGCCGGGAGAGGAGAAATGAGATTGCCCTTCCTGTCGGCGCCCGCCCGGGCAGTGCGCTTTGCGCCTTTCCCCTCCCAGCCCCCCTACTCCGTCCTTCTGCCCATCTTGCGCTTTCTTTTCCTCACTTTTGCAGCATCCAGGTACCTTTTCCGTGGTGGTGGGATTATTTTCGTCGTTGTTTTAAGTTAGCAGTTTGATTTTCTTTTTTAAACGAAAGTAAAAAGTGGCCTCTCCGACTTCCCAGATCCCCTTGGACGCAGGACGCACATCAGTCTGTCTGTCCTTCCGGTCCGGAGACAAGGTCGCCGCGGGCCCCCAAGAGTAGTTTTAAACTTTGGTCACACTCTCCCGTCCTGACGTCACGGCTCTGAGGAACTGCTTGGTGCGCTGAGGTAACAGGTTTCGGATTTTATTTCCCTTTTGAATGGCAACATCTGGAATTAATGCCGCGGTCCTCGGGCGGGATCGCTTCGGGTTTTTCTGGCTCTGACTCTCTTTCCCTTTTCTTTCTGTCTTTTCCTCGTTCTAATGTTCTCTCATTCTTTTTTTCTCTTTACTCCGAAAGTAAAGAAAATTCATTTAATTCATGAGAAAAGAAAAACGAATTTCCTGTCGTTCT
The DNA here is from genome assembly GCF_019320065.1 of Cervus canadensis. Taxonomy (NCBI): domain Eukaryota; kingdom Metazoa; phylum Chordata; class Mammalia; order Artiodactyla; family Cervidae; genus Cervus; species Cervus canadensis. Next base: position 90,947,359 of record NC_057387.1, on the reverse strand, counting down.
CTCTCCACTCCCGACCAAGCGTTTCCGCGTTGCTTTTTCGAACTTACAGGGCCCCCAGGCTCTGGCCCTCCGTCCTGGGCGAGGAGATTCGTCCGGGAGCCTCCGGACGCAGCCCTTCCCACCTGCGAGGTCAACTGCTGCCAGCGCAGCCGCCTTGGAGTCCCGGGCTGGGCAACTGGGGTGGGAAGGCTAGACTAGCGGGGTTGCCACCGCAAGCCGCAGACCATCGAGCAAGCTCCTCCGCGAAGCCAAGCCGGGGACCCCGGCAGGGGAGGGGCTGGTGCGCGGAAGCATTGCTTCCAGAAAGTTGACCAGGCCCGCGCGCGACATGCTCAGACCTTGACGGTCTTCGATAATGACAGAAACCGGCTGTTCGCCCCTAGCAAATTCCACTCGCTGGAGCCTGAGAGAGAAAGGCGTCAGCCCCCATTGGGTCTCCCGCTCCGAGTGAGGGTAACGGATAACAGTCCTGCAGGGGTATGGGACGCAGACCCCCACCTCCAGCACCTTGAGGTTATGAGGTTAAGGAAATCTGTGCGTTAACTGCCCCCTAGCAGGGGGGCGGGCGGTGGCTGGAGGAGAGAGAAGAGAATCTGGCGCCGGAGGCCAGGCGCCTCTCAGAGCTCCCTTGGATAAAGTTTTCGAGTCATTTTAAACCTCAAACGAAAAGAAGTATAGACGTCCGCCTAGTCTGGGAGGCGGAGGGGGGGGGGGAGTGGGCGTTGAGGCCAGGCCGCTGTGAGATTCCCCCACTCCCATCCCAGTGATCCTGCGGCAGCCAAGGGTCAAGCCACGGGGTTTAGGGTCCCCGTGTTTTATCCTGGTGGTGTAGAAGGAATCTCATTTCCTTAAGATGGGGAGAGGACACAGCCTGGACCCCTGCTCAACCAGAGGGAACCTGCCCATCCCTAGAGCCTGGCCTCTCTCCTCGCATTCACAACCCAAGAGGTCCGGGACCACAACCTTTTCTTTTGATGTCTCTGAGGTTCTGATGTCGCCCTGTGCTCATGTGAGTGCATGTGTCATGGAAGGAGTCAGAGTAACCGTCCTCCGACGAGGTGGCTGTACTCACACCTCCATAGGCCACTTCGAGCTAGTCCTGATTTGAGCTATGCTTTCAGAGGGGAGCAGACAGGAAGGTGGTCACTGGACCTAACCTCCAAGGATGGGGAAAGCATGCCCAGATTGAGGCATTAGGGGCCATGCCCCTAACACGTGCCGGAGTATGGCTTCACAGCTTGACACACAGTCTGCACGTGTGACCTCATTCTGCACAAGTCTTGGACACACCTGAGCACCTGAGCACCTCAGGTGGTGGTGGTGGTTTAATTGCTTAGTCGTGTCCAACTCGTGACCCCATGGAATGTAGCCCATCAGGCTCTTCTGTCCATGGGATTTCCCAGGAAAGAAAACTAGAGTGTATTGCCATGTTCTTCTCCAGGGGATCTAAACGCATCTCTGACGCTGCTGTCCCACCCCAGAGGACTCGTTCCGAAAGTTTGATGGACTTCACAGGCCTCTCATAAGCATGTTCTCATTCTGAGACATCCACTCGGTGTGTGACCTGTCACCCCGAGGTCCACAGACTCCCACCCAGGTGACTGAACACCCAGACCGGAGCATACGAACTTGTGCCTGGCTCGTCCAGGGACCTATCCCAACTACTACAGGGCCCTGCGGGCCGCCGGACCCTGGGCAGAGAAAGTCAGACCTCTGGGACAAATGAGGTGCGGAGAGCAGAAAGCCCGTCTTCACACAATCGCACACATACACACTCGCTCACACATGTCCTCTTAGCTCAAACTTTTCTGCACACACAGTTCTGCTGTGCCAAGATGTGGGGGCCCCGGGTGAGCCTGTCTGAGACTGGCCCCCAACCTTCGCCCCCGCCCAGGCAGCGGTGGGGTACAGAGGGATGGCCCCGGTGGGGGCCCAGGGGGAGGCCGGGGGTGGGGGCTGTAGGAGGGCGCAGAGAGGGCTGGGGGCGGGGCGCGCTGGCGCCGAGTAGGAGCCGGGCCGGGACGCCGCCGATGGGGGATCCCGAGGCACTGACTTTTGCGCTGTTTGCCCTCGGCCGCGGAGCGAGCAGACGCCATCTGTTTGCCGGCTGCGGCGCGTCCCGTTTAATTACCCTCCCGGCAGCCTAATAGAGATGATATTAAACTAAATCTTTCTGACATTAAAAGTAATTATCCCCAAATCAGTGGCTTCGGGACGGAATCGCCCCTCCCGTCCCTGCCCCTCCCCTGGCCGCGCCAGATTCCGTTAGTTTGGCTGAAACTCCTTACCGGGAAGGGGGCGCGGGGAAAAGAGGGAAAGTGCCTTTGGGAGAAGGAGTCTACGCGGGCCGCCCCAAGCACGCTGTTTCCAGCACAACTACAGACGCTCTTGTGCATACGACCTGCGCATGGACACACACACACCTGTACACGCACAGACACACAACGACATCTTCCTCCGGATCAACTCGCGAGCTACGTTCATTAAGACTGTCTGCCGCGTGCACCCCCAGATGGACAGGGAGAAGCGCAGCCTGGTTTGCAGTCGTGGTCCTCAGCCCCTAAAATGGTCTTTTTGCATGGTCGAGGCCTCGGATCTGGCCTAGGCCAGGACCAAAGACCCAGATACAGGTTTGCAACCACAAAGACCCTCTGCCATTGTGGCGCTTGACTTGTCAGGCGCTCGACCTGTGAGGGGCCCTCCGCCTCAAGCTTCCTTCACGTGCGTTCGTAAGTCACAGCACCCTCTGCCTCTGAGAGGCAAGTCCTGTTATCCCACTTGACAGGTGAGAAGACAGACTCAGAGAGGTGAGGTAACTTGTCGCACATCTTACAACTAGTACGGGACACAGCAGAATTCGAACTCGGGTGTACCAGGGAAGCCAGAGTCCAGGTTCTGCCGGATTCCAGGCGCGAGCTCTCGCTGGGCACGGTGGATGTCTGGGCCTGAGGCCCCTCTCGGAACCCTTACCCAGGCGCCCGCAGGACTGGCCTCTTCCCGGGCTCTCAACTCCCCCAGTGAAGGCGTGAATCGGGGACCGAGCTGCAGGCGGAGGGAGCGGGGTCATCCACGCGGAGAGCGCGGCCGGAACCCCAAGGCAGAGCCTCAGCCGCAGCCCTCCTCTGGTTCAAGCCCTTGCCTCTGCAGGTCGCTCCCGGGAGGGGCGGCTGCCCCTTGCCGCCTGGCTTCCTATCTCCACATCCTTCTTGGTGAGCGCATCTGAGCCGGGGACAAACGCGCAGAGTGATGTTCATCACCCTCCCACTTGCTTCTAGTTTTGAGTGCCTACTGTGTACCGCTACTCTGCTAAACGCTTGCTGTGTGCGGTCTTGCTTGTTCCGCAGTCCTTGGGGGAGGTGGGACGTGCCGCCTTTCCGCAAGAGTCGGCGAGGTTCCAAGGTTCGGCGAGGCGACGTGACTTGCACGGGGTTGTAGTGCTGCTGAGCCCAGAGGAAGACCGGCACCCAGATCCGACTCCCATTCCCAGGCGTTTTTCTTCTCACCTTCAGTTCTGGGCTGGTAGGGTCAGACCTGGGAGCTTTCAGTCGATTCCATTCTGTTCAACTCACTGGTTATTCACGGAAACGTGAACGTTGGTCATTCATTCATTTCATTAATATCGAGCACCTTGTAGTGCCTGGCCCTGAGGACTGGAGATAAATCAACCGCGATGGGCCCTTAAAGAGTTCATTGGCCAACTGTGGACCCAGTCACCTAACATTGAACTCACAGGGAGTACAGGGCTGAGGTGTGAGTGGGCCAAGAAGGGTGAAAGGAACCTTCTGAAGAAAGGGACCCCTGATGCAAGACTTTAGCTTTCCCAAATGGAGACATTATTGCCTGTTCTGATAAGTAAAACATTTTAGACATTCCAGCAAAGTGTATCTGGAATATTTCTGTGTGCCTCCATTTACAACAATATACTTTTTGTTATTTTTTAAAATTTGCAAATATGCTAAGCACTTTTCATACCAATCAATATATCTACATAATCTTTTAAAGACCTGCTTAATATTTCATTGTATGAATATACCCTAATTTATTTAGCCAGTTCCCTTTTAATAGGTATTTAAGTTTGTTTCCAATATTTGCTATAATAAAAAAATACAATGAACATCCTTTGTGAGTTTGCCTAATTATTTTCTTAGGATAAATTCCTAGAGATAAAATTGACTAGTCAGAGGTTCAGAGGCTTTTTTTCAGTTTTTGATTGCTACCTGTCAGTACTCAGGAAAAGTTGTATCAGTGGACACACCCAACAGCAGTGCATTTTGCTGATCTTTTTAATCTTTGCCAGTTCAAGCAGGGAAAAGGGATCTTATTGTCACTGTAATTGGCATTTCCTTAGTTTTTCCCATATGAGTTGTTCACTCATGTTTAAAAAATATCTGTGTATGTCTTTACTTATTTTTCTAACACATAGCTTCTCTTTTCCTTAATCTGTAATTGCTTCATATAGTAAAATCAGCAGTATCTTCTTATCTGGACATATGCTGCATTTCTCCATTTTTGTTGATCCTATGTTGCTATTGTTATACCAAAACTAACATTTTTCATTTAGTCACATCTGTCATTTTTTCTTTATTCTATTTACAGATCATACTTAACAAGAGTTTTTTCAAATCCAACTATCCAAAAGCATTTACTTATATTTTATATTAGCACTTTAACATTTACATTTATTTACATTTTTGAAATTAATTTTCAAATATTAATATGGAATACGTGAAGTAAGTTTGTGGTTTAATTTCCCCCCAATGATTAGTCAGTTATTATAGCACCGCTTAATGACTCACCATGTCCCCACTGACCAGATACCATACCCTGCCTTCTCAGGTGAACTCAGGTCCTCTTTGCGCTTTCTCATCTAGGGAGCTATTTCCTTTTGCCCTAGTCTCACCCTTTTAATTATGGTAGTTCTGTAATGCTTGAAAGGGCAAGTCACTTTCTGATTCCTGATTCTTTCCTCCCTCCCCAAATTCTCAGAGTTATTTTGGAAAGACAGTCTTCTAAATAAATATTTTAGAATTTTTAAGGCTAGTTCCAAAAAGAAAGTGAAAAATGTTAAACCCTTTGGAAATTTGATTTAACTGCCTTTAGACATTACTTTGAGGGAGATTATACATCTTCCCAATATGCTATTTTTTCATCTAGGACCCAGAATGACTTTCACTTATTCACAACTTTTACAGCCCTTTGTAAATTGTTGTGTTTTTTTTCCCCCTGTAGTTCTGTTTCTTAAGCATTCCTTGGCATTTTATGTGCTCTTGTGAATGAAATCTTTGCTTGCATTATAATGTCTAACTAGTTATGACAGGAGCACAAGAAAGTTATGGGTTATAATATATTTATCTTGAAACCAGTCTCCTTTCTGACCCCTCCCCCCTTTAAATTAGTTCTCACAGTTTCCTGGAGCTGAGTTTGGAAGGACCTGGAATTGACCAGGCTGAGGAAAGGAGGGAGGGAGAGGCAATTTGGCAGAGACAAAACAGTGCAGAGGCCCATGTGATTTGCAGGTCTTCCTGGGACTTTGGAGACGATGTTCCCCCGCAGGGTGGTCTTCTGGAGCTTTCTTCTCCTGGTGTCCATCTCCCAAGATGGTCTTTGGAAACAGCAATTGGGGAATCAGCCCCAGGGGCGACAGGCGGTCCAGACTTAAGCCACTGCTGGGCTATGTGACCCACTCTGGGCTCGCCTCCTGGCCACCCTGGAATCAGACTACCCCGAGGAGGGTAGCGGCCAGGCCACCTCATTTCACGGGAAGAAAATTCGAAGAGGACGGGCCTTAAGGCTAGGCTGTCGCCTGGATCTCAGTTCCGACTCCACTTCAGAAATGCGTGGAGGAACGCGCAGTTAGCTGGCGTATGCACCCAGCCTGTAATCCCCAGGTCTCTGACCAAAATGAAGATATGGCGGAGGGATGGGGCTTGGAGGAAAGAGACCTAACCCATTCTCACTGGCAGCCCCAGCCCCCACCCTGGGCCTCCTGCCCTCAGATAAAAAAGTTCTGCTACTCTAACTTCCATCCCCACAGCCCCACCGCCCATTCCCTCCACCCCTTCTTTTGCACTAGGACCGCCCTAGTCTTTAAACTGTGTGTGGTGGGTGAGTTCCAAGCTGCGTGACTGGCTCAGGACCCGATACTGGTTGGCCTGGAGCCCAACATGTTAGCTCTCTTTCCTGGCGGCGGTGGTGGCAAGGTCGGGGGCAGGAAGCTGGCTCACAAATAGGCCTTTGTGCCCCAGTGGGTGGTTCAGACTCTAGGCTTGAGGTGATAACTAGGTACAGACCACCAGCCCCGCCCTCCCCCCCTTCCAGGTTCCTAGGCCCAGGCCAGTAAGTTACCTGGGAATTTCTCCTGATGCTCTAGTACGCAGCCCCTTGGATGCCTTACCATCCTTGTCAGAGGCGCAGTAGGCACAGTGTGACCCTGCAAGCTCTCCAAGTGCCTCTGCATTCCCCTCTCCCCTCTCTGAAGCAACACAGCCACATCATGTCATATCGGAGGATCCTGAGAAGGGGAAGTGACTTTTCCAGGCTCATCCAGCTAGGTGCAGGGTGGGGGAAGCAAACTGTTCTTTGCCTCTACAGAAGAGACTGGTTGGCGACTTGGAGGAGAGTTGAGGCCACTTTCTTCACCCTCATTTCTCTGAACTGATCCTCTGGGGATGGGTGGAGGAGGGGTGGAGGAAGGTGTTGGGAGCCCCTTCTCTTGGGGCTTTCTTCACTCCTTTCTGTGCACCTAGAACCCCCCTTCACCCCTCAGGATGGACCACATCGTGCCTCACCGCTGGGCAAGACTCCAGCACCACCTTTCACGCATCCTCGGCACCTTTGGTCACAAGGCCTGGCTGAGCAGGGCTGCCAGTGTGGAAGCGAACCTGGGCTGGAGTCCTGCTTTTGTCACATTTCCTCCTTTTTGTCACATGCAAGTAGAACTAAGGCTTTCATGGGAGCATCGTGAGGCTTCAGTAACACAAGTGATGTAAAGTCCTCAGTGTCTGACACATAGTGGACACTTAGGTGTACTGGATATTCTTATTCGTTAGCAGTTGTTGGATCAATGATTTTCTCTGTCTTCAGAGAGGAAAACTGTTCCTTTTTCAGTACTTTTTTTTGCCTCCATCAGAAGGACGACTGGGGAGCTGGAAGTTGGTGACAGGAGGTGCCTCCACACTTGAATCAAAATCTGAAAACCGCCTCCAGAGTCAGAATTCTGATGGATCTGCATGGCTCAGAGAGCTTGTAGCAGGCCCCGGGTATTCCCTTCCTCGGTCATTTCACCCACTCTGTCCACCACCTTCTCCTGGGACTCCATTAACCAGAGCATGTCTGCTACAAAGCACAAAGTGGTACAGTGTCAGTAAGAAAGGAGCAGCCCAGCTCAGGGCACACCCCCAGCCTCTGGTAGCATCCCCACCTTTCTCTTCTCAGGGGCCTCCACTATTTGGAGCATGCCTGGCACTGCTGATTCCTAGGAGAGCTCCCTTAGTAGGGCTCTGGACCCCCATGGCACACGACCATTCTTATTCCACAGAACCTGTTCTTCATTATGTGTTCATGACTTCCCATAGCACATAAAAAAGCTCATAAAATGTACCCCTTTTTGTATGAAGAAACAGAGGCATGTAGGCAATAACTGTGCAAGCCAGTTCCCCACTGATGCTTGGTATGGTTGAGGAGGCCAGAAGGGAGGCCTTGGCCAAGTCACTTCATTGCTCTGGCCCTCCATTTTCTCATCTGTTAAATGAGGAAAGGTAAGCCTGCTGGTCTGGAAATGCTCTGAAATGAGAGAAGGACTATGCAGACCCCGCTAGGAAGACAATGATTCCCACGTGGGATGCGCTGTCCAGCTGAGGCCCTGGCATCCACCTCTGGAGCAGAGCAAAGTTCCTGGCCTCCACACCTGGTTTCCCATGCATGTGCTTCCACCTGACCCCCCAAACAGAAAAGTTTCAGTAAGACTCTCCTTGTTGCCACCTCCTTGGAAAAGTCCTACGCAAATGTTACAGTGTGTGCCCAAGGAAGGCAAGAACATTTCCAGGGGCCTGGAGACCTGAGCCCAGAGGGGCAGATCTGATCCCTAGGATGCCTGCCTTCTGTACCTCTGGGATCTGACTCTTGGGCTTGGGCGGCCCATTCATTACAGAGGGAACTCTGGCCAGATCTCCTAGATGGGGTTCACCCCTCCACAGAGCCCCTCTGACTGCCTGCATGAGGGCCTCCTCTGGGGTCCCAAATCTCCTGGCAGTCCTCTAAGCATTGCCCACACTGCCCTGGAGTTGGTGGCCCCAGGCCAACCTGAGACTTCTGGGTCGAGTAGAGGCTGCAAATCTGTGTTTAACAAAAAGCCTAAATGATGAATGGATGTGTGAGTCAAAACTGACCCCATTTCCATAAGGAAAAGGGCACTTAAGTGCCCTTAAAAGCACTTCAATTAAATGCTGGTTTGATGAAAATACATAATGGAAAAAGCATTTACCTTAGAGCTAGAGTATGCTATATAGTAGTTGTGAGACTTTGGGCAAATGATTTAACCTCACTAAGCCTCAGTTTATCAATGTAAGAGATAGGGATTGTGGATCCTGTATATTTCACCTCAGAGGGCAGTTTTGTAATTCATTCATTCATATAACACTGACTGTGCCGTATGCCAGGCCCAGTGAGGACACACCTGTCATGGTCCACAGAGGAGACTTCTGTGCAAATAATCACAATAATATGATAAGTGCTCTACTGGGGGTAAGCACAGGGATTAGAAGGGGCCCTAACTTGTCCTCGGGATTCCATGAGGCTACCTGGAGGAGGAGTAGTGGGGTGGAGTGATCATTGCCTGAGTTCTGGAGACAAACTGCCTGTGTTTGAATCTGACTTCTTGGTTTACCAGCTGTATGACCTCGGGCAAATTACTTACCTAATCTCTTGTGCCTTAATTTGCCTACCAATAAGTGGGGATAGTAATATCAATAGTTCCTACTTCATAGGATTGCTGTGAGATGTAAATGAGTTACTACAAGTAAAGCACTTAGCGCCTGGCATACAGTAAACATGATACAAATATTCACTATCATAACAGCCATCTATCAAGCACCTACACAGTGCCAGGCCCGTGCGAAGGGATCTGTCAATGATCAGATTGACACAGACTCTACCCTCATGAAGGCAAAATCTGAACTGAGTATCAAAGTACAAATTGCTTCTTATCTAAGGAAAGTTTGGAGCATCAGAAGGCAAAGGAAGGAACTCAGTGGGTGCTGACATTTCCCAGGCAAGCAGAGCAGGAAGACTACAGAGCGGACAGAGGGGGGCCTTTTAGAGAGGTGGGAGGGAAAATAAAGAAGTGCAGAATCCTGGAAGGCAGAGGGGAGTGGGTGAGAATGTTCACTATATTCCACTATCTGTGGGCTAGAAGTCACAGCTACTGAAGCGGCTCATGGAAGGAGCCTCCCTGATGCGGGGACGCAGAGCAGGCGTGAGGGCTGGGCTCCGATCCAGACTGGAAGGTCAGCTTCTTTCCCCACTTGGACGGGGTCACCGTGTCTCCGAGCCTCAGTTTTCCTGTTACATAAGAGGAAGTAACCGCAGGGCCCTTACAGTGACGCCAAGGCGCTCGTGGGAGGACAGTGCACAGAGCCCCCCGCACCGTGCAGGGCTTACCTGTGCACTCAACGCCAATTTCTCCACTCTTGTCTCTCCTCACCAGCGCCAGTTGGTTTTGCTCCAGCTCCAATTAATTAACTGCTTCAGTAACTACTGGGTGCACGACAGCTACGTGCCAGACCCTGGGCTCGCTCAGGGAATAAACAGATGACTATGATCTGGTCTCTGCTCTCACAATGTTCCCAGAAAGGCTGGATGTTAGAGATGGAAGTGACCGCCTTATTAGTATTGATACATGACCATCATTATTTCTTTGTTTGAATTTGGTTAGTAAGTCCAAATTTACTGTGTGCTTACTTCGAGTCATTCTGCTAGGCCTTGAGGATACGAAGTAACTCAGACTCTTTGGGGAGCTCACAGTCTGGGGTCAGGGGGAGGGAGAACATGTGAGCTGAGAGTTTCAGTTCAGAGTTGTTCAGTGCTGCAACAAATCCAGTCCAGCTCAGCACAGGCCCCTAACCTGAGTGTGCGGGGGTGTGGCTATGGTCTGGTGAGCCATCATGGAGGAAGTGAAGCCTAAACTAAAAGTGAGGGCTGGATGGATGGGTGGTGCAAGGAGTCTCATGGTGATGGAAGAGCAGTCAGGGGAGAGGGACTGGAAAGTTGATGCTTTTAGGAAACTGTGGGTATTTCAGTATGTGTGTTGAGGGCGTGGCTGGAGATACAGACCGGGGAGGGAAGTAGGGACATATGACAGACGGTTTAAATCCAAGCCAAGTTTGGATTTATTTGGAGGGCAATGGGAAGCCTTTGAGGGGATCGAAGCAAGGGTGTGGCATGGTAAGGCAGGTGTTTTAGAAGGCTCTTTCTGGCAGTTAGGTGGAGACTGGTCCAGAAGAGAAAGGACTGGAGGGAGATCAGTTGGAATGTAGTTTTATAAGCTAAGTGAGAAATGAAGGTCAGTAGGGACAAAGGATGAAGGAGTAGGGAGTGGAGTTTGGAGATGTCAGAGGCAGAAGCTATGGAAACCTTAAATCACTGCATGTACTTAAGAGGCAGTGTTTAAATTCTGGCTCTGACGCTCTGGGGAATGAGTCATTTTGGAAAGCTGAGTTTTCTATAAAAATGTGACTTTGTAATCCCTCTTGGCATCCACCAACACTTAAAAGGCGTTATTATTGTAACTATTATTTGAAATGCTTTAGTTGTACTTCATCTGAAGGCGGCACTGAACTGTCACAAACACAGAAGCTTTGGCGTTGAAGACCTGGGTCCCAGACTTTTCTCTACCCTAGCTCTAGAGCTCAGCCAAGTCACTTCATCACTTTGAGTTCGCGGCCTCTTCAAAGTGGGGTCAAGATCACCCACCTAGCAGGTTGTTGTGGTCTTTTGGGAGGTAACGTACACAAAGCTCTAAGCATAACATGGGCGTATCCTGAGTGCTCAGCGAGTTAGTCCTCCTCCCTCCTCTACCTTCTCGTGATGCCCTGGGCTGATCCTTACGGATACCAGTAACTCAGTGACACTTTGTGCAGGGCTCTCTGACCTTCCCTGAAGGACCCCAGAGCAGTGCTTCTGGACTTCTTGCGTCTGCTTTTCATGTTTTCTTTCCGTGTCTTCCCCCATAGCCTGCCATTCCGTACTGCTGTCATCACCCAGATAATAGTTGTTCTCTAACTCCCTTACATGTTAGTTAACAGTTAAGTGTTAATCATTTAATCTTCACAACTTTATCAACCAGGTACTTTTATTATACATTTCACAGCTAAAAAGCTGAGGCACAGGAAGGTGAAGGGATTCCCAAGGGCACACTATTAAGTAGGGGAGTGACTTGAATTCAGGCAATATGTCTTCAGAGGCTATTCTCTTAACCACACATTAAGTCACAGTTAATAGACTGAAGACTGGAGAGCAGGTCTCTTTAACTGGTGTTTCCTTTCAGGGCAGACTTTCAAAATGCAGGAGCTGTATGGCCAGTTGGGGTTGTTAATGGCGATCTTCCAAAGCAGACTGAGACAGAGAAGCACTAAAGGTAGAGGCAGGTTCAAGGCAGGAAAGCCTGGTTGTTGCATCTTACCCTCTCTGTGGCTTTTAGATTAAAAATAAAAGGCTTGATGAGAAGAATGGACAGATTCAACTTCCCAAATGGTCTGATGTTGTTTGCATAATGTAAGTGGGGGGGGGTGTCAATCAAACCCACTAACAATCTGATAAATACAGATTCTCCTTCCAGAATAGTACACGTTTAACTTTTTGTATACAATTGTAGGGAATTCCAAGATCCATGTTTGGACATGCAACTTAGAGGTTCTTTATGGAAGAGCTGTGGACCTGAAAATCAGAGCCTGGGGCTTGAGTTCTACTTTTCTACTGCCATTCTCTGCGACTTCAGGCACGCATCTACCCTCTGAGCCTCATGTATAAAATGGAATGATCACGCCTGGCCTGCTTCCCTCGCTGCAGTGGACTGTAGTGATGGCTGGGGAAGGTGTGGTAAAATGCAAAGTGCTGTGCAAATGTTGTCAGCACACTGAGGTTCAAAGAGTTTACTCACCTTGGGTCGCATAGCTATTTAGTGGCAGAACCAAGGTTCAAACTGAAAGACACTGTAGTCTCTGGAATGTGTGTGTATGTGTTTAGGTCTCCCTCCAAGAATCTGAAAAAGGATCAAATGAGATAATGCACGTGGAAGGGTCACTTAGACTGTAAAGTGAATTACTCCTGAACTGAATTTAAGATTTCACATCCCATCTGCCTGTGGGATTCAGGACTGGTCGGATGCGGGGCTGAGGGGGATGGTGGAAGTGTGTCAATCAGAGATGCTGCTTATGGAGACAGTTAAGACCCCCCTCCCACATCCAGATGAACTTCTGGGCTTTCAGGGAAATCTGCTGGAGCTCTGCAACCTCACTGACCAGCATATTTGACTCAGCATGTCAAGCTTTGAGAGTAGAAATTTTCATACAACTGCAGACTTATTTAATGTTTTTAATGTCACCAATAAAATCTATAAAATACTGAATCCTCTTCTCTTACACTGAAAAGTAAAGACTCCATAAAAGAACTCAGAACTTGGATGCTTGCAATTCAAAAATGAACACCTGTGTGTCCCAAAAAACTAGTGGTGCCCAAGCACGACACCACTGTAAACCAGCAAACTCCATGCTGCACCTTCTGAGAGGCAGCAGGAAACCGGCAATACTTCCTTAAGCCTTCACACAATTTCTCCAAACATACAAATGATAATCCAAGAAATACAAAGGAGTGAACTGGATTGAGGCAGGGATGACTGCAGCCCTGGAATGTCACTCTAGACAGCTGGGCAAGAACACAGAACACGTGTTCTGACTGACACACTTCTGTGTCTGAAGGCTGGGATATAAAGCCCAAGGAAGCAGTAAAGCCAATGGTAGGAGGAAGAATTACAAAGGGCACTGCTGTTTCTGTGGGGACAGTAAGTCACTTAATGTTTTTCTTGGATCCTAACTTTATATGTCATTTTAACGTTGTGTTTGTAAGAAAGGACTTAACATATTCTGGCCTAAAGCTCAGTAGAACAGAATGGCATGAGTGAACAGTGATAACTAGCTGAGGTGTCTCCTAGCAGAGGGACCAATACGATAGGATTTCATGAGACTGAGCAAGAACTTTTCAAGGCAGGGTTGAAAAAGGGTGTGTAAACTTCATACAGGTTCAAGTAGCATTTAATAACTTTTATGAAATCAGTTTCAGAGTAAAGTCTATATTATTGGAATACAGAAGTGAAGGTGATAGAGGGGAACAATATGATGCAGTCAAACCCAAATTAGATGGAACAGGTCAGACATGAGAGTGAACTCAGAGTCGCCTCCCTCCAGTCCCCACCCACACCATTTGCTGCTGGTCCTGAGTGTGGCCTGAGTTCAGGGCTGTTGCTTCTCCACAGCAGCTACAGAACATGGGCTCCCTGGAGAAAGAAGAGCTGGCGCCCGAGTCCATCTGTAGCATTGGAAATGATCATCTTGTGGGGCCATCAGTTTAGGAAGGTGGGAATGGAGCTGGAGAGGAAGTGCTCAGGTTGAACTACCCCACTTTGGGCCTCTTTTCCTTACAGCCTCCCTTGAGAGACCCCTGGGGCCAGAGAAGGCCTGTACACAGGCAGATGTAGCACTAGTCTGTTAGGAACACACTTCTCTTTCGAGAGTGTTCAGGGGAGGTCCCTGGTTTGCGTGTCAGAGAAAAGACACAAGGTGGAATTTTCCTGGCCAATGCCCATTTCTGGGCAGAGGGAAAATGACCAGGCATATCTCAGGCTGTTGTTAGAGTCTCCTGAGAACCCCTTGGTTTGGGTCAGGGGGATAAACCCAGCACTTAAGACTCTTCTGGGCACGTACAAAATGTCAAATCAGGGTCCCAAACCCTAGGATAGAGACCACAGGTGATACAAAAACAGATATGGAAAAACATTTCAAGACTGAAAAGAAATCACTAGTGGTGAAGGTATAAACAGTTCTTGCAAGAACTAAATTCCCAACCCCAAATCCATAGATTATTAAGAATCCACATTTACTAAATCATCCCAAATTATTATATGTAAGTTCAGGCAATACATGTCTTCTGAGCTGAGCCCCCAGGTTTGCTCTCTTAAATATATGAAATCAGAATTTTCAGCCACAGAATGAGATCTCTTTCGTTTGAGATAGGAGTCTACCATCTACTACTGAAACATTAAAACAGTGAAACAGTGGGGCAGGTTCCTTATTACAGCCAGGCTCCAGAGTCCATGGGGTGGCTGATCGGATTTTGGCGACAGTCAAGGTGCTTAAAACACCAAGTGACAAGGTCCAAACGTGGGATGGAGTAGAGGGAGAAAAGAGCAAGAGAGAAGTTGCGTTCACTGACGGACCAGCACCCTGGGAGCTGGTGTCCATGAGGCTCTACCTGCCCAAGTGCAAACCTAACAGCAGCTTCCTGCAGCTGGGCCAGACACTGAGTCCTGGTACTGGTCCTCTTCACACTATCTCAACATTCACATGGTGAGCTTAAACAGTTTCTCACACTGCAATGGAACAGCAAATAACTCGCAGATGGAACCTGGGGACCCAAGGCAGCAGCAATAAATAAACATCTTGCTATATGTCAGATGCAGTCCTCGAACACAACCTTACATCTTAGTAAAGGAGTCAGGAAGTTATCAACAAAAATGATATGCCTTTTGTTTTCCTACAACAATGTTTAATCTCCATGCCAAGAAGTCCCATTTGACTTTTTCCCCCTGCCTCTTAAAATTGGGTGACAAAGTAGAAATCCAGTCATGAAGAGAAAAAGGCAGGGGTGTGTAAGCCCTGGCTCAATGAGACATATCATATACACAGCAGCCTCCTGTCACAGGTCAGGCAGAACGGTCCCAGACCCTGTGTGGAGAAGATGGGCACTGGAGAGGTAAAAATCCTACTTCATGATCACTCACACTTTGACAGCGCATTAGTCATTGAACAAGGGTGAGGTGAAGGGGGTCAGGGTGGAAGAGTTGTAATTCTCTACAATGAGGATTGGGAACATATACTCGTGGATGGGAAATTTTAAGTAGCTATGTTTATTATTACTTTTTTCCAGCAATCTTGCAAGAGGCAGAAGTGTGACATTGAGTTGAGTGAGACGAGCGTGTAAATGGGTTGACGAGGAGCCCTCCTCTTGATGCAGGCCTCTGGCTTGTCAAGGAATGGCTGGTTCCACTGCTGAGCCATCTTTACTCTTTTGCTTCAAGGAAAAGGGTTTCTTGAGGGAACAACTTTACCTCCAATAATGACTTATTTGGGTCCAGCTGGGTTACCTAAAAAGAAAGAAAATATATACTCAAAAGACTGGAAGAAGCACTATTTTCTCTCATGGCATTCAGATCCTGTCCTGAACTTTGATTTTGAGCCTACTATGTACCAGCATGAGCATTTTCACACCTACTATTTCATTTGATTCTCAAAATAACCCTGTGAGGTAGGTGGTGGTGTCCCCATTTTATAACCAAGGAAACCAGGACTCAGAGAGGCCAAGTCTCATAGTTTAGTGGAAGAACTAGCATTTGACTTCAGGGTGTTCTTCAGAAGCTGGAACCTCTTCCTGGGCAGGTGGAGACCCACAGCTCAGCTGGGACAGCAGAGCAGGAGGGCCTTAGGAAAGGGTGCTGGTTAAAAACCGACTGGCATTCCAGAGGACACGTATTTGTTTAACTCTGGACAGCAGGGAGGGCCTTTTCTGTTTGGTGGGAGAGAGCTAAGCTTTTGGGGTTGATCTTCCTGCTGAACACACCTGCAGCAGAGACTATACGGTGCCCACCCCACAGAGCCCAGTGATGAGCATCTCCCCTGCTGAGGAGAGGCTCCGTAGGGAGGCATATCAGTCTCCCTGTTGGTGGCGTTGGTGAAGATATTTAGTTCCAAAAAAAGGAGGAAGTTGATGCAATAATATGACTATATTTTAGAAATAAAAATTATTTCATAATATGAACTAGTACAGAGAATAAAGCTAGACAGAGTCTTTTTGGCTCATTGGGGTATGTTAATCATACCCCAAATCAAACCCTATATTAGGTTTATGGCTTCCTTGGTCACCAGCAAGGATGTGATGTAGAGGTTTTCTGAATCCAACAGTGAGAGGAAAAAAACCCCCAAACTTTCCTAAAGGAAACGTGAATTTTAAAAAACTGAGACAACTAATACTAATCTAGTGATGAGGACAATGGGCTGTGACTCCAGAAGATTCTGGTTTAAACCACAACTGTGTAGCTATTAGCTTTGTGGCTTTGGAGTTAGTATCATCCCTGTAGGACTGATATGAGGATTAAGTGAGGAAAAACATAATTAGCACAGTGTCTGGTACAGAGCAGGTATTCAATGATAGCTGCCATATATGTGTGTAACTATAAGGGTGGATGATGGACACACAGATAAACGGACAGCTCCAAGTGTGTGTGATGGGAGGCCGGGCAGTCTGCTTTGGGTACAGTCAGATTTGTGTACAGGAGCTCTGGGCCCCTAGGCAAAGACTACAGCACCTGAGATGGGCAATCTTGTCCTCTGCTCAACTCAAGCCACACCTAATGAGATGGCTCTGCTCTCTTCTCCAAGGTGATGGGGAGGGGACACCCTGGGGGCCTGAGTGTCACAGGCAGGCTGGTGAGCTGAAGAAGGGAACACTATCTTTGATTGTATCCAGATGGAAACCTGGTATGCCCAGGAGGGTCATTAAGGAGACACATCCGCCTCCAGAATCCTCTGTGCTTACAAGGAACCCATTGCAAGGCTGCTCTACTGATATCTCTTGGGCTCTGGGCAGATGGGCAGACAAGGTGGTGGGGAGGGCCTAGCCTGCTGTCTGTCTTCCAATGCACAGGGGGTAGGGTGGGCGGGTGGGGAGTGGGGGCAAGCTGCAGGCAAATGTTTACCCACTTCCCCAATTAACGTACAACACTGCACTGGCTTCTGTCAACAAACAGAGCTATGCTGCCTCTGCTTCTGACTCATTGGTATTTTCTGCCCAGCTGCTTCTGCTATTGTTCTTAATTAACAAGCCAGAGCTCTTCCGGCATCTTCTACTTTGTTATTTGTGGTTCGTAAATATGATGTTTGCTGGGAGAAACCAAAATCATAATACTGCCAGAGCTGTGCATACCAGCAGAAAGATAGGCTAAGAAGCAAAAGAGGCTGGGAGATTGGAGCCTCGAGGCTGCATTATCAATATACAAGGTTAGATGTTCAGAAAACACACCCAGTTTTCACTGTGTCTGATAAAAGTTGAGTGATTTTTCCCAGTCACTTTAAGTGGAGAGCTGGGATTTGAGAAGGAGAAAACTAATTTCTTGAACACCTATTACATGTCGAGCACTTTAAATATGTTATTTCATTTAATTCCTAAAAAACTATGCAAGGTAAGATGGAGATGACAGAACTGAGGCTCAAAATGGCTGCCACTTGTTTAAGGCTACATAGTTAGTGAGGGTCTGTCTATACAGTACAGTAGTTAAAAATAGTGAAGTAACAGATTCAAACTCTAGCTCTGTTACTTACTACTTATATGACCTTGAAGAAGTAATACAACCCAAGAGTCTCAGTTTTCCTACCTATAAGATGGGAATAGTAAATTTCTCTTTTATAGGTTGTTGTCAGATTGATTATATTCTTTGCAGCCAAAGATGGAGAAGCTCTATACAGTCAGCAAAAACAAGACCGGGAGCTGACTGTGGCTCAGATCATGAACTCCTTATTGCCAAATTCAGACTTAAACTGAAGAAAGGAGGGATAACCACTAGACCATTCAGGTATGACCTAAATCAAATCCCTTATGATTATACAGTGGAAGTGAGAAATAGATTTAAGGGACTAGATCTGATAGAGAGCCTGATGAACTATGGATGGAGGTTCGTGACATTGTACAGGAGACAGGAATCAAGAGCATCCCCATGGAAAAGAAATGCAAAGAGGCAAAATGGTTGTGTGAGGAGGCCTTACAAACAGCTGTGAAATGAAGAGAAGCAAAAAGCAAAGGAGAAAAGGAAAGATATTCCCATTTGAATGCAGAGTTCCAAAGAATAGCAAGGAGAGATAAGAAAGCCTTCCTCAGTGATCAGTGCAAAGAAATAGAGGAAAACAACAGAATGGGAAAGACTAGAGATCTCTTCAAGAAAATTAGTAATACTAAGGGAACATTTCATGCAAAGATGGGCTCAATAAAGGACAGAAATGGTATGGACCTAACAGAAGCAGAAGATATTAAGAAGAGGTGGCAAGAATACACAGAAGAACTGTACAAAAAAGGTCTTCATGACCCAGATAATCACAATGGTGTGATCACTCACCTAGAGCCAGACATCCTGGAATGTGAAGTCAAGTGGGCCTTAGGAAATATCACTATGAACAAAGCTAGTGGATGTGATGGAATTCCAGTTGAGCTATTTCAAATCCTGAAAGATGATGCTGTGAAACTGCTGTACTCAATATGCCAGCAAATTTGGAAAATTCAGCAGTGGCCACAGGACTGGAAAAGGTCAGTTTTCATTCCAATCCCTAAGAAAGGCAATCCCAAAGAATGCTCAAGCTACCGCACAATTGCACTCATCTCACACGCTAGTAGAGTAACGCTCAAAATTCTCCAAGCCAGGCTTCAGCAATACGTGAACTGAGAACTTCCAGATGTTCAAGCTGGTTTTAGAAAAGGCCGAGGAACCAGAGATCAAATTGCCAATATCTGCTGGATCATTGAAAAAGCATGAGAGTTCTAGAAAAACATCTATTTCTGCTTTATTGACCATGCCAAAGCCTTCGACTGTGTGGATCACAATAAACTGTGGAAAATTCTGAAAGAGATGGGAATACCAGACCACCTGGTATTCCTCTTGAGAATACCTGTATGCAGGTCAGGAAGCCTCTTGAGAAACCTGTATGGAGGTCAGGAAGCAACAGTTAGAACTGGACATGGAACAACAGACTGGTTCCAAATAGGAAAAGGAGTATGTCAAGGCTGTATATTGTCATCCTACTTATTTAACTTATATGCAGAGTACATCATGAGAAACGCTGGGCTGGATGAAGCACAAGCTGGAATCAAGATTACCAGCAGAAATATCAATAACCTCAGATATGCAGATGACACCACCCTTACGGCAGAAAGTGAAGAGGAACTAAAAAGCCTCTTGATGAAAGTGAAAGAGGAGAGTGAAAAAGTTGGCTTAAAGCTTAATATTCAGAAAACTAAGATCATGGCATCTGATCCCATCACCTCATGGGAAATAAGATGGGGAGACAGTGGAAACAGTGGCTGACTTTATTTTCTTGGGCTCCAAAATCACTGCAGATGGTGACTGCAGCCATGAAATTAAAAGAAGCTTACTCCTTGGAAGGAAAGTGATGATCAACCTAGATAGCATATTAAAAAGCAGAGACATTACTTTGCCAACAAAGGTCCGTCTAGTCAAGGCTATGGTTTTTCCCAGTGGTCATGTATAGATGTGAGAGTTGGACTATGAAGAAAGCTGAGTGCAGAAAAATTGATGCTTTTGAACTATGGTGTTGGAGAAGACTCTTGAGAGTCCCTTGGACTGCAAGGAGATCCAACCAGTCCATCCTAAAGGAGATCAGTCCTGGGTGTTCATTGAAAGGACTGATGTTGAAGCTGAAACTCCAATACTTTGGCCACCTCATGTGAAGAGTTGACTTGTTGGAAAAGACCCTGATGCTGGGAGTGGTTGGGGACAGGAAGAGAAGGGGACGACAGAGGATGAGATGGCTGGATGGCATCACCAACTTGATGGGCATGAGTTTGAGTAAACTCCGGGAGTTGGTGATGGACAGTGAGGCCTGGCGTGCTGCGATTCATGGGGTCGCAAAGAGTCAGACACGACTGAGCGATTGAACTGAACTGTGCTAGTTAAATGGAATAATGGTGATGAAGGCTCTGGTACAGAGACTGAACCAGCAAGTGCACAGCTGGTAGCAGCCATTACTAGCTGGAGCACTGCCTTGGGTGGGGACTGGATCTGCCTAACTTTAGCTGGAGCTCTTTCCCCAAAGTCTTCTGGAGCCCAGGCCTGCACTAGGCTCTCTCTCTTATTCCATCTTGTTGCTCAGCAGAAGGGCTCTCTTTTCTCTGATAGATCAATGTCTCAATACTTGGAGAACCCCTTCAGCAGGGCTGTGCCACCAAAAGACTGCTCATATTAAATGTGGTTGTGTTGGTGCCCCTTCTGGTGCCCCATATCACAAGCAATTTTTTTCTCTGAAGGTCATTTCAGACAGAAATTTAAAGTGAACAAGGACAATTTTCGTTTCCATTCTCATCTGCCTGGAGTAGACAGAGACTGTTCAGAACCTAGCAAGATGCAGGATGCCATGCCTTTCCCCAGCAGGAGCATGGTCATACTGTGAAATGACCCTGAAGTGTCTGGGCCCCATTCAAGAAGGATTGGGAGTGTGCTGGAGGGACCTCCTGTTAGGGAGCAATCTAAAAACCATGTTTCCTAACACACATCTGAAAAATGGGGTACACCTTCCTGCTGCTGTAGGGGCAAGGAGGGGGCTGTGTGCCCCCTTGGAATATCTGCAGGGCTGGCAAGGAAGCCAGGCAGACAGAGCAGACGTGTCCTCTGCAGCTCCAGTGAGCAGAGATGGCGATGACGAGGTGGAATTGTAGGGGAGCAGAACTCAGCTGGTCAGAAAATACTTTTTAATAGAGCAGCAGGTTGCTGGTGTGGCCACTACTTCTTTTCCATCTTTCTTCATTCCCCTCTTGTCCTGTAATTTTCTTTTTTTTTTTTTTATCATCATCATCATAGTAGTAATCATCAGTTCCAGTCAACCCTTGAACAACCTGCGGGTTAGGATCATCACCTTTCTAAGCAGTGGAAAATCACATAATAACTTGTAGTCGTCCCTTCATATATGCAGTTCCTCCATATCTGTGGTTCCTCTGTATGTGGTTCTGCATCCATAATAAAACTGAGAATGGCATATTACTGAGTATTTGCTACTGAAAAAAACTCTGCCTATAAGGGAACCTGTGTAGTTCAAATCCACGTTGTTCAAGGGCTAATCATATTCCGAACCTACAGTGAGCTGGAACCACGCTAAATACTTCATATAAAATGCTTTTGAAGTAGTCCTCAAAACAGCCAAATAAAGTATGTATTATTATTACCATTTTAAAGTTGAAGATACTATGGGTTATCTTACCCAAGGTTGCAGATTGAATAAGGTTTAAAACTCAAGTCTGCCTGACTCCAAAGCTAATCATAACCAGAGTGCTTCTGGCCTACACGTTGACAGGCTGCCCTGGGACAATACAGGGGTCAGGAGGGGAGGGGAAGTGTTCAAAGAGGGGCTTATTTGAGGAAGAAGAAGATCATGATGATAAAGCTAACATTTATTGAGCATTTAATTTGTACCAGCCACATTCTAAGCACTTAAGATTTATAGAACAATTTAATTTTCATAATAACCCTCTGACATAGGTACAATTGTTATTTCCATTTTACAGATGAGGAAACTGAGCCATGGAACATATTAACACTTGCTTAAGTTCTCAAAGTTGTTAAGGGCAGAGCCAGAATGTGAGTCAAGGCAATTTAGCTTTGGAATCCATATGTTTAACTATTGGACTATTTTGCCAGAGGTGCTGGTAAGCGTAGAGTCCACACAGAGAAAGAAGTTGGATGACATGACCCTGAAGCTGTTTCTAACCAAGCTTCTAGGATATAAGATCTTCACTTTAAGAATGGCAAAAGGTCAAGGGTCAAGGAAAAAATCCTGAAATGTTTATAAAATACGAATACAAAAATGCAATCTGAGCTTATGTCCTGCCATTTACTTGGGATTTTACTGAATTATTGACTTTCTAAATCAACAGAGAAACCCTCCCTTTGGGACCCTCTGGGGGAGGAGCACCATTCTCAGATAAGAATTATGGCCTGACTTTGTCTATGTTAGAAAAGGAAAGTCAACCTTCTTGATACTTTATTCATTATATTTAGGAAACCTGAAAAAAAAATTCTAATTAAGTTTACACTTTAGCAAACTGGCTTTTGTTTATGTTAACAAAAATGAGACATGCTTTCTGCCAAAGAGAGTTATTCTTTTCTAGGTCACTTTTCTCAGCAGTTTGAACTTTCATGTACATTGTACTTCTATTATTTCCCTGGGCTTTATTATTTTTTTTTCCTGAAAAAATATAATATCGCTGCTGAGAAAAATGTGAATCAATATGACAGTTTTTCATCCTTAGGCCATACTGAGTGAGTCCTACAATGTTAGGGTGGGAAAGCTCCTTAAATGCCAAATGGTCCAAGCCCTTCATTTCTCTGTGGGCAACCTGAGGCTCAGAGAGGTCAAGTGACATGGCCCAGATCACATGGTTGATAAAGCACAGATACAGTGCTCTACCTGTTTCTGACTTCTGATTTGAGGTTCTTTCTAGTCACACTATTTTGCTTCTGATTTAACAAAAATGCCTGAGCACAAATATAACACTACTACTAGGCTGGGAGCTACCTGAGAGTAGGGGCTGAGTAATACTAAAAATAACAGTAATGGCAATATATGAATAGTACTTTATAGTTTGTAAGATATTTACACAAACATTAAATCAAAATCTTGTAGGGTTGGTATTACTAGTCTTTTATGTTTTATTTAGCTTTCCTAAGGTAAATTTTATTTTAAAATTGAGTAAAGGAAAGTCTGGATCTAATATTTTCACATTTTTAAAAAAATGCTAAATTCAACAACTGGTTTTGGAACTGAACATCTGCATGCAAAAAATGAATCTAGATGCACAGACATTATAGCCTTCACAAAAATTAACTTGAAATAGATTGTGAACTTAAATGTAAAACACAAATCTATAACATTCCTAGAAGATAACACAGGAGAAAATCTAGATGACCTTGGGTATGGTGATGGCTTTTGGGATACAACACCAAAGGCACAATTCATGAAAGAAATAATTGATAAGCTAAACTTCATTAAAATTAAAAACTTTGCAAAAGACATTGTCAAGAGAATGAAAAGACAAGACAGAGACCAGGGGAAAATATTTGCAAACGACACAACCGATAAAGAGCTTTAATCCAAAATATACAAAGAACTCTTAAAACTCAACAATAAGAAAATGAACAACTCAGTTAAAAAATGAGCCCAGAACCTTAAAGACACCTCAGTAAAGAAGACTGACAGATGGCAAATAAACATATGAAAAGATGCTTTTCCAACAGTATATGCCATCAGGGAAATGCAAATTAAAACAATGAAAACCACACACCTATTAGAATGGCCAAAATCTAGAACACTGACAACACCAAACGCTGGCACTCATTTACTGCTGGGGGAATGCAAAATGGCGTAGCTACTTTGGAAGACAGTTTGATGGTTTCTTACTAAATTAATCATATTCTTACTATATAGTTCAGTAACGGCACTCCATGGTATTTACCCAAAGAAGCTAAAAACCTAAGGTCCACACCAAAATCTGCACACAGATGTTTAATAAGCACCTTTATTCACAACTGCCAAAACTTGGAAACAACCAAGACATTCTGTAGTAGGTAAATAGGTAAACAGATTGGAACATTTTATTCAGACAATAGAACATTATTCACGGCTGACAAGCTCTCCAAGTACCCTAACATATATTATCTAAACCTTAGAGCTATCCTAAGAGATCAGACTAATTTATCCTCATTTTCAAGGATGAGAACACCAAAGTTCAAATAGGGACATTACTTACAGGTGGTTATACAGCTAGAAATTGGTGGAGCTCAGGTCTTCTCATTCCAAATCCTGATCTCCTTCTATTCTATGAGGTAGCACAAAGGCCACATATGTAAATCCCCATATTATATTTAGTAAAACTGAATACATCTGCCCTTGGTTTTGTTCAAAATCATCATTTGCTTTGAACTTGGAAGAACAACTTGTCTTTCAGGTAAGCTATGAGTGACATATTCTGTTAGCTATGTATGTGTGCTCAGTTGTGTCCAACTCTTTGTGACCCTATGGACTGCAGCCCGCCATGCTCCTCTGTCCATGGGATTTCCCAGGCAAGAGTAATGGAGTGGGTTGCCATTTCCTCCTCCAGGAGATCTTCCCAACCCAGGGATTAAATCCGCGTCTCTTGTGTTTCCTGCATTGGCAGGTGAGTTTTTTACCACTAGCGCCACCTGGGAAGCCCCCAACATGTTCTGTTACCTACTCTATTAAAAAAATGCATATTAAACAGAAAAAGAGACACAGAAATACAGAACAGACTTTTGAACTCTGTGGGAGAATGTGAGGGTGGGATATTTCAAAAGAACAGCATGTATACTATCTATGGTGAAACAGATCACCAGCCCAGGTGGGATGCATGAGACAAGTGCTCGGGCCTGGTGCACTGGGAAGACCCAGAGGAATCAGGTGGAGAGGGAGGTGGGAGGGGGGATCAGGATGGGGAATACGTGTAAATCTATGGCTGATTCATATCAATGTATGACAAAACCCACTGAAGAAAAAAAAAAAAAGAAAAAAAATGCATATTAATTATAAGTTTAAAAAATAATTGTCAATGTCATCACTATCAAAAAATTTACCATTTATTTGGCAAAGTGTCAGGCACTATACTCTATGTTCTATATATTACCTAATTAAATGGTCACAACCTATGAGGTAAGTGCTCCTGTTATTCTCATTTTATAATGAATTTTCTGAGGTGAAAAATGGTTAAGGGACTGGCCCAAGATTACACAGTTAAGTAGGAAAGATAATGCTGGAATTTGCACCCAGGTTTGTGAGCTTCTAGCCTGTATCTGATGCACTGCACTTCACTTTCTTTTAACTTCTGATCTTTCTTCTAAACAGGGGACAGCTAATGCGACTAAATGGCTTTTCTTGGCCATAAAGAAAGCAGGCATTCTGCAGCTGTCCTGGCTCATGTCCCTGTTGTGGCACAGGCTTTGTTGTTCCCCAAAGGAAAACAAGCTAACTTTTGTTACTATCAACTTGGTCCTAACAGCTAATTGTCGATTTTCTTTAAACACCTTTTGATGAGCTGGGAATCCTTAAAGAGGGCAATTATACCCACAAAGTATCAGAGGAAGAACTTAAGACCCAATCTGCTGGTCGTGTGCTGATCAGGGTGTGAGAAGGCTTTGGTAACTGTAAAGTCTTTTGCAAACGTAAGGGACTGATCATCAACATCATCCACAATACCAGTTGTTAGCTCCTAGCAAATTCTCCTCTACATTTGCTGCAGGTGGTAACGCAACCTCAAAAAGAATTTCCATTCTGGAACGGTTGCACTATGGGGCTGGGGCTTCACTGTGGCTTACTTACATCCCAGCTTCCAGTATAGTTTCTGGACCAATCTGTCTCACAGGATCACAGAAAAGAGTGGCACTGGGGTGAGGATTTCCAGGAAAGAGTGAGAGATGCTATTCTTCCCATTATTAAAGTGTGGTAAAACAAGTGGGGTGCTAGAAGTGAGGGTGGGTGGTCTTCTGTGGCTGCAAAGCACAGGAATGCCTATAGGACCCCTTATCTTGATGTTGTTAGGTGGGAAGAAGAGAGAAAGAAAGGAAAGTCAAAGGAAGAACAAAGGGAGAGAAAACGAAGGTCCAGGCTGCCCTATGTTTTTTTAAAAATAATATTATAATGATAGCAACAGTTAACATTTATGGGAGCTTACTAGGTGCTAACTGTACCAAGTACTTTATAAGTACTACACAACCCCATGAGGGAGGTACTATTACCTCCACTTTAAAATGAGGAACAGAAGCTCAGAGAGTTTATATAACCTGCCTAAGATCGCACAGGTGAGAAGTAACAGAGCAAGGATTTAAAACTAGGTCTGGTTCCAAAGTCTGTTTTCTTAACCACCACATTAGGTACTTCTAGTACTGTAGTCATACAATGCACTATTTATTCTTTGTCTCTTGCTTGGAAAGACTATACCCTTTGTGTAACTGAAGCATAAATTTCCCCACAACGGGGTATATTACCAACTCAGGCACTTGGGCAAATTTCATTCATAGCTCCTCAATTATCACAGACCTAGCGATTGTTAAAGCTGGAGGGCCTTTAGGAGTCCATTTCTGTAATAGATGGGGAAAGAAAAGCCCAGTGAGTGGAAAGAACTTACCCAAGGTTACTCAGCACTCTCAGCAGATCTGGGACCAAATCTGGATTCTTCATTCCCAGCCTGTGCCTTTAGACAGGCTATTTAATGAGGATACCAATTCTAAAGTGTTCCAAGTAATAAATGACCTCAAACTCGGTGCACTGTCAGGGAGATCCTAGGCACCAAAACAAAAAATGTGACCCCCTCCTTGCACTGCTATCCCTGACAGTAGTTTTGGTCACTACACTTTTTCTTTTTTTTTTTTTAAGTTTAAAGCAGGTTTTTGAGAGAGACACATATTCCATAGGCAGAATGCAGTCCATCTCATAAGGCAAGAGTGGCCTGGTCACTGTATTAAAGGGTAGTGGGGAAGACCCACAGGGAACAGAGGGACTTCTATCAGGAGAGGTGGGGGGTGGGTTGGGGAGGGGAAAGTCTCTTTAGTCTAGATACACAAGAAGATCCAAATTGGCAGAATGAATATAAAAAGCATAAAAAGAATAGAAGAGGCATGCCTCCTCACCCTGGGAAGCCCAAGATTAGTCCTGTCCCTCCTGGGCTCTGGAAGACACAATTTCAAGTAACTAAAAGGAAGTACTGCTTTACACCGTGGTTTGCAAGCTCACTGTTTCTGAAAGCTTAATAAACAGGGTATAGGCAAATTCATTAATGAGGATTCTGGACTGTGGCAAGAGAAAGCCAGAGCCATTCAGCCTTGCTGGTGTGGGTTATAGGTGTACCAGGACATGGGTCTCATTCCTGAAAGCAGCCAGGATCCTGAGGGGTGGGTTACCTTTGACCCTGAGCACCTTGTGTGATTACCCCCAATGAGGTGCACAAACATTTGCAATGCATATTCTCATCTGAAGCAGTCTGGGAAACATTGACGGAGGGGACATGCCTCACTTTCAGAGGCCCACATCATGGAAGGCAGCCAGGATCTTGCATAAAAAGCTCCTGGTATAGAAGCTCACAGAGTTTCTCTCTGATAAAAGATGGGTCCACAACATTAACCACTGTGTTGAAACACGGCACTAAGAGGCAAATGAAAGGAGAGAAACCTGTTAACTGTTTCGATTTAGAACTGCTACTTCGGCTTAAATACTCTCATAGAAACTCTGATTATTGTTCTTTAGTAGACATGGATTAAGTGCTAATTAGGGAGGCAGTAAGAAAAAGGTCTGGTGGGTTTTGAATCTTGGTTCTGCAGGAGTGCTCTTGAGCAAGTCACTGGACCTCCAGAAGACCCAAATTTCTCACCTGTAATGACAGTATCATTCAATACCTAATAAGCTCTAACAGACCATTTCTCTCTGGGTTTCTCCTGTCACTCGAGAGAGAGTTGAACAAAATATCTGAGCCCGTCTCCCTCCTACTTAAAACACCTACAAGATTCCATACTACAACAGGATAGTTCCTTTTTGCTTTGACCTCTTTCCCCCCAATTTGTAAATGGGTAAGTTTCCTGGCAAGGCTCAGAGCATGCCAAGAGTGGAAGGAATGGCTGGAAAGACAGTTTGGAGACAGACTGTGAGGGACTCAAACGCCATATTATGTTTAAACTTCTTGGAAAAATTTTTCTCAGGCTTAAGAGAGACCTGGAATAGCACACTAGATGCACTCTTCAGGCAGAGTGTCTGGGGAGAATGTAAGCATCTTGAATGCATTTTAATACTCAAGCAGAGCCATGCGAGCTGGTGTGTGCGTTAACTCTGCACGCCAACACAGCTCAAGAGCTGGAGCTTTGAACAGGAGTTAAAAGAGTTGAGTCCCTAACGACATACAAAAGGCTCGCTGGTGTGATTTATTCTGATGTATTTACTTATCCAATTACCAAAACAGCAGGAGATCATTAAATTTTCTAGTTACCAGATGCAGCACGTTCAATATCTTAAATGTTACCAAGGCTCTCTCTGAGCTATTTTGATATTACATTTCATCTGCCCAAAGCTTATGAAACTGGAAAGCAAGAATCATGAAGAGAGCAGGTGTTTTCTTTGAAGGCTGGTACAGTGGGTGTTTCTACTGCACCAAACTTATACCAGCTCCCAAAGTCATGGATTTAAGGAAAAGTACTCTGATGAGAAACAAAAGTATTTAGGAGGGAGGATGTTAAGTAAGTGGAGATATGCATTTTACCTGGCCAGAACTTCCTTCATGCTCATTTCCTATCACTTCAGTTCCAAGTCCACAGAGGGTGAGTCAGGCCTCAAAGTAGAGGAGAAGAGAATGGAACGAATACCCTCTGAGTGACTACAAACTTCACCACTAACCTTAGCACACCCGTGTGAGCTTGAACAAGTAACTTTTCCTTCTCTGAGCTTGATGCTGACATCTGATGCAGCATCTTACACGGCTGTGATGAGCATCATCACAGCTTGTCTTCACACAAACATTTCCTGTGTAAGACTGAATAACTTACAAGGCAGGACTGTTTCCAGCTTCTGTATCTCCAACATCCAGCAAAGAATCTGGTATATTATATGCTCTCAGTAACTGCTTGTTGAATAAATGACCAAACCAGAGAATGGACATTATGGAATATGAAAAAATACATAGCAAGACTTTATTAATGATATTTTAGGAGTAAGTTGCAAAATGGACATTCTATTTTCTTTTGAAAAAAATATCAACAAGTAGAATCTGGGCCTACACTTTTTGAAAGGGTGGTGGTGGCTTGGCCCCAACATTCTTTACTATTTTGATCTCTAAATACCATCCCTTCAAAGATGTTATGCTCTGGTCAACCAGAGCAGTTTGCTATTCCCCATTTATAGCTTCTGCTTCTCTTCCCTGAACATTTGTTTATGTTGTTCCCACTAGTGGACCATCCTTTCTCCCGTTTCACATGTTGAAAGCATCCTTCAAAGTTCAGCTTAACTGCTACTTCTCTCATGAAACCAGGTCTAGGTGACAGAGCGTCTTCTCCCGTTCATGGGGTCATGGCTCCTGTTGACAAAGGGGCCATATATGTTCACTGAGGTCTCTCCTTCATATTCCTACTCCACTGCCCTGCACCTGATGAATTCACACTTGCTTAACTAATACTTTTGCTTCCCCTTGGGTTTCTCAGACAAGGTGGCTTAAAGGGTCTGCTGGCAGACTCAAGGTTAGTGTTTAAGCTGGAAAACAGGCACAGGTAATGCCAACCTTGTCCTTTGTTAAAATAGTACTCCTATACATGGTATGCCTATACTTTAACCAACCCACTTCTGAAGGACCTACCCCAAAGGATCAGCTCCTGTCTCAGACTAAGTTATCTGTCTGTTCTGTCTTTCAAGCTATACTGCAATTGTCTATGAGTCAGTCTCTCCAGTTATATTGAATTCTGAGGGCATAAAATGAGGTCTTATTGACTTTTTATCCCCAGGGCTATTCCAGTAGTAGACTACTGGAAACAGTGTGAATTCAACAACTGTTGGCTTAAAGACTGACCTACTGAATGACTGAATGGAGGCTCCCCACTACCCGCTAAAGCCTCCACCAATCCAAAATTAAAAGAAGCCACATCCCCAGACCTCTTCTCCTAGACTCACTCCTATGGCAGGGAGAGCCTGCCAGTGATGCCACCAGAAGGTCACCCAGGCAAGTCCTCTAGCGCTGGACTCTCTCTGGCCTTTGCCTCAGTCAGCCCTGCTGCATAGACAAAGGGAATGAAAATAAGTTTGCATCTGTTGCCCTTTCAGAAGGGACAGATTTTTCCCTGCCTATTTAAACTGCTGTTGGAATTGCATAATTAGAAGGATTTAAAAAATCTTAATACTCTAAACAGAGAAAACTGGTTCTGAATTATTAAGCAACATTTTCAATGCATGTGAATAACCTTAAGTGACTTAACTGCCACCTGATCCTAAGCTCTGGCTCAGATAAATAAATGTGAAATATTGTCAAAGCCCCGGCTTATAGGAACTGCCAACTACAGTAAATAAAAGCTTAAGTCCCCGTAAACTGCCGGGGACAGAGACATTCTCATATAAAAGGAGTAAGAGAAGATGATCTTAAATAAAGCCAGTAGGACTGGAAGCCAATGGTTTTGTTTTAGTTTTCAGAAGAGAGTTGTCAACAGGGTAGGTATTATCCATATCCAGGTCATTTAATTATAGAATCACATAGTATCAGAGCTGACAGAAGATTAAGAAAGCACTTATTTTAATCTCTTCATATTTCAGATGAGGAAAACAGGACCTAGAACTTACTTCTCTAGTAAGTACCTTCCTTGAGATCATACAACAAATGGCTGGAAGAGTAAAAATTCTGTTCCAGGATACCTGACTCCCAGCTCAGTCCCCTTTCCATTATATTCCATTCATCTGAGACTATCCTACTGGAGATGTCAAAATAAGAGGCTGACTGTTAAAAAACACCTGAAACATTTTTTCCATCCCTTCATTTTTAATCTGTGTGGATGGTGCTAGTGGTAAAGAACCAGCCTGCCAATGTAGGAGACATAAGAGATACAGGTTTGATCTCTGGTCTGGGAAGATCCCTTGGAGGAGGGCATGGCAACTCACTCCAGTATTCTTGCCTGGAGAATCCCACTGACAGAGAAGCCTGGCAGGCTGCAGTCCATAGGGTCGCACAGAGTTGGACACAACTGAAACAACTTAGCATGAACATCCTTTGCCCTAAAATGGGTCTCTTGTAGGCAACATATTGTAGGCTCTTGTCGGAGGTTCCTTAAAAAGCTAAAAATAGAGTTATCATATGACTCAGAAATCCCACTCCTGGGCATATATCTAGAAAAGATGAAAACTCTTAATTTGAAAACATACATGCACCCCGATGTTCACAGCAGCACTATTTACAATAGCAAGACATGGAAGCAATTTGTGTCCATTTGACAGATGAACAGATAAATAAGGTGTGGTATATACACACAGTGGAATACTACTCACCCATAAAAAGAATGAAATAGTGCCATTTATAGCAACATGGATGGACCTAGAGATTATCACACTAAGTGAAGTAAGTCAGACAGAGAAAGCCACCTATTATATGATATCACTTAGTTGTAGAATTAAAAAAAAATGATACAAATGAATTTATTTACAAAACAGAAATAGACTCACAGATAGAGGAAACAACCTTATGGTTACCAAAGGGGGAGGGGGATGTGTGGGAGGGATAAATCAGGAGTTTGGGACTAACAGATATATACTATTATATGTAAAACAGATAAATAAGAAGGACCTAGTACACTGCACAGGGGATTACATTCAATATCTTGTAACAACCTATAGTGGAAAAGAATCTGAAAAAGAACATATGTATATGCACATCTATGTGTCTGAATTACTCTGCTGTATACCTGAAACTAATACAACAATGTAAATCAACTATCCTTTAGGAAAAACAAACAAACATGTGGGAAAAGTAAAAAAAAAAAACAAAAAAACAAAAAACAACTAAAAATTTAACTACATGGGTGACTTCTTGAATTCCAGAGACTCCACACTTTGAAGTTCTGCTTCTATGACTCTGCGGGGGGAGTGGCAGAAAACCAGAGAGGGAGAGGGAAAGAAAGAAAGGGGAGGGAGAAGAAGGGAGTGAGTGAGTGAGCAAGTGTACAGCAATGTGGAGGGAAAAGAAGGAATAAGTGAGGGTGAATGCCACTATAATGTGGTCCCTCTCTTGTCTTCCTCAACCATGAGGATACCATAAATTACACATGAGTTTCTGCCTGGTGAGATGAGAAATACAAAAACCAAACAAAAACAGTAGATGCATGAATGGGTAGGAATATTTTATTTTCTCTCATTTATTTACTAGACAAATATTTCCTGAGTGTTTACTATGAAGTCAGAAATCATGCTGGGCACTGGGATAGAACGGTGAACACAGCACTACCTCTGCCCTCAAGGAATGCAGCATCCAGGGCAGGATGTGCAAGAAATCGGCCCACTGCAATTCAGAACAGTAAAGGGCTACAGTATGGAAGAAGGCAGCGGGGAGCACAAGGCAGGTAAACACCTGACTCAGTCCTAGTGTGTCAATTAACTCTGTATTGCTCTCTCTTCTTTGTCTTATTCCAGTATGCATAACTGTTCCCCACAATCTAATTAACCACTCTACTGACTTTCAGATACAATAAACTAGTATTACTCACTTAGTATGTGCTAGGCACTGTACTAGGGAAAATTCAGATCAATCAGACATAATCCCAAATAATTTCAGATTTCATGTGTACAAATTTCTTTTTGTTTAAAAAACGTATATTTTTGCTGTTATTGTGTCCGACTCTTTGCGACCCCATGAACTGCAGCACATCAGGCCTCCCTGTATCTCACCATCTCCCAAAGTTTGCCCAAGTTCATGTCCATCACAATGGTGAAGCCATCCAGCCATCTCATCTACTGATGCCCTCCTTCTCTTTCTGCCCTCAATCTTTCCCAGCATCGGGGACTTTTCCAATGAGTTGGCTGTTCGCATCAGATGACCAAAATACTGGAGCTTGAGCATCAGCAATCACTATATCTTACGCTAATTCTGTGACTATGTAAACTTGGGTTAACCATTTCTGCTTTTGGTGTCTGGTTTTTCGAGGCCTTGATCAAATTTTTTTTTTCTTCTCAGCATCTTGGTTTTCTCATCTAGAAAATAAGGGTTTTCTGCAGTTCTCACAGCCTAAAATGCATGCATGAGGAAAGCCTGTTCACACAAGGAAGGAAAGTGGAATAAACTTGGAAATATCAAGAATCTTCAGGTTTGGGATTCAGCCACAGACACTAAACCTGAAGCCTGCAGGGCTAGATTCTGGATGAAAAGCAGGGTGTGGTCCAGGTGAGGCAGGCTAGGGCTGCTGCCAGAGCTGTAACGAGCACTGCAGTGAGGCCCAGGGGAACTGGTATGTTGATACATGAGCTACTGCACTGTGAAACTCCAGCACTGGCTTTGAAAATTACAAGGAGTGTCTAGAAAAGGTTAATCTGCGCATATACACGTTTGCAGTTGTTTGTATTTACAATGGGGTTATTATACAGACTTTAAATGAGCAAAACGTGTCTGCAGAAGCACCTGGAATACTGAGCACAGAACTAATGATTTTTTATTTATGGCCGGATGGAGCCAGATTGGATTGTATGTACAGCTTTCTAAAAGTTATTTTATTTCTGATACTGAATGATATAGTGATTTATAAGCACCTTATAACATTAAGTTCCGGGGCAAAGTAATTTTGGAAAGGTTTAAATACACCAGCCTATCTACACACAATCCTAACAGTCACTGCATTTTATGTTCAGCATGGTATAGGGAAAGAACCTGGATTTTAGAATCAAATACTGGTATTGACATTTACCATGCAACTTTGAGAAACTTAAGCTCTCTAAGCTTCTGTGTCCTCATCTGTAAAATGGAGATGATACGCATCTTTCAGATAACTAATATACTTGATTGTGCATATAAGTGGCATAAAATAAACGGCTTTATTCATTGTTATAACCCCCTACTGTTCCAAGTACTTTGTAAATGAGTTAGAAAGGGGCAAGGGCAGATTTTATTAAGGTTTTGAATCCCATTCAACTTTCATGAAATGGCTGTAATCACCTCAAACATACTTTAAAAACTCTTTTGTGTACCCCTTTTGATCTGGTGAGGAGCATTCAATGATGGGTTTTCTTACAGAGTATCACTTGGTCTCTCAATTCTTTTGTGGGTTAGCAAGATCTTTTCTGCTCCTTGCCATCAACTTCATCACAACGGCTTAGGTATGCTGAGCATTTACTACATATTGACGCTAGTGTTTTATAAGTATCATCTCATTGCATTTTTCCAAAAGCCCTGTGAAGTAGGTACTAGCATTATCCTTCTCTTATAGATGAGGAAATTGAGCTACGTAGAGGTTAAGTAATTTGCCGAAGATCAAAAAGCTAGGAAATGCAGAGGTGAGAATCAGCTTGGGACTCCAGAACCCAATCTTTCAACTACTGCCTTATACTGTCTCTCTGTGCCTTATCTCCTTCAAATCTATTCCAGTTACTGCCAGGGCCAGTTTTTGGTACTGAGCCAGTCTCAGTTTAAATCTCTTTGTCCTCATCAGAAAGCACCAACTATACTTTCTCCTGGCACCTCAGACTTAACAAATTCTAAAGTGAACCTGCATCTTCATCAGTCTTCTCTGATTTGCACACGGTACCTCTAAGCACCTTTGACAACCCCTTCTTCCTACCATCTCTATCCTGATATAGCTAGATAATCACCAAATCTCAGTGATTTGTGTTTCTTCTTGATTCTGTGTCTCCTCTTCATCTCCAACGCTGTCATCTTAGTTCTACCTCTCATAAACCTGTTGTCTTGTATACTTCAAAACAAGTATCTGGTTTCCCTTTCCCAGGCTCCCACTACTCTGATCCTTTCTGATACAAATAATCAACAGGTTTGAGACAGTAGGGGAAAAACACAGAACTATGTAATCAGATGAGATCAGGCATGGTTAGGGTTGCATGATGTAGACAGAAATGTGGACTCAAAAGACCTAGCTAGAGCCATTACTCTGCAACTTATTAGCAACCCAATTTGTTAGCCAACTGACAGCTCTAAGCCTAAATTCTGCATCCTTACACAAGGGCCAACATCTACTTTAACTAGTTAAAATTTCCACTAGAATTGGTTTCATGAGGGTAAAAACTTTATTTAGGCTATTCACTACTGTATTCCCAATGTCTTATGATATATCAGAAGTACTCAAGTGTTTGTTTAATGCAAAGAGAACTCTCCAGTATTTTTTACCTCCCATCTCATTTTTCTCCACATCCAACTTCATATCCTAAAATCTGGTTATAGCAAACTGTGAGCAATTCTCAATCAATGGCTGCTAAGCATAGTGCTGAGGTGCTACCTAGCGTTCCTAAGTGTAGGAAGGCTGTGTGTAGGAGAGAGACTATGTCTATGTTAGATAAGCTGTGCTTAGGCATGAGTTGGTCACAAATTCAATGTTAACTAACCAACATTATATGTCAAATAAGGTGTCTTTAAAAAGAAACACACATAAGACAAGGTTATATCTTGATCGGTTGATGAAAATTTGTGACGAGAGGCTCATAGTAATTTAACCCTCTACTTCACCTAGGGGCAACAATTGAGTATTTGCTTCTTTAGTGCTTGTGACAACTTTATACAATGTAACTACTGCAAATTATAAGACCTGGCTATACCTCTCAGTTCTAAAACTAACAGCCCCATGGCCTACAGAATAAAATTGTTAATTTCTTAGCTTCAGATACCTCTCTAACCACAATGTGCACTCCCCACACAGACCTTTTTGTTTGGTCAAATCAGTGTATGCTTCTGTGCCTCACTTGGTGGTATGTGCTCCAAGCCTGCTAAGGTGATCTCCTGCCTTATTGCCCCTACAGACTTGGTCTTTTAGACCAAGGCCATGTTATAATTGTCATTACATTCTCCCCAGTGTGTGTCATCCACTTACACTCCACCTACCCACAGTTCAGGGAGCCCCTACTCTGCGATAGGCCTGTGTGGTCAGAAACAGGGGTCACAAAGGCAAATAAGACAGTACAGCTACTGCCTGACGTGAGTTTACACAGAGCCAGCCCTGGAGGACCCTGATACAAATGTCATCATGAGGAAATAAGCCTGTCTCTCACCCTTGGAAAGATACCATAAACTAATTCAGGAATGCTTCCAACTATGAAAGAAATCTGCTGTTTTGGTAAAACAGAATGCAGATATTAAACTCTATATATTTCTACCTGAACACTCCTTAACCTTTTGTTATTGGTTATGCAAGGTAGACTGTTAGACATCCTTCCTGTAAAAGCTGATAGTTTCTAAACAATTAATATTGGATAAAGATTTCTTGTCTTCTTAAAACCAAAACAGAAAGGAAAAACTAAGGATATGAAAGAGGGTGTGGGAGTGAAGTGAGAAATAATCACCATTACATCATATCAGTTACCATTATTAGATTCTTACCTTGTTAAATGCTATATCTTTATTAAACATGTTACATTTATTTTTTCACTTAATGCTCACAACAACCCTTTAAAGTAGACACTGTAACTCCCATTTTACCAAGAGATTAAGTAATCTCTCTAAGATCACTCAGTGAAAAGTTGATCTAGAATTCAAGACCAGGTCCATTTGACTCCAGGTCTACGCATGCTCCTGTTTCAGGCTGCAGTGCCTCAGAAATGTGACTGAAAAGAAGTAGTGTTAAATAAATCATCCTTACAGTGTTGATTTATATTTACTTATGAAACAAGCAAGGAAAAATAAATACCAACAACTCCCTCTATATTTTAAGTAGCCAGTTTGAAGAAAGTAATTCTCCCTCTGTGGTGAGGAAGTGTAGTTGCAACCTCAAGAACAACTGCGGCCGCTCTGAGCAGACCACTACAGATTTGGGGGCGAGTTTATATTGAATATGTTGGCACTCTAGAAACTAGGTGACGACTATCTCTAGGGATTGAGCTTCCCTTGGGTTCTCTTAAAAATCTCTTTGAAAATACAAGGTTAACTGATGCCTGTTTGTATTCTGAGGTTACTTTTATCCTTCACTACTGGACCAAGTTCTGCTACAAGTAAAGATGAGAGGCAAAGTCAAATGCTTAGAAGTTTTCCAGTTTATGGAGTTCTATCTACATATCTACTAGTAAACCCCAGAAGTAAACTTGAGATGTGACTATCTTAAAAAATAAAATTATATGTGCAGAGAAGAGGCCTGATGACTTTGAAAGGTTTGCTTACAAGGTTGGCATCTGGGAACCTGGCTTTTAGGAGGGTTTGTACGTTTCCCAGAACTGATAATTGTGGCTTACTATGCCTAAACAGTTTGTACAAAAAACATGTTAACAGTTTACGCTGAACATCTTCTTTTCTTCCGGGATTCTGGATTTTTGGTGTATATAGGCAGAGTATCTACGTGATCAGCCCCCAGTGAAACCCCTGAACACTGAGTCTCTAATAAGCTTCCTTGCTTGGCAACATTTCACACGTGTTGTCTCAAGTCATTGCTGGGGGAATTAAATCCATCCTGTGTGACTTCCCTGAGAGAGGACCCTTAGAAGCTCTGCCTGGTTTCTCCTAGACTTCAATCTATGTGCCTTTTCTCTTTGCTGATCTTGCTTTGTTTCCTTTTGCTGTAATAATCATAGCTGGGAGTATGATTACATCCTGAGTTATGAGTTTTGCTATGGAACCATGAAACTCTGGAGCGGTCCTGAGACCTCTTCCACAGATAGTGTCAGAAGTGGGATTCAGAAGCCCAACCAGACTCATCAAAATATGGTAGAAATACTGCTTTGGGGGAAAAAGAAAGGATGAAGAAGCAGGGAATGATGAACATTTTGTGCTTGAGTGGATACAGAGTCATTTATACATGGTATGAAACAGAAACTGAGCTGATGGTCTGTTGTGAGAGGTAAAAGCTACCTTATGGAATTTTAAAATAACAGACCCAACCCAGGAGAGTTGGCTTACTGGCTCCCCTGACTGCTTTTGGCTGTATTGGCTAAAGTGAGGGGGAAAAGGTGAGCCTTGTATGCCTTCAGCTTTTGTTCTCTTTTTCAGGTGGCAAGAGATTGGATGGGCCAAAAATGTTAAAAGTTTGTACTGTTCTC
This sequence comes from Cervus canadensis, assembly GCF_019320065.1. Classification (NCBI taxonomy): domain Eukaryota; kingdom Metazoa; phylum Chordata; class Mammalia; order Artiodactyla; family Cervidae; genus Cervus; species Cervus canadensis. The sequence continues at coordinate 90,909,572 of NC_057387.1, read as the reverse complement.
ACCTTTGAGTGTGAGGGAAAATAAAGTTACACGAGTTCCTGGAACTGGAGCACAATTTTAGATAAACTAGCAGGAAAATTAAGGGAGAAAAATATTTCAGAAATTTCTTGTTTGGCTGCTGTTACCCTTGCTGGGCTTCCTTGGCGGCTCAGATAGTAAAGAATCTGCTTGCAATGTAGGAGACCTGGGTTTGATCCCTGGCTTGGGAATATCCTCTAGAGAAGGGAATGGCTTCTTATTCTAGTATCCTTGCATGGAGAATTCCCTGGTGGGCTACAGTCCATGGGATCACAAAGAGTCAGACACGACCGTGTGACCAACACAACACACCCTTGCTGCAGCAGCCTAGTATGGTTCCCTTCCTGACTTCCTTCATGTTGTAAAACAGGTCTTCCCCCAGTAACTTTAACATTCGAATTTTTGTGGTGCTGGAAAAGACTCTTGAGAGTCCCTTAGACAGCAAGGAGATTAAGTCAATCAATCCTGAAGGAAATCAACACTGAATATTTATTGGCAGGACTGATGCTGAAGCTCTACTACTCTGGCCACCTGATGTGAAGAACCGACTCACTGGAAAAGACCCTGATGCTGGGAAAGATTTAGGGCAGGAGGAGAAGGGGACGACAGAGGATGAGATGGCTGGATAGCATCTATGGACACAACTCAATGGACATGAATTTGAGCAAACTCCGGGAGAGACTGAAGGACAGGGAAGCCTGTCACGCTGCAGTCCATGGGGTCACAAAGAATTGGACACTATTGAGCAACTGAACAAAATGCTAAATTTATTGCTGGAGGGTTAAGTAAATTTGCAATGAGAAAAAAAAGGAGAGACTAAAAAATAATGATTTTGTGGCTACTATATTTGGGTATATAGTAAAAATTGATATAAAACATTATATACCTCTAATTTCATAAATGCTAGCGGAATGAGCTTAACTGGGGAAAGCTGCAAGCAAAAAGTGTTAGCAGAACACAACTGCCTTGCTCTTTGCTGCTGGTGAGTGGGTTAGAATTTAAACTCTTTGAATAACAGATCAAATCTCCAGAACAGTTTTTGCCTATTAGTGCATCTGGAGAAAGAGGGACAATGTAGAAAAGAGAGGCAACCTCCAGACAGAGATACACATTGGGAATTTTTAAAAAGTAGTTTTTAGTTTACTCATCAGCACTTAAAAAATCAGATGTTTAGTCTTTAGAGGCTTATGATTTTCCAGGTAAACTGTGCATATTTTGAGTAGGTAAATTTGGACAAGGCCAAAACAGCGTAGGAAAGTCTTGCTTGCCATCTGAACTCGGAACACAGCTGTCTGTCCCTATAGCATCTTGGCTTTGCTGCTGCAGAAGAAAAGTTGCTGGCTTCTGTTGTTCAGTTGCTAAGTTGTATCCAACTCTTTGTGACCCCATGGATTGCAGCAGGACAGACTTCCCTGTCCTTCATTATCTCCCGGACTTTGCTCAAATTCATGTCCATTAAGTTGGTGATGCTATCTAACGATCTCATCCTCTACTGCCCCCTTCTCCTCTTGCCTTCAATCTTTCCCAGCATTAGGGTCTTTTCCAATGTGTTGGTTCTTTGCATCAGGTAGCCAAAGTATTGGAGCTTCAGCTTCAGCACCAGTCCTTCCAATGAATACTCAGGATTGATTTCCTTTGGGACTGACTGGTTTGATCTCTTTGTGTTCCAAGGGACTCTCAAGAGTCTTTTCCAACACCACTATTGGAAAGCACTCAGCCTTTTTTACAGTCCAACTCTCACATCCATACATAACTACTGGACACCATAGCTTTGACTAGATGGACCTTTATCGGCCAAGTGATATCTTTGTTTTGTCTAGGTTTGTTGTTGCTTTCCTTCCAAGGAGCAGTTCAGTTCAGTTCCGTCGCTCAGTTGTGTCCGACTCTTTGCAACCGCATGGACTGCAGCATGCCAGCCTTCCCTGTCCATCAACAATGCTTGGAACGTCCTCAAACTCATGTCCATCAAGTCGGTGATGCAGTTCAACTATCTCATGCTCTGTCGTCCCCTTTTCCTCCTGCCTTCAATCTTTCCCAGCATCAGGGTCTTTTCTTATGAGTCGGTTCTTCACATCAGGTGGCAAAAGTACTGGAGTTTCAGCTTCACCATCAGTCCTTGCAATGAATATTCAGGACTGATTTCCTTTAGGATGGACTGTTTGGATCTCCTTGCAGTCCAAGGGACTCTCAAGAGTCTTCTCCAACACCACAGGTCAAAAGCATCAATTCTTTGGCACCCAGCTTTTTTTATAGTCCAACTCTCACATCCATACGTGACTACTGGAAAAATCATAGCTTTGACTAGATGGACCTTTGTTGGCAAAGTAATGTCTCTGTTTTTTAATATGCTGTCTAGGTTGGTCATAGCTTTTCTTCCAAGGAGCAAGCATCTTTTAACTTCATGGCTGCAGTCACCATCTACAGTGATTCTGGAGCCCAAAAACATAGTGTTTTTGTTTCCATTGTTTCCCCATCTATTGGCCATGAAATGATGGGACCGGAAGCCATGATCTTAGTTTTCTGAATGTTGAATTTTAAGCCAACTTTTTCACTCTCCTCTTTCACTTCCATCAAGAGGCTCTTCAGTTCTTCTTCACTTTCTGCCATAAGGGTGGTGTCATCTGCATATCAAGCTTACTGATATTTCTCCCCACAATCTTTATTCCAGCTTGTGCTTCATCCAGCCCAGCACTTCTCATGATGTACTATGCATATAAGCTAAATAAGAAGGATGACAATATACAGCCTTGATGGACTCCTTTCCCTGTTTGAAACCAGTCTATTGTTTCACGTCCAGTTCTAACTGTTGCTTCTTGACCTGCATACAGATTTCTCAGGAGGCAGGTCAGGTGGTCAGGTATTCCCATCTCTTTCAGAATTTTCCACAGTGTGTTGTGATCCACACAGCCAAAGCCTTTGGCGTAGTCAATAAAGCAGATGTTTTTCTGGAACTCTCTTGCTTTTTTGATGATCCAATGGATGTTGGCGATTTGATCTCTGGTTCATCTGCCTTTTCAAAACCAGTTTGAACATCTGGGAGTTCATGGTTCATGTACTGTTGAAGCTGGCTTGGAGAATTTTGAGCATTACTTTACTAGCGTGTGAGATGAGTGCAATTCTGCAGTAGTTTGAGCATTCTTTGGCACTGCCCTTCTTTGGGGTTGGAGTGAAAACAGACCTTTTCCAGTCCTGTGGGCACTGCTGAGTTTTTGAAATTTGCTTGCATATTGAGTGCAGCACTTTAACAGCATCATCCTTTAGGATTTGAAATAGCTCAACTGGAATGCCATCACTTCCACTAGCTTTGTTTGTAGCGATGCTTCCTAAGGCCCACTTGACTTCACATTCCAGGATGTCTGGCTCTAGGTGAGTGATCACATCATTGTGGTTATCTGGGTCATGAAGATCTTTTTTATATAGTTCTTCTGTGTATTCTTGCTACCTCTTCTTAATATCTTCTGCTTCTGTTAGGTCCATACCATTTGTGTCCTTTATTGAGCCCATCTTTGCATGAAATGTTCCCTTGGTATCTCTAACTTTCTTGAAGAGATCTCTAGTCTTTCCCATTCTGTTGTTTTCCTCTATTTATTTCTTTGCACTGATCACTGAAGAAGGCTTTGTTACCTTTCCTTGTTATTCTTTGGAACTCTGCATTCAAATGGATGTATCTTTTCTTTACTCCTTTGCTTTTTGCATCTTTTCTTTTCTCAGTTATTTGTAAAGCCTCCTCAGACAACCATTTTGCCTTTTTGCATTTCCTTTTCTTGGGGATGGTCTTGATCACTGCCTCCTGTTCAATGTCACGAACCTCCGTCCATAGTTCTTCATGCACTCTGTCTATCAGATCTAATCCCTTGAATCTATTTGTCACTTCCACTGTATAATCATAAGGGATTTGATTTAGGTCATACCTGAATGGTCTAGTAGTTTTCCCTACTTTCTTCAATTTAAGTCTGAATCTGGCAATAAGGAGTTGATGATCTGAGCCACAGTCGGCTCCCGGTCATGTTTTTGCTGACTGTATAGAGCTTCTCCATCTTTGGCTGCAAGGAATATAATCAGTCTGATTTTGGTATTGACCATATGGTGATGTTCACATGTACAGTCTTCTCTTGTATTGTTGGGAAAGAGTGTTTGTTATGACCAGTGCGTTCTCTTGGCAAACCCCTGTTAGCCTCTGCCCTGTTTCATTTTGTACTCCAAGGCCAAATTTGCCTGTTACTCCAGGTGTTTCTTGACTTCCTACTTTTTCATTCCAGTCCCCTATACTGAAAAGGACATCTTTTTTTGGGTGTTAATTCTACAAGGCCTTGTAGGTCTTCATAGAACCGTTCCAACTTCAGCTTCTTCAGCATAACTGGTTGGGGCATAGACTTGAATTACTGTAATACTGAATGGAATGCCCTGGAAACGAACAGAGATCATTCTGTCATTTTTGAGACTGCACCCAAGTACTGCATTTTGGATTTTGTTGACTATGAGGGCTACTCCATTTCTTCTAAGGCTACTCCATTTCTTCTTGCCCACAGTAGTAGATATAATGGTCATCTGAGTTAAATTCACACATTCCAGTCCATTTTCGTTTGCTGATTCCTAAAATGTGGATGTTAACTCTTGCCATCTCCTGTTTGACCACTTCCAATTTGCCTTGATTCATGGACCTAACATTCCAGGTTCCTATGCAATATTGCTCTTGCAGCATTGGACTTTACTTCCATCACCAGTCATATCTACAACTGGGTGTTGTTTTTGATTTGGCTCTGTCTCTTCATTCCTTCTGGAGTTATTTCTCCACTGATCTCTAGTAGCATATTGGGTACCTATCGACTTGGGGAGTTCATCTTTCAGTGTCCTATCCTTTTGCCTTTTCATACTGTTCATGGGATTCTCAAGGCAAGAATACTGAAGTGGTTTGCCATTCCCTTCTCCAGTGGACCACATTTTGTCAGAACTCTCCACCATGACCCGTCGTCTTGGGTGGCCCTACACGGCACAGCTCATAGTTTCAGTTTCATTGAGTTAGATAAGGCTGTAGTCCATGTGATCAGATTCATTAGTTTTCTGTGATTGTGATTTGAAAAGAATGAAAATCCAAGGAGCAAGCATCTTTTAATTTCATGGCTATAGGCACTATCTGCAGTGATTTTTGGAAAAAAATTCAAAATCAAAATCACTAATGCCTTCTACTGGAATCCTAAACCACAAATCCTAATGGCCCAGACCTGATTTTAACCTAAAACCTAATTGTCTGCTGTGAGCAGCTTCAGCATCAGAATGTACCACAAGTGCTGAACTGCAAGTGAGCATAGGTTCAGTGAACAGGACTCTGAGTCTGGGACCATTGTAGATTTAGGATACCTTTGGGTAGGGCCTGAAATTGTGAAACATTATGAACATTGTCTGTACCCTCTGGGTCACATACAAATGCCAACGGCAAAGTGTTTGTTTTTTGATAGGACCATCCAAAATCAAGCTGCTGATGGGCTTATATTTGATACGGAGACGGAACTATCACAAAGAGTGTGATCCCTTTGCCCACTCCTGACAGAATGGACTCCTGACTACCTCTGGGGGATATCTCATCACTGTTGACTGTGTTCAACTTCCCAGAATAGTTGTAGTGTGCAACAATGGACTAGTAAATAGCCTGACTCTTGCTTCTCTCACTTTCTCTGGGAGCACACACCTTTGAAAGACAATTTGATTATTAAATGCTACTGTTCTCAGAAAGGGATTGATCTTTTCCAGGCTGCTCATGGGATAAATGAACAGGACAAAAGAGTGGGAGGTTATATAAAGTCACTTTGAAAATTTTTGATAATTCAGGATTTTGTACTAACCAAATCCTAAACATGACGTGTCTTTCTGTTTTAGTTGTATAAAAATGATATTCTATAAAAATCTTTTTTCCCTGTTGCATATACAGTCCTTCCTGAGGAAGGGTCTGGATGAGAGCAGGGGATAGTTTTTTTAAAAAAATTATGACTGCTGAAGACACATCAATTTTAAAACAAAGGAGAAAAAACAAAACAAAAACCCTGACACCTGGTGGTGGTGGTGGTGGTGGTGGTGGTGGGTTTACAAAGGAGGGGGAAACCATTAAAGATCTTTGCTTTTAAAACCTGTTCCTGGATGCTTTCCCTTCTTCCTGAAGGAAAACTCTCCATGTTGCCTTTGCAAGCTGCTGCAAATGCTTTGAATTCAAACTGACTGCTGAGTCTACAATCACACATGGCAGTGGTGACTATGAGACAGCAGGGGGTGGTCTCAGCTCCAAACAGAATGTCTCCAGATGCCATCCATGTTCAGTAGGTGAATGAACTGGTGTCTCACATAAGCAAAACTGTTTGAGACAGCCTTAGGCAGTCCCTCTGAAACCAAAGGCTGACTAAATCACTGCCTGAGAACCCAGTGGTGGGAGGTATCACAGTGGGCCCAGCTAATGCATGTCCTTCTTGGGGTGCTCTAACACTTGTAAGCTTTGTTTCCAGGGGTACCATGACTGTCCTCTGTGATTGCACTTCTGGTGTGTACCTGGATATTGTGACACTGCCTCATCCCTGGAAGGAGCTTCATGTCGGCTTCAACTAGTTAGTTGTGCTGTACCTGAACCGATGCCTTGGGCCAGGTGAGAGAAAGGGTTAACACATAAACTTAAGAAGGAATCCATCTGGCTTTCTAAGACAGACTATAATGGTTAACGGGATTTGTTTTAACCGGCTAAGTCCAGGATCCCTAAAAAGCATAAATAATTGAGATCAACAACTTTAGGTTTTTCTCACCCTGTGTATAGGTTTCTACTGATCATAATTTTTCTGTAAAGATGTCTTGGACAGGAGCAAAGGGTGATTTCTGCAGAAAAGAGTTAACATAGCAGGCCCAACTTCTATTCTTTGAAAGGTTTGCTTACAAGGTCGGCCTTTGGCTGGTGTCTGGGAACTTGGCTTTTAGGGGGGTTCCCATTATTCCCAGAACTGATAAGAGTAGCGCACTAAAGTTACTTAAAAGATTTGTGCAAACAATATAGGTATGCTAAACACCTGCTTTCCTTCTCAGATTCTGGAATTTTTGTATGTACCAGGCAGAGGGTCCTTATGCAATCAGACCCCTATTAAGCCCCTAAAAAGCTTCCTTGATTGGCAACATTTCACATATACTGTCCCAAATCACTGCTGAGGGAATGGAGCTCATCCTGTGACTCCACTGACAGAGGACCCTTGGAAGAAGCTTTGCTCGATTTTCTCTGGCCTTGGCCCCATGTGCCTTTTCTCTTTGCTGATTTTGCTTTATATTCTTTTGCTGTAATAAATCACAGCTGTGACTAGGACTATGCTCCGTTCCGTGAGTCCTGCTAGAATATCACTGAACCTGGAGGTAGACCTTGGGGACCCTCCTGACAGGTTATATGAAAAAGTTTTCCATTTAGGATAAAAAGCATAGGTTTTGGATGTTCAAATCCCAATTATGTCAGTAACCACATAAATGACCCTGGAAATAATACTAAATGTCTCGTAGCCTCAGTTGTCTTATTTGAAAAACAGAGCCACTATCTATACTTTAGGATTTGTATAAAGACTGAGAGAATACTTTCTAAAGTGTCTAGCACAGCATAGCACAATAATAAATCATTATTATCCTTGACTGAGTGAAAACTGGAAAAGGCTGTAAGAACTGAAGAGATAACCAAATCAGGCATAAACATTTCAAAGAAAACTTTTACATCAACATCCACTCACTTTCAGAAGGCTCAGCTCACCTGAAACTCACGTAAAAAATTGTGCCAACAGTTTTTACTAAAAACCTCTCTGTTGTTTAGTCACATTTCCATGCAGTCCTAACTAACAGGATTCTGCTTTATGGAAACAGTGGTGTGGAAGGAGGAGGAGAGAATATACTTCCCTAAAGGAAAGTCTGACTAAAAGTGACATGGTGTGGTTTCATCCTACACACAGTGCCTTACCCAGGGGGCATGGCCATGGTGAGCTATGTCACTTCTTCCCAGCATAAGGTCTACACATCTTAAAGCCTCACATATCCTGAGTATCTACTATGTGCCATGTCTGTGCTCTTAAATCACCTCATTTAATTCTTAAAACCGCTCGGTAGGTGGCTATTATTATCTACCTTCTTATATGTGAAGGAACCAGTTTACAGAGATTATGTGACGCATCCAAGGTCCACCTGATAATTCGTTCTTTATAACTATAGCATCATGCTGTCTCCCCCACTGTGACTGCCAATGCTCCGAACACATTTTTCCTATACCAGGGGAAGTACAATAAACAGTGGACTTTTTTTCCAAGAAAGGGCCTGTTATAATCCAAGTGACAAAGTGCAGGTCACGCTCATATTAAGAATGAGGAATGTGTCTGTAAAAATTTATCTTTTAAAAGTTAGAGACAGGTCAAAGGCAATGACTTGCCGGAGATGGATCAAAGAAACTCAGCATTACCAAATCAAATGGCATGGCCCTCTGCCGTCTACCAAGTGTTCTCATTATCACTTTTGATCTTTTCATCACAGTGTATCTGTGAAGATGCACATTATCCTCACTTGAAAGATGAAGTAACTGAAATATAGAAAACAAATCATTTACTCAGTGTAACTCAGCAAATGGACAGAAGTGCCAACATGAGAACGAAGATCTGTCTGACTCCAAGTACAGAAAAGGCAGGAAGAGCTGTGGAACCATTTATCACAATACTTGCAGTCTAAGCATTAGACTTTACATATAAACAACCATCTCTCTAGTCTCCCCCTGTTTAGTTGCATTTTTATCAGTCTTATTTTAAGTATTGTGACATCCCCTGACTATTCTTCTGGCTTCAGTCTTTCTCCATGTCAATTCATCTCTCCAAACTGCCAGTGAGATACATAAGAAAAAGAATAAGGACCCTCATATTTAATTTCCAGCTCTGCCACTCTCTGGCTATGTGATCTTGGTCAAACACTTAAAGAATTTCAGTTTCTGTATCTGTAAAACAGAGATAATATATGCTTGATATAACATATTCTGGACCTGGGTTTTTAACTTGGTTCTTTATGCCTTTAATTTTTTTCAATTATAAAGTAATGATAATAGCAGTCTCATAGGGTTGTTGTAAGGATTCAATTAAATGATATCTGTCCAGCGCAGAGCATGGCTGCCCAACACACAGTGGGAACTCACACAGTGGTAGACAGCATTATTATCACTTCACAGGTTGTTTGTCTGCTTTATTCAATATAGTTCTTTACCGAGTACCAATTAACTTCCAGGTACTGTTCTAGGTGCCAAGTATACAGCAGTGAACAAGTAAAGTTCCTGCCTTCAAAAAGCTTTCATTCTAGTAGGGTGTAGACAATAAACAAGTAAATATCTATTATTACCTATGTCAGATAGTGATCAGTTCAGTGTAGGAGGAAAAGAAGCAGAGTTAAGAGGCATAGAGATTGCCATTCCGGAAGCTTAGGGAAGGTGGGGACAGAGAAGAGGAAAGGAGAACTGTTGTTTTATGTAAGTTGGTGAGAAAAGGCCTCAATGGAAAGGCAGTATTTGAGCAGAGATCTAAAGGAAGTAACAGCATGAGTACTATGGATATCTAGAGGAAGAAAACACAAGTGCAAACACCCAAAGTGGGAAAATGTTTCATGGTTTTAAACAAACAAGGATGCCAGGGTGACTGCAAAAGATTGAGTGGGGTCAGAGGAATGCCAAGGAGTCGCATCAGAGAGGGCCTTTCAAAAACTCAGAACTAGGTGGGAAGCTGTGACAGGGTTTTGAAAAGAGAAATGATATGATCTGCCTTATATTAAAAAAAATAATAACTGTTACTTTTTTCAGAAAAAGAGACTGAAAGGGGGAGGGTGCATGGGTGGAGGCAGAACGGCCAGTTAGGACACCATTACAGTAAACTAGACAAGAGGTGATAGCGGTTTAGACTAACATTTATTTGTAGAAGCAGTGAGAAGTAGATTCTGAATGTATTTTGAAGGTAAAATCAATGAAATTTGCTCATGAGATGGATACCAAATGAGAGAAAGAGAAATCAAGGATGAATCCGAGGTTTCGGGACTAAACAAGAAGAATGAAGTTGTCATTTAATGAGAGAAGGATGACTATGAGAGAAGCAGGTTTGGGGGAGGGAGGAAATCAGTTTAGTTCTGATTGTTTAATTTGAGATGCCAATCAGACATAAAATGGAGATTTTATGAGCAGGTTTAGGAGAAAGCCTGGGCTGAAATACGCACTTCAGAGCTGTACCTGTATACAAAGCATTTGAAGCTACAAGATGAATGAGATCACTTAGATATTGAGCATAGATAGAGAGATTTGACACTTACTGAGGAATGCCAAAGAATGCTCAAACTACTGCACAATTGCACTCATCTCACAATTGCACTCACCATCTCACGCTGGTAAAGTAATGCTCCAAATTCTGCAAGCCAGAGTTCAGGAATATGTGAACCGTGAACTTCCAGATGTTCAAGCTGGTTTTAGAAAAGGCAGAGGAACCGGAGATCAAATTGCCAATATCTGCTAGATCATCAAAAAAGCAAGGGAGTTCCAGAAAAACATCTATTTCTGCTTTATTGACTATGCCAAAGCCTTTGACTGTGTGGATCACAATAAACTGTGGAAAATTCTGAAAGAGATGGGAATACCAGACCACCTGACCTGCCTCTTGAGAAACCTGTATGCAGGTCAAGAAGCAACAGTTAGAACTGGACATGGAACAACAGACTGGTTCCAAATAGGAAAAGGAGTACATCAAGGTTGTATACTGTCACCCTGCTTATTTAACTTGTATGCAGAGTACATCATGAGAAACGCTGGGCTGGAAGAAGCACAAGCTGGAATCAAGATTGCCGGGAGAAATATCAATAACCTCAGATATGCAGATGACACCACCTTTATGGCAGAAAGTGAAGAGGAACTAAAAAGCCTCTTGATGAAAGTGAAAGAGGAGAGTGAAAAGTTGGCTTAAAGCTCAACATTCAGAAAACTAAGATCATGGCATCTGGTCCCATCACTTCATGGCAAATAGATGGGGAGACAGTGGAAACAGTGGCTGACTTTATTTTCTTGGGCTCCAAAATCACTGCAAATGGTGACTGCAGCCATGAAATTAAAAGACGCTTCTCCTTGGAAGAACAGTTATGACCAACCTAGTAGACAGCATATTAAAAAGCAGCGACGTTACTTTGCCAACAAAGGTCCGTCTAGTCAAGGTTATGGTTTTTCCAGTGGTCATGTATGGATGTGAGAGTTGGACTGTGAAGAAAGCTGAGTGCCGAAGAATTGATGCTTTTAAACTGTGGTGTTGGAAGACTCTTGAGAGTCCCTTGGACTGTAAAAAGATCCAACCAGTCCATCCTAAAGGAGATCAGTCCTGGGTGTTCATTGGAAGGACTGATGCTGAAGCTGAAACTCCAATATTTTGGCTACCTCATGTGAAGGGTTGACTCATTGGAAAAGATCTTGATGATGGGAGGGATTGGGGGCAGGAGGAGAAGGGGACGACAGAGGATGAGATGGCTGGATGGCATCACCGACTCGATGGACATGAGTTTGGGGAAACTCTGGGAGTTGGTGATGGACAGGGAGGCCTGGTGTGCTGCGATTCATGGGGTCGCGAAGAGTCGGACACGACTGAGCGACTGAACTGAGCACCTACTATGTGCCAGGGAATGTGAATTTATACATTATGGAGTAATGTAGGGGTAATCTTACATTGAAGATAACCATGACTACCAAGTCCTTCCTTGTTCAACAAACTACTCATGGAATAAACTCCCTTTCCTGATATTTGAGGTTTTATACAATCCCCCATCAGTCTTTTCTTAGAACTTTATGATACAAACTCCATATTTCAATCTGTTCTATGCTCCAATGCCTAGCCATGCCTTGAACTTTCCAACATTAGTTTCTTTCTTCAAGCTGGCCCAAGGGCCAGAATGTTCTCTCTCCATCAGCCTACCAAAAATCCTATCATCTTAAAATTTCGTTTATCTGCTTCCTCCTTTACAAAACTTTTCTTGGTCATCTAGGCCAGCTCTGACTTCTTTTGCCCTTTCAGTCTGAAATACTCTTAGGACTTACTATGTGAACCACACTGTGAGGATTATTTATATAAGAGGTCAGAGTATTCTCAAAGAAAGGACTGTGCTCCATTCCTTAGCATTTAATGCAGTGCCTGGATAAACAGAGTAAGAAATGCAACTAAGTGTATATTTTACCTACATCTGGCTGTGTCTCAGGAATAAAAATTACAAGGATAATATAAAGAAATCAGAGATAATGAAACTTTCCAAAATGTATAAAACCTGGCTTCATTTACACATTGAAAGCATTTTTTAGACTATAAACTGTCTCACTAATTCATTCCTTACTTGGCTCAGGAGGCATGAGAGCAGTCTCTAGAATCATACACACTTAGGTTTATATTCAGTTCGGATATTTACTATGACATTGGGCAAGGTACATAACCTATTTTGTGTCTGAGGACAGTATGAATACTGACCTTTAGAATAATTTTTTGGATTAAATGATAATGCATACAAAATTGGGAAAGGAGTACATCAAGGCTGTATACTGTCAGCCTGCTTATTTAACTTATATGCAGAGTACATCATATGAAATGCTGGGTTGGATGATTCACAGGCTGGAGTCAAGATTGCCAGAAGAAGTATCAACAACCTCAGATATGCAGATGATATCACTTTAAGGGCAGAAAGTAAAGAGGAACTAAAGAGCCTCTTGATGAAGGTGAAAGAGGAGAGTGAAAAAGCTGGTTTAAAACTCAACATTCAAAAAACTAAGATCATGGCATCTGGCCCCATCACTTCATGGCAAGCAGATGGAGAAAAAGTGGAAACAGTGTCAGATTTCATTTTCTTGGGCTCCAAAATCACTGTGGATGGTGACTGCAGCCATGAAATTAAAAGACGCTTGTTCCTTGGAAGAAAAGCTATGACCAATCTAGACAGCGTATTAAAAAGCAAAGCTATCACTTTGCTAACAAGGTCCCTCTAGTCAAAGCTATGGTTCTTCCAGTAGTCATGGATGAATGTGAGAGTTGGACCATAAAGAAGGCTGAGTGCTGAAGAACTGATGCTTTCGAACTATGGTGTTGGAGAAGAGTCTTGAGAGTGCCTTAGACAGCAAGATCAAACCAGCCCATCCTAAAGGAAATCAATCCTGGATATTCATTGCAAGGACTGATGCTGAAGCTGAAACTCCAAAACTTTGGCCACCTGATGCGAAGAACTGACTCATAGGAAAAGACCCTGATGCTGGGAAAGACTGATGGCAGAGGGAGAAGCGGGTGACAGAGCTTGAGGTGGTTGGATGGCATCAACGACTCAATGGACATGAGTTTGAGCAAACTCAGAGAGATAGTGAAGGACAGGGAAGTCTGCTGTTCTGCAGTTCATGGAGTGACAAAGAGTCAGATATGACTCAGTGACTGAACAACAACAATGCATATAGGAATATAGGACATAGTTAGCCCTCAATAAATACTATTAAAATGTTTTTATGCTGAACACTTGGTTACTGGAAAATCATCATGATCATCACTATTTTTCATATTTGGACAGTATCTCACAGTTTACAAAGCACTTTTATCCACATTGCCTTATTTGAGTCATGCTATGGTCTGGGAAAAGCAGAATTTATTGTTTCTATTTTATAGAGAAGAAAACTGGTATACAGAGAGAGGGTGTACTTTGTTGAAGGTTGTGTAGCTAATAATCATGTGACTCCTAGTCCAATGTTCCTTATTCTATACCACTGTTTTCCCTCTATTCCTATGTCTTCAATCATTCCAACGATAAAGTAGAAGCCCCTAAAAGCTATGAGTTTTCAAATTGGTTTGGCATGGAAGGCACTGTTAAGGCATAGGATGTTTCATCTCATTACTCACAAAAAAAAAAAAAAAAATTCAAACTTACAATTTAGAAAAGAACAGATTTCTTAAACAAAATGAATAATCTGAAGAAATATAAACTACCTTTGCTAGAAAGAATATTTTTCCCTTGAATTAGTCTGCTGTTATGCCAGATTAGAGATTCATATATATACTGATTTAAGAAGCAGCTATACTATTATTTTAAATCTTTTGTTATTTAGTTTCTTTTTTTGTAAATATTATGTAAACAGTTTACCAAATGACTTCAACCTATAAACTCAAGTGTCCTGTGGTCAAAACATTCCAGAACCATTTTTCCTTACAAAGTTACTTTTGGAAATAGAGCATTTGAGAGGCCTAGGCTGCAGTCCTGAGTGGTCATTAACTGAACGTGTGCTCTCAAGCGAGCCATTGCACGTCAGGCCCACACATTTGTTGAATGGCCCAACTACCACCTATCTTGGTACCTCCCGAAGCTGGTAAGAAGAGGAGTGAAATAACTGTGAACATATTTGCATCTGAGTAAGATCTCTTGGTTTCTTTCAGTCAATAAACCAAAGTTTATTGTAGCTAAATGGTGGGATGCATGTGGCAGTAAAGTAATGGAGGGAGTGAGAATTGAGGGGTAGGGGATGGAGGAGATGGTGTGAGACTATGTAGGCTTTCATTTGCTTTGGTAAGGAGTTTACATTTTTTTTCTTTTTCCTATAGGTTATTAGAATCACTGGAGGCTTTTAAGTAGGAGAGAGAGATGTGTGTCAGTACGTGCTCAGTCGTGCCTGACTCCCTGCAACCCCCTGGACTGTAGCCCTCCAGGCTCCTCTGTCCATGTAATTTCCCAGGCCAGAATACTGGCGTGGGTTGCCATTTCCTTCTCCAGGGGATCTTCCCAACCCAGGGATCAAACCTTGTCTCCTGCATCTCTTGCACCGGCAGGTGGATTCTTTATCACTGAACCACCTGGGAAGTCCCAGAGACGGATGAGATATCATCAAACGTTAAGTTTCAGAAAAACAACTCGAGAAACAGTAGAAGGACTGGTAGGAGGCGGGGCAGGTAAGATTGGAGTCTGGGAGATGAATTAGGATGCTGTGAGATTTCATCTGGGCTATGAAGACTTGGCCAGTATTGTGAGGGGAAGGAAGAAAAGAACAGATTTGAGAAAAGTTTAGAGGCAGGTCAAGAAGCAACAGTTAGAACTGGACATGGAACAATGGATTGGTTCTAAATTGGGACATAAGTACATCAAGGCTGTATATTGTCACCCTACTTATTTAACTTATATGCAGAGTACATCATGCGAAATGCTGGGCTGGATGAAGCACAAGCTGGAATCAAGATTGCCGGGAGAAATATCAATAACTTCAGATATGCAGATGACACCACCTTATGGCAGAAAGCAAAGAGGAACTGAATAGCCTCTTGATGAAAGTGAAAGAGGAGAGTAAAAAAACCAGCTTAAAACTCAACATTTAAAAAACTAAGATCATGGCATCTAGTCTAAACACTTCATGACAAACAGATGGGGAAGCAGTGACAGACTTTATTTTCTTGGGCTCCAAAATCACTGAAGATGGCAACTGCAGCCATGAAATTAAAAGATGCTTGCTCCTTGGAAGAAAAGTTATGACCAACCTAGACAGCATATTAAAAAGCAGAGATATTGAGAATAATGTTTGCTGTAGGTTTATTATATATGGCCTTTACTATGTGGAGGTAGGTTCCTTCTATGCCCATTTTTTTAAGAGGTTTAATCATGAACGGATGCTGAATTTTGTCAAAGGCTTTTTCTGCATATATTGAGATTATCACATGGTTTTTATCTTTCAATTTGCTAATATTGTATATCACATAGATTGATTTGCCTATATTGAAGAATCCTTGCATTCCTGGAATAAATCCAACTTGATCATGTTGTATGAGCTTTTTGATGTGTTGCTGAATTCTGTTGGTTAAAATTTTGTTGAGGATTTTTGCATCTATGTTCATCAGTGATACTGGCCTGTAGTTTTCTTTTTTTGTGTTGTCTTTGTCTGGTTTTGGTATCAGGGTGATGGTGGTCTCATAGAATAAGTTTGGAAGTGGTCCTTCCTCTGCAATTTTTGGAAAGAGTTTTAGAAGAGTTTAAGAGTTTTTAATCAAACATTCTCTAAATGTTTGATAGAATTCTCCTGGGAAGCCATCTGGTCCTGGGCTTTTGTTTTTTGGGAAATTTTTGATCACAGCTTCAATTTCAGTGCTTGTAATTGGGTTGTTCATAATTTCTATTTCTTCCTGGGTCAGTCTTGGATGATTGAAATTTTCTAAGAACCTGTCCATATTTTCTTGCTGTTCATATAGTCTGTTCATAGAAGTCTCTTATAATCCTTTAAATCCTTTGTATTTCTGCATTGTCTGTTGTAATCTCTCATTTTTCATTTCTAATTTTGTTGATTTGATTCTTCTCTCTTTTTTTCCTGATGAACCTGGCTAAAGGTTTGTAAATTTTGTTTATCTTCTTAAAGAACCAAATTTTAGTTTCATTAATCTTTACTATTGTTTCCTTCATTTATTTTTCATTTATTTCTGCTCAGATCTTTATGATTTCTTTCCTTCTACTAATTTTTTTTTCTTTTGTTCTTTTTCCAGTTGTTTTAGGTATAAAGTAGGTTGTCTATTCTGTGTTTTTCTCGTTTCTTGACATAGGGTTGTATTACTATAAACTTCCCTCTTAGGACTGCTTTTGCTGTATCCCATAGGTTTTGAGTTGTCATGTTTTCATTGTCATTTATTTCTAGCAATTTTTTTATTTCCCTTTTGATTTATTCAGTAACCTGCTGGTTACTTAGAAATGTGTTGTTTAATCTCCATGTGTTTGTGTTCCTTACACTTTACCCCTAAAGATCAGGAACAAGACAAGGGTGTCCACTTTCACCACTATTATTCAACATAGTTCTGGAAGTCCTAGCTGTAGCAATCAGAGAAGAAAAAGAAATAAAAAGAATCCTGATCAGAAAAGAAGAAGTAAAGCTCTCACTGTTTGCAGATAACATGATACTGTACATAGAAAACCCTAAAGACAGTATCAGA
Organism: Cervus canadensis; assembly: GCF_019320065.1. Lineage (NCBI taxonomy): Eukaryota > Metazoa > Chordata > Mammalia > Artiodactyla > Cervidae > Cervus > Cervus canadensis. The sequence goes on along the minus strand of NC_057387.1, from coordinate 90,892,593 downwards.
AAATTACTAGAGCTAATCAGTGAATTTAGCAAAGCTGCAGGATACAAAATCAATACACAGAAATCACTTGCATTTCTATATACCAACAATGAAAAATCAGAAAGAGAAATTAAGGAATCAATCCCATTCACCATTGCAACAAAAAGAATTAAATATCTAGGAATAAACTTAACTATGGAGACAAAAGAACTGTACAAAGAAAATTATAAGACACTGATGAAAGAAATCATAGATGACATAAACAGATGGAGAGATATTCCATGTTCCTGGGTAGGAAGAATCAATATTGTGAAAATGACTATACTACCAAATGCAATCTACAGATTCAATGTGATCCCTATCAAATTAAAAAGGGCATTTTTCATAGAACAAGAACAAAAAATTTCACAATTCATTCAGTTCAGTTTAGTTTAGTCGCTCAGTCACATCTGACTCTTTGCGACCCCATGGACTGCAGCACACCAGGCCTCCCTGTCTATCAGCAACTCCCGGAGTTTACTCAAACTCATGTCCATTGAGTCAGTGATGCCATCCAACCACCTTATCCTCTGTCGTCCCCTCCTCCTCCTGCCTTCAATCTTTCCTAGCATCAGGGTCTTTTCAATTGAGTCAGTTCTTCGCATCAGGTGTCAAAAGTACTGGAGTTTCAGCTTCACCATCAGTCCTTGCAATGAATATTCAGGATTGATTTCCTTTAGGATGGACTGGCTGGATCTTCTTGCTGTCCAAGGGACTCTCAAGAGTCTTCTCCAACACCACAGTTCAAAAGCATCAATTCTTCGGTGCCCAGCTTTCTTTATAGTCCAACTCTCACACCCATACATGACTACTGGAAAAACCATAGCTTTGACTACACGGACCTTTGTTGGCAAAGTAATGTCTCTGCTTTTTAATAGGCTGCCTAGGTTGGTCACAGCTTTTCTTCCAAGGAGCAAGCATCTTTTAATTACATGGTTGTAGTCACCATCTGTAGTGATTTTGGAGCCCCAAAAATAAAGTCTGTCACTGTATCCACTGTTTCCCATCTATTTGCCATGAAGTGATGGGACCAGATGCCATAATTTTAGTTTTCTGAACGTTGAGTTTTACGCCAACTTTTTAACTCTCTTCTTTCCCTTTCATCAAGAGGCTCTTTTAGTTCTTCCTCGTTTTCTGCCATAAGGGTGGTGTCATCTGCATATCTGAGGTTACTGATATTTCTTTCTCCTGGCAATCTTGATTCCAGCTTGTGCTTCATCCAGTACAACATTTCTCATGATGTACTCTGCATATAAGTTAAATAAGCAGAGTTACAATATACAGCCTTGATGGACTCCTTTCCCTATTTGGAACCAATCTGTTGTTCCATGTCCAGTTCTAACTGTTGCTCCTTGACCTGCATACAGATTTCTCAGGAGGCAGGTCAGGAGGTCAGGTATTCCCATCTCTTGAAGAATTTTCCACAGTTTGTATGGAAACGCAAAAGATCTTGACTAGCCAAAGCAGTCTTGAGAAAGAAGAATGGAGCTGGAGGAATCAACTTTCCTGACCTCAGATTATACCACAAAGCTACAGTCATCAAGACAGTATGGTACTGGCACAAAAACAGAAATATAGACCAATGGAACAAGATCGAAAGCCCAGACATAAACCCATGTACCTATGGCTACCTTATTCTTGACAAAGGAGGCAAGAATATACATTGGGGCAAAGATAGCCTCTTCAATAAATGGTGCTGGGAAAACTGGACAGCTACATGTAAAAAAAATGAAATTGGAACACTTCCTAATACCATACATAAGGAGAAACTCAAAATGGATTAAAGACCTAAATGTAAGACCAGAAACTATAAAACTCTTAGAGGACAATATAGGCAGAACACTTGATGACATAAATCAAAGCAAGATCCTCTATGACCCACCTCTGACAGTAATGGAAATAAAAACAAAAGTAAACAAGTGGGACCTGATTAAACTTAAAAGCTTTTGCACAGCAAAGGAAACTAAAAGCAGGGTGAAAATACAACAGTCAATGCGAGAAAATCATAGCAAATGAAACAACTGATAAAGGGTTAATTTCCAAAATATACAAGCAGCTCATACAACTCAATGCTAGAAAAACAAACAACCCAATCAAAAAGTGGGAAAAAGACCTAAACAGACATTTCTCCAAAGACATACAGATGGCTAACAAAAACATGAAAAGATGCTCAACACTGCTCATTACTAGAGAAATGCAAATCAAAACCACAATGAGATATCATCTCGCACTGGTCAGAATGGCCATCATCAAAAAGTCTGTAAACAATAAATGCTGGAGAGAGTGTGGAGAAAAGGGAACGCTCTTGCACTGTTGGTGGGAATGTAAATTGATACAGCCACTATGGAAGACAGTATGAAGATTCCTTAACAAACTAGGAATAAAACCACCATACGACCCAGCAATCCCACTCCTAGGCACATACCCTGAAGAACCCAGGGTTGAAAAAGACACATGTACTCTACTGTTCATTGCAGCACTATTTACAAAAGCTAGAACATGGAAGCAACCTAGATGCCCATTGACAGATGAATGGATAAAGAAGTTGTGGTACATATACACAATGGAATATTACTTGGTCATAAAAAGGAACACATTTGAGTCAGTTCTGAAGAGGTGGATGAACCTAGAACCTATTATACAGAGTGAAGTGAGTCAGAAAGAGAAAGGTAAATATTGTATTCTAACACACATATACAGAATCTAGAAAAATGATACTGAAGAATTTATTTTCAGGGCAACAATGGAGAAACAGACATAGAGAATAGACTTATAGACATGGGGAGAGAGGAAGAGAGGGTGAGATGTATGGAAAGAGTAACACGGAAACTGACATTACCCTATGTAAAATAGATAGTCAACGGGAATTTGCTGTATGGCTCAGGACACTCAAACAGGGGCTCTGTATCAACCTAGAGGGATGGGATGGGGAGGGAGGTGGGAGGGAGGTTCACAAGGGAGGGACTATATGTATACCTATGGCTGATTCATGTTGCACTTTGACAGAAAACAACAAAATTCTATAAAGCAATTATCCTTCAATTAAAAAAAAAAAGCAGACATTACTCTGCCAACAAAGGTCCATCTAGTCAAAGCTATGGTTTTTCAGTAGTCATGTATGGATGTGAGAGTTGGACCGTAAAGAGAGCTGAGTGCCGAAGAATTGATGCTTTTGAACTGTGGTATTAGAGAAGACTCTTGAGAGTCCCTTGGACTGCAAGGAGATCCAACCAGTCAGTCCTAGAGGAAATCAGTCCTGAATATTCACTGGAAGGACTGATGCTGAAGCTGAAGCTCCAATACTTTGGCCACCTTACGTGAAGAACTGACTCATTGGAAAAGACCCTGATGCTGGGAAAGATTGAAGGCAGGAGGAAAAGGGGATGACAGAGGATGAGGTGGTTGGATGGCATCACCAACTCAATGGACATGAGTTTGAACAAGCTCTTGGAGTTGGTGATGGATAGGGAGGCCTGCTGTGCTGCAGTCCATGGGGTCGCAAAGAGTTGGACACGACTGAGCAAGTGAACTGAACTGAACTAGCGGCAGAAATAATATTATAACCTATTAGATACTAGTTACATTCCATTCCACAGTCATAGTTCTTATTCTCTGAGTCTCGATTACTTAGAGATACTAGAAAATCTCAAATTAGATATGGTGATGTAAAGTATCTGAAGGGAATGGAACAAGCTCAGCATTATAACTTTCATGCATTTCACTGATTAGATGCTTCATCTTGCTTTACCATGAAATCGATCCTTTTAAGATATATAGGTAGTTAAATGGCATTAAGGTTTTTCCTTCTCATTTTTGGTTTATTTGTTTGTTTTTAATCAAACTCAGTCTAACATAAAGTGAAAATCGACTCAGCTGCAATGTTAGAGCCACTGACACATGAAAGTCACTGAAGTACAGAATATTTTAAAATATTGGTGCTTGGAATTAGAATTTACTGCATTTACTAGGTGGTTTCTAATGTTGGCTTTTAAAAGTTCTAATGTCCTTTGGCTCTAATTTTAAACTGGAACTCTATAATCTATGAACAGATTTATAAAAGGAGCCCATGACCTTAAAGAGCAATGGCCATTAGAAAACATGGGTTTTAGTGTCAGATCTGTTATTATAATTGACCACTGACTTAAGGAAAGTGTGTAATTTTACCATGCTCTGATTCTACCATCTGTAAAATGATAGTTGGCTTTGATATCTGAGATGCTTTTCAAATATGAGCTATTATAACTCCAATGATACATTCTTTTGTCTGGTTTAGAGCATTTGGATATTTTAAATGGAGACATCCATCATTGCTCTAGAGGAAAAATTCACTGCTATCCTGCTTTCTTTAGCTGTAAGCCTTTCCCACTCTGCCTCTCTCCACATAGGACAATGATTTGAGCAAACTCTGGGAGTTGGTAAAGGACAGGGAAGTCTGGCGTGCTGTAGTCTATGGGGTTGCAAAGAGTTGGACACAACTGAGTGACTGAATAGCAACAACTGTTTATTACGTGGTAGGGATGCTGTTTACATTCACTTATTTAATCACAATTCTCTGAGACAGGTATTATTATTCTCTTTTAAAAGTGAAAAAATAAAAGTTCAGCAGGGCCAAGTAAGTTGCTCAGTGTCATAAAACAAGTACGTGATGAGGTGGGATTCAGATACAGGTCTAACTACCACTAAAATTTTTATTAAAAGCATGACTTTTAACTAATATACTTCATGTTCATTGACCCAACAGCTCTCTGTGAAAGGCTCAGGTCAAATTCATTTCCTTTATGAAGTCTTATCATTGCAGGCTGAAATTACCTATCCTTCCAACTGCTGGTATGATCTGTAATGCAGTTTGCTTTACATGTGTGTGTTTTTACTAGAATATGAACTCTTCAAGGTCAGTAACAATTCCTTTATTTCTATGTCATTAGTGTCTGGTATGGAGGCTGGCTAAGTGGTTGCTCAGCAAATGTTTTACTCTATGAAAGAATGAATAGAAGAATGAAATGCCAATTAACCTGTTTTTATTTCCTTATGGTGGTAAATAGGATATCCTTGTATTATCAATAAAGTCTAAAGCCATCCAGCAGTAGCTTGTGGATACAGACTGTTAAGTTTGACAAGGGTAAGAATTATGTCATTGTTTTTTAATACTGTGTTCTCAGTACTGAGCTTAGTGCTTGGTGCTTAGTGTAGTAAAGGGGGATGGGTGACGGAGGAAGCAATCTGTATACCCTAAATTTGTAAGGCTTTCCTCCCAGCTCATTTAAACAAACCTTCACTGGGGGATTCATAGCTACAGATCTAGAGGAAGAGATGTTCTTGGGGCAAAAATGGGGGCTGTGTGATTATGTAAGTGTCAAGGATACTAGTCCTGAAGCTCCCCTGGCATCCCCATCCTCATTTTGCAGTAGTCTGCACTCATCTGATAAACAGGAAGACCTCACATTCCAGTTGCAGGTGGATATGAGCAGGGAAAAGAAGGAAAAGACAGGAGGCAGGAAGGAGAAGAGCTGTGGGATTAAGAAAACAAAGACGAAGAAAGGGAAGAGTGAAAGGGAAGAGTGAAAACGAGGAGGAGAGGGTAATAAGGGTAAAATGGGATAGGAAAGAAGATGGAGGGGTGGGAAAGAAGGGAGGCCAGAAAAAGGAAGAGGAAGGCTGGGGGATACTGACAACTTTACCCGGAGTGGCACCAGACAACTGCAGAGGGCAACGGGGAGCTGGCAGGGATCCCTTACATCGATTCCAAGGCAGGGCGAGGAAGAGTGGGGGTCAGAGTCATTCTTCAGCATTTAGACTCAATTACCTCACTGCCAGGATATGCCTGAGTAAGGCAAATGGGCCAATGATGTTCATATGGCTCTAACATACCCATGAGGTAGGGCCTAATGATGGCAGCTCTGAAATGAATATTACTTCTTCTCTTAGTAACTGTCATTAGCAAAATGGAAGACAACACAACTAAACAAACAAACAACTCAGTGTTCTCAGCATCTTGACAATCAGCTTCTCCCAGGATGGCCTCTGTCTGCTGCTGTTTTGATTGTCCCACAGCACTCGGTTCAGCGGTATACCCAGCAGACATTTAGTAAATAGTTGGGACAGCTGGGAAATCTTAACATGAAGTATTGTTTTGATTGGGGGAGCGGGGTTGCAGAAAAATGTTTAACAGGTCCTCTGGTGAGAAACCCATCTCTGCTTTGTGGAGAAAAGGCTGAAGACACAATAAGACTCCTAGAGTTAAGTCTTATGTTATTTGTTATTAAAAAGGCAAGGTCTTAAGATGTGCTTTTTAACAGTCTTTAGTTTGGCTGTAATTTAAGATGACTTTTACAAATTAGATCCTAATCCTTGCAGACACAGATGGCTGTTACAGAATAGCCTTGCAAAAACACTAGTCATTCGACTTGAAAGAGCATTCAGAGAAGGATGAAGGGCCATTAACTCTCATCCCACCCCTGGCTCTAGGAGGTCTAATGAGTCCTGGGTGGGCTTTCTGGGTTTAGGTGTGGGTCTGGAATCTGGGTGGGCCTATGGCATCTGTTCTCATTTGGAACAGCCTCTCTAGTTCGCTCTGGAATCAGGGATTTAGGATAAATTAGACTTGAGGTCCTTAACACTTGACAACATTAACTTGAATGCTTATGTGTGAGTCATCATCATGCTGGTAACTTCATGGGCGATAGATACAAACATGTTACGGACAGTCTCTGTATATAATTACAGAACAATAGGACAAGTCCTATAAGAGAGGTATGTATAATCTAAACTGCATTGGATACATAGGTGAGGAGCTTAAGAGAAGGGGAGGGCTTCCCAGAGGAGGTAACAGTTGAACGAGGCATTAAAAGACAAGTTCAAGTAGGTCAGGAAAAGTGGGAAGGGTGGATATTCAAGGAAAAGAGAACAAAGTATATACAAAAGCACAAAGGCATGACAGTCTCTTCAGTCTTTAGTGAAAAATGAGCTATATCCTATCTCCTGGTGACAGAATAAGTAAGGTGAGGCAGGATTTAAGGTGGGAGAGGTAGGATTGTTGGCCAGATTGTGATGAGTTTTTAAAAGCCATTCTAAAGGGTCTGTACTTACCCTAAGGGAGTAGCGAGCTACCAAAGATGTTTTAAATAAGAAAAAGAATGATCAGAGTAGGGTTTTAGAATAATCATTCTGTGGCAGATAATTTCAGGTTGACCAAGGACCATAAAATGGACTTTTGATGGATACTGGGAAGCTCTAGGAACAAGCTTTTTTGGTTAAACATTTTCTCTGAGCAACTGGGCCAAATTTAGTCTAAACTGGCCTTCGGATGTAGAAAGGGATCAGGGAGAAGAGACTGTTAACCAGATTGAATAGTGTTCTTCAGCAGAGTAAAACAAATGCGATCTAAGAGTAAATTTTTTCTAAGACCAAGTGACTGATCCTCCATTTAGGGCAAATATATACTGACACTTAATATGGTCTACACTGAAAAGGTTGAATGCATGGTAACTAGAGCTCAGTGCAGGCAGGGTGCAAGCCTAAGAACCCTCTGCATTTCACGTCTCAGTTGCCCTGATTCCTTTTAACAGAAACTTTTCACAGTCCACATTTTTATCCTATAGGAAGAAGTTATTAGTGTTGATCATAAGACCCAGCTCCTTTTAAGAGACTCTTCCTCTCACCCCACTCCCAGTAATCAGGTTCAAAAATTAATCTGAAAGAAAGGTTACTTTTAAAAGCTAGGAAGGTCCATAGATTTCATTTCTTCCAGTACTTTCATTTTACAGATGAGGTTCAGGAGGGTGACTTAAAACCAAGTGTTGGAAGGGGCTAATTTGGCTCCTAAGTTATACAAGTTCTCCAAGGTGAGATGTTCATGGTCCAGCATAGCCTGAAAGATGCATGAGAGCCAGGCTGATCTTGAACCCTTTGACAGTGCCTCTTTTCTAAGTGTTCACCCATTTAAAGTTCAACTTCAGCCCTAGAATTTAAGGTAGTTTCTTACTTGGCCATGTGGTCCATTGAGCATGTGCATGCATGTGTTCCATTATGCATATTTTGCATCTTATATAAGAAAAAAGAAGAGGTTGGAGTAGCAGGTGAGGGAGGTGAGAGAAGGGACAATGTCCAGCACACAAGGTCCACTTTAGTCTCCTTGGCTTAGAGATAGTTGTTGGATCTTCATCCCACTTAGGAGATTTGTGGCTGAGTTGTAGAGCTAAACATATGCTACTAGCTTCTGTTTCTATCCTGCAAATCCAACAGCTAATGTGAGGGACTAAGTTGGTGAAGGACAGGGAAGCCTGGCGTGCTGCAGTCCATGGCGTTGTGAAGAGTCAGACATGACTGAGTGACTGAATGATGATGGTGTAGATGAACCTTACCAAATTCTTGGTTGAAGTCTATGCTATTAAACCTCACATTAGCAGATCATAATGTCACAGAATATCAAGATTTAAAGTGTATCTTAGAGATAAGCTAGTCTCAGCCCCTTTTCATATAAAGTAGGAGCACCAGGAATGACTCCATATATATCCAAAGAGGGATAATTCAGTAGTGCTTTGTTAACTTCAAAAATCGAAAAATCACTACCTCACAACACAAAATATTCTTTTCTTAGAAAGGCCAAATTTGCCTCCTAATAACTTTCAACTTACTGGTCCTACTTTATTGTTGAAGTCACACAAAATCAGATTCCAGTTTTTATTGGCAGTCTTTCAAACAGCTGAAGACAACAATCACATCTCCCATGGCCATTCCTTCTCTAGAGAAAAATATTTCCCCAAATGATATGATTTCCTGTTTCCTTGTCTTCCGAACTGCCCTGCTCTACATAAGCTCCTATTTCTTCAAGTGACAACAAGGAGTTTCAGCATGGAGTCTAAGGACTACTCAAAGGTAGTTTATTTTTGTGCAGAGTTGACTAGGACTTAAGTTATTCTCTTGATGGGATTATACCTCTAAAAATGCAGCTGGCTTTTTGACGGCAGTCATAACACATTATTAACATATATCCACCTTAATTTAACTCTAATAACCTCTATTCAAGATGATTTTTCCATCTCAAACTTCAGCAATTTGTTTTCTAAATCTATGCAGGCATCTCTTTCCATATGTATATATTTCTGTAAAATTTTTCTAGGTTTTACTATTTTAAGGGTTTCCTGAATCTTGTTTTTCATAATCCATAAATATGATAATGTCTTCGTTTAAGCTGCCGACAAGTATGGTGAATAATCAGATTAAATATAGAGTCTTTTGGTTCCTTCCAGGGAGAGGACAGTCTCTGAGCCAGTAGTTTCTGGACACATCTATTTTAATCAGTAAAGAATCTACCTAACTGTCGATTTTTATCTGTCTACTTTTCTCCAGAATAATGTGAGAGACTATCAAAAGCCTTACTGAAATACAAATACACAGTGAATTCAGGTCACCCTCCCTGACTTCCCAGGCTAATAAGAACTATCAAATTACAAAACAGTCTTGGTTTAGCATGACTCTTTCATGGTGAACCTATACGAATTGACCCTGATCTGAGTGTTAAGGTGTTCAGCACATAATTCTCAGATCTCCTACGGGATACAGTGATGAGATCTTGGGAAAGCCTGTATGAGTGCTGGAATAGGGGGAAATAGGAAGGAATAAAGACCTGGTACTTAATTCCTTACCTAGGCTACTAGGCACATGTCTGCTGGCCTGGGAAGCCATACCTTCTCCAAAGGCTGAGGAGAGAATGGTATGCAGAACAAAGAAGGACTCACGAGTGCTTGGTTTTGTGGTAAGGTGTGCCATGGCACTTTGCTTGGACTACTTTGTCCAGGCCTAATGATGTGCTATCTCCCATCCGGACGTACTTCCCAAGACTGCTGTGGGAACTTACATCTCTCCTAGGAAAGGTACTCAGTAACTTGAATTCATCCCATGGAAATCCTTTGGAAGCTACGAAATCAAAGACGATCTGGAGCTTATTGCTGGCCAGGAAACGCCGCTCGAGGAACTCGCCGCTTGGGGTCCGGATCCGCAGCTTGCTCACAGGCTCAGCATTTTCTTCCTTTGGCTCAGGAGGCAAGGCCTGCTCTAAGGAGAGCCTGATGGCCTGAAGAGGGCAAAAACCAGGTGTTAAATTGTTGATAGATGGAACTGTGGGGGATAGGGGAGGGAGACACTAGAAAAACCTGCTGGCTTCTAGAAACCCATCAAAAAGTCATTGCCCATTTATTAACTGAGCCTAATACTTGAACAACAGAATCATGTGTTTTTCACCTTTTAAAACACTAGCCCAATATGCAAGTAATTAAATCCCATCATGATGACACATTAAATTGATAGGTAACGACATAGAAAAGAAATTAAATTTTTTACTGAAAGGCTCAGTATTTGTGATTGAGGAAATAGGTATCAAACACCCAATTACTTCCTTTCTGTGGTATGAATTAGGCTATTAGAAGCATTTGCAAAAGCACGCGTGTGCGTGTGCACGCGCGCACACACACACACAGATGGGGATGTGGAGGTGCGGGGATAGAGAGAACGAGAGAGAAAACATACATTTCCCAAGTAGAAATGGCTGAAGACTTTGTAGAATTCTGGATAAGATATTAACAATGAAATGGAGGAATGATTCTGCTTGGGGTGATGAAAATTTTTGGAAATAGTGGTGGTGGTTGCAAAATTGTGAATGTAATTCATGCCATTTAATTGTAACCATTTAAAAATGGTTACAAAGGCAGATTTCTGTTATATATATTTTGTTTCAATACAAGAAAATGGAATGGAAAGAAAAGAAATTAAAATATCAAGTTTATTGGAGCAGACTATGGTCCTAGTTCTAGCCTTGCCAATAAATTGCTGTCAGATTTGGCCAAGTCCAGATCTCTGGATCTAGAGATGGCAGATTCAAACACCTGAGGGTAAACTGTTAGGAGATCTCATGGCTAGGGTTGGGCTCTAGTTCCTAACCTAGTGTTACATTGTTCCACATTCAACATACTCCAGCGGAAGGAAGTTAAAGGTCTCTGATGTCCCTGCCTACTAGCAGAAACCCACTAAAACCATTTTGTTCCTAGCACTGGGGGAGGTTCCTTAGACAAATAAGCCTGGAATTGGCATGCTTAGCTTCACAGAAAGTAACCAGTTGTGTTCCAGGTTACTCTCACTTTTTCATGTTCCCAATTTTTCACCAACAGGAAAAATAAAAATTTCCCCCAATTAATTTACAACTATTATAATTAAGTAATGTGAGAGAGAGAAATTGGGACATACATTTTCTAAAATCTCAACACAATTTTCCAAGTTGGTGTCACTCTTCCCTTTGGAGAAAGAACAATCACAAAAAAAGACTCTATTAAACAACTCTCAGGTAAAAGGCGAAATGTAAGTGAAAACTACAGACTATTTAGAAAACAATGACTATTGAAATTTCATATTCATATTAGAGTGTATGGGATTCAGTTAAATCAGTGCTCAGAGGAAATTTGTAACCCTAAAATTCTTATATAATTCAAAAGGAAAGAATAAAAATAATAAGAATGAGGCTTAAAAAACTAGGAGAAAAAAAAAAATCCAGTAAAACAAATGGAAAGTAAGCTGAGAAGAAAATAAAACTAAAAGCATAAAGTAATTACATTAGAAAAAAAGAAGAAAAACATAACTAGTAACCAATAAATAGGCTGCTACTTTGGAGAAAAATCAATAAACTTACAAAGTAATAAAAAGAAACACAAAAATGGTAACCTACAGAGGTGGGGTAAACAGGGTGGAAGAAGAGACAGCATTTTCTGAATACGCTGTTTAATATTTTTTACTTCTGACTTATATAAATGTATTACCTGTTAAAATATATTTATTTATTTTTTCATTTATTTTTATTAGTTGGAGGCTAATTACTTTACAATATTGTAGTGGGTTTTGTCATACATTGACATAAAATATATATAAAACAACTAATAGCAGAACAAAATCTGCTCAGACTCTAGTATGAATAAGAAATTACTTTCTGTGTTATTTAGACAATCTGGTTGGGTCTTACATTGAAGTATTTCAAAAAAAGCATTACAATTTTCTGTACTGTACAGAAAATCCAGTCTTTTCTATGATACTGAGGTCATTTTCCTCCTGGAGGCACTGAATTAATATCACGTACTTCATCCTGTATGCTCAGTCATGTCCGACTCTTTGCAATCCCATGGACTGTAGCCTGCCAGGCTCCTCTGTCCGTGGAATTTTCCAGGCAAGAATACTGGAGTGGGTTGCCATTTCCTTCAAAGGGGATTATAAACATGGGATTGTATACACAACATATGCAAAGTTTCCAGTGTTGTGTCTGAGACATAACAGGCTTTGGTTAATGGTTGCTTACGGTTACACGGGGGGACTTCCCTGGTGGTCAGACAGTAAAGCGTCTGTCTACAATGCGGGAGACCAGGGTTCGATCCCTGGGTCGGGAAGATCCCCTGGAGAAGGAAATGGCAGCCACTCCAATACTCTTGCCTGGAAAATCCCATGGACGGAGGAACCTGGTGGGCTACAGTCCATGGGGTTGCAAAGAGTCGGACATGACTGAGCAACTCCACCACCACCAGGGTTACATGGAGAAGGCAATGGCAACCCACTCCGGTACTCTTGCCTGGAAAATCCCATGGACGGAGGAGTCTGGTGGGCTGCAGCCCATGGGGTCGCTAAGAGTCAGACACGACTGAGGGACTTCACTTTCACGCATTGGGGAAGGAAATAGCAACCTACTCCAGTATTCTTGCCTGGAGAATCTCAGGGATGGGGGAGCCTGGTGGGCTGCCGTCCATGGGGTTGCACAGAGTCGGACACGACTGAAGTGACTTAGCAGCAGCAGGGTTACACTGGCTAAATAGTCCTACACTCTCATTTTTTATATGGTGAAATTGATATTCAGAAATGGAGCCAAAAATATTGTTTAAAAACCAAAAGAATAGAAAGTTAACTCAGTTACTTTTATCTTTTTTTTTTTGGATACCATAAGTAGAAGTTTATCTAATATTAGTGTTCTGAGTCAGCAATGAGTTTCAGCAAAATATTTTCAAATATTAAACTATTTTAGTAACACTGTCATATGTTAAAAATCCAATGAAAAGATGAACCTATGTACATCAAAATTAAGTTCCAAATTATGTCTATTACAGCTTTCAGTATACTGTGTTATTGATACTTGTTGTTTAATGTCTGGCTTTCCCACTAGCCTTCAGGCTCTGTAAGGATGTGAGAATATATCTTACTTTTTATTATAACTATAGGGCATAGTACAAAATAGATGCTCACTATATATATTTGATAACAGAAGCAATAAACTAACATGTTAACTGAAATACTGCATGTAAAAGTGTTTAGTATGGAGATAAGCACATAGTAGGTGCTCAGCAAATGCTAAAAGAATCTGAATATCATGGTTTCTATTTCTAGGAACTAAGAACTGAACACCCTGAGTTTCCTTTCTTTGAGGTTGACTTCCTCCAGCATCAACTGTTCAGATTAAGTTTCTACATGTGTCCCACAAGGGCCAGCTAAGCAAGAGTTATTTAAAGGGTAAACTACCACTATGGATTAGTTATATACATTTTCTAAACTATTTTTCTTGATTGTAAATATAATATACATTTACTGTAAAAACTAGAGTAAGTAATAAGGAAACATTACTAATTAAAATCTAGATTCACCACCAAAAGATAGCCACCAGTGGCATTAAGTATATTCATAGTGTTGTGTTGCCATCACCACTGTCTGTTTCTAAAACTTCTCATCACCTCAGAATCTCTTCATTAATTTTCATTTAAATACACATTTTAAACTTTTAAAAACAAAATTTGAATCAGTGTTATACACAGCTGATACACAGTATCTTTTGTTAGGTGTAAAACTTGATAAATTTTCAGTAAGTGAACATTTCTGTATAACTAGCACCCTGATCAAAGTTCTCAGAATTCTTTTGTTTCCTTCCTGAGAATTACCTTCCTTAAAGTTAATCACTATCCTGATTTTTAACACTGCAGTTTAAAAAAACTTTAATCTATTCAATGTAACATATGGTTAGAAAACAGGCTTTTGGTATGACAACCAGAGGTTCAAATCCTGGCCAACAGGCATATGACAGTCTTTATGAACTTCAGTTACCCTGTTTAACAGGGCCAATAATATCTTCCACATAAGGGTTCTTGTATAAAATGCAGTCACACTTATAAAACACTTAGCAAGTGCTGACACGTGCCCAGCAGTGAAGCTCGTGCCATCACACTGTGCACAACAGATGACAGTCACTGTTGCTGTTGTCATTATCCCTTTGCATCTACTTTAAATCAGAACTTAATGTGATATTTCCTGGTTTTTCCTCCTGTTTCTCCTTTAATCCACCTGTCTGCCTGCTTTCTATTTTGACATTTCCCTGCACAGTATAACAACAGATGCTACATTATTATCTGAACTCAACCAATTATACTATAGACGAATAAACAACAGTAGCTCATTACCCCATTCACTGTGCAGACAATGTCTACTCCTCAATGCACCCAGTCTCCAGGGCTTTTCCCCAGAATGAAAACAGACCTCAGATATCCCTCACGAGTGATCCAATGTGGAAAACAATGGAGAGATACTAGGTAAGTCAGCAACCTTGGGATCTGAATACCCAAGTTTTACTGGCAAAAAAAGAACAAAAATACATCAGTATCTCAGTTTCAAACTGGCTAAAAGCAAAGGCCTTGTGAAAGTAAATACTGTGGTAAAACAAATGACATAAAGGACAGCTACACTTGAATAGCAGTCATAGTAAACACTATTGTTAAACTTTGGTTTGCTCAACAAATACAGTTTTTTATTTGCATTATTTTAGGTTTGTAACAAAACAAGGAAACCTAGTGTAAGTTGGAAATATGAACTGATCTTGGGCTTTTTGTTTCACTAAAGTCAAATGAGTATTCAAAGCATTCACATCTGAGGGATAAGAAATGAGGACTTTTTGAAGTGAAATTAAGCAGTGAAGATAGATATCAAAAAAAGATTGTTTCTATACAATTATGTTTTTTAAACAGAAAGCGTAGGATACACCTACACCAAACTTTTATACGAATAATTCAAGACTGGCCTAACTTACACCCACACATGCATACATAAATACATGCACATGCACACTCTCTTCTAGTCAGTTATGAGTACACATCAAATAACAATTTATAGCTGGCTGAAGCAGTGTGTGAAATAGGCTAAAGCTAACATTCATTAATTCCATGAACTCTTAAAATGAGCACCTCCTATGTGTCACCTCCCATCTAGATGATGGGAAAATAAGAAGGAACAAAACAGATAAAATATTCTGCTTCCATGAGGCTGACATTTTAATAGGGTGGAGAAAAACAACAAATATACACACAGGAAAATACAATTTGTCACATAATGATGAGTACTGTGGAGAAAAGGGCAGGAAGTATTGGTAAAGGGAGGAAGGGGAACATTAAACACCGTAAACCTCGGTACAAATATAAATACACAGGCCTCAGTGAGTGGAGGCCTAAAGGAGAGAAGGAGTCATATTTAGATCTGAGAGAAGTATTACAGGCAGAAGTCACAGTAAATGCGAAGCCAGAATGATCAGGTGAAGAGGGGTAGGAGCTGGAGTCAGAGAGGGAGTAAAGCAGAGGAGTGATTAGATCGTATGTCTTGAGTAGCCCACTTAAATGATTTTTTTTCCCATTTAAAAAATTAGGTATAATTTATATATAGTAGCTCAGTTGGTAAAGAATCCGCCTGCAATGCAGGAGACCCTGGTTTGATTTCTGGGTCAGGAAGATCCACTGGAGAAGGGATAGGCTACCCACTCCAGTATTCTTGGGCTTCCCTTCACCTGCAATGCGGGAAACCCAGGTTCAATTCCTGGGTTGGCAAGATCCCCTGGAGAAGGGAAAGGCTACTCACTCCAGTATTCTAGCCTGGAGAATTCCATGGACTATATAGGCCATGGGGTCGCAAAGAGTCAGACACGACTGAGTGACTTTCATTTTCCTTTTCCTTGAAGAAAAGCTATGACAAACCTAGACAGCATATTAAAAAGCAAAGACATTACTTTGCTGACAACAGTCCATCTAGTCAAAGCTATGGTTTTTCCAGGAGTCATGCAATGATGGGAGAGTTGGACCATAAAGAACGCTGAGTGGCAAAGAACTGATGCTTTTGAACTGTGGTATTGGAGAAGACTCTTGAGAGTCCCTTGGACTGCAAGGAGATCAAACCAGTCAAACTACTTTCACACACACACATATATAGTAAAACTCATCCTTTTAAATGTATAATTTGATGAGTTTTGATAAATGCATACATTTGTCTAACCATCATCGCCCATCAAGATAAAGAACAATTCTATCATCTACCTCCCAAATCCCCCAATCTCCAGGCAACCTGTTTTCTATCCCTGGTTTTGCCTTTTCCAGAATGTTATATAAATTTGGTTATAAATGTCATACAAATGGCTTCCTTCATTTAATGTAATGCATTTAAGATTCATCCATGTTGTTGAATATATCAGTAGTTCACTCCTACCTATTGCTGATTGATATTCCATTATGTAGATATATTAGTTTCATTACTCTTTCTCCAGTTGAGGGACACTTGTCAGTTTGGGGTGATTACAAACAAAGCCAATATAAACATCTGAGTACAGACTTCTGCATAAAAACACATTTTTCTGTTACTTTCATGTCACTGATATAAATACCTAGGTGTGACTGCTGGGTTATATGGTATGTATATTTTAACTTTATAAGAAAGTGCCAAATTATTTTCCAAAGTGGATGTGCTATCATTAATGATTCCCATCATTTATATATGAGCATTCCAGTTGCTCTTTATCTTTGCTACTACTTGGTATTGTCCTTTTTTTTTTTTCTTCTAAATGCTATTCTATTGATAATTGGTGTGTATCTATTGTGGTATTAATTTGCATTTCCCTAATGACTAATAATGTTGAGCATCTTTTCACATCCTTATTTGCCCTGATGTATATCTTCCTTGGTGAAGTGTCTGTTCAAATATTTGGCCCATTTTTAAACTAAGGGTTTTTTAAAAAAATTATTGAGTTTTGAGAGTTCATTATATATTCTGCATATTAGAAAATATACATTTAGGTTTATGACCCATTTTGAGTTAATTATTGAACATGATGCAAGATATGGATTGGAAGTGTTTTTACTGTTTTGTCCTCAATTTTGTTTTGCATATGGATATCCACTAGTTTGCAGCATCATTTGTTGAAAAGATCATCCTTTCTCCATTGAATTGTTTTGGCACTTTTGTCAAAAATCAACTGACGATCCACACATGTGGATCTATTTCCAGATTCTTTGTTCTGTATAATGGATATATGGGACAATCATTTTGGCAATCCCCACACTGTCTTGATTATACTGTCTTGAACTCTAGTGGTGTATATCCACTGACCTTTTTCTTTCAAAAATGATTTTTGGCTATTCTAGTTCTACTGGCTTTTCATAAAAATTTTAGAATCCATTTGTCAACGTCTAGAAAAACAAAAAAAATCCTGCAAAGATTTTGATTGAAATCACTGTAAATATTTTAGCTTTTATTTTGAGATATGAAGACAGGTGACATGAAATGACATGACAGGCCAATTGTTTTAAGAAGAATGTATCAAAAGACATACAGGAAAGGCAAAATGAAAGCATGGAGTCAAGTTGTGAGGATACTAAAGGAATCCAGGTAACAGAAAA
This sequence comes from Cervus canadensis, assembly GCF_019320065.1. Classification (NCBI taxonomy): domain Eukaryota; kingdom Metazoa; phylum Chordata; class Mammalia; order Artiodactyla; family Cervidae; genus Cervus; species Cervus canadensis. The sequence continues at coordinate 90,874,858 of NC_057387.1, read as the reverse complement.
TGGTTGCTGAGGTGAGGGTAGTGAGGTTAGTGAGAAGCATCTGAGTTCCACATATATTTTGAAGGTAGAGTCAACAGGATTTGCTCATTAAATATGAACATGAAAGAGAGAAGTCAAGAGTAGTTCCAAGGTTTTTGGCTCAAACAACTGGAAACATTTTCCACTTATTATGATAGGGAAGACTGTGGAAGGTAAGATTGGGTGGGGAGAGTAAGATCAGTTGTTCAGTTTAAGACATGTTAAGTTTGTGATGCCTATTAGACATCTAAATGGAGATGATGGGCTGGCAATTATACATTCACGTCTGGAGTTCGAGGAATGGGAGGAGATGGAGATATAAATTTGGGGGCCAAGTGTATAGACAGTACTTAAAATCATGATAATAAATGGGATCATCAAACAAGGGTAATGGACCTTACACAGGTACTGCTGATCTGACCCAATCCTGTAGCCATTCTCTGCTCCTGGCAACCAATCATCCATCTAGAGGGTATTAAAAGCACACTAAAAATACAGCCTCACTGCTGGATAAAGTAAATCAAGGCAAATGATCATATTTCATAAACTAATATTCAGATATATGATTTTTGGGCTGCTTCTGGATATGAAGAACAGGCTGCAGGTAGTAGTTTGGGTACCATGAATATGAAATTTCTAGTTTAATGGTTCACAAGGCTAGCAGCAGAATACTTTAATTGGAACTACCTAAGCAATAAGTCTCTATAATTACAGTAAGGTGTATTTATATATTGGCACGTTCCTTATTTAGTTGTTGCAGAGATTCAATAAGTTAATATCTGTAAAGTGCTCAGCACAGAGTTTAGGAAACATTAACTGCTCAACAGATAGTGACATGCTGATGGCAAAATTGATTATCATTATGGCCCAGTGTAATGGTATTATCTATGTGAAAAGAAGCAACTTACCTAAGATGAAAACACAAACTATAAAAAACAGTTTTAGTTTAATAACCTATTCATGGTACCACCTCCATTCTTCCTATGTAAAGTAATAGGTAAAAAGAATACTGGATCGGAGTTCTGGTTCTGCTTTTGCTAGACAAATGCTAGTTAAGAATTTTAAAATAGGCTTTTTAATCCTGGTACAATCTTATTTTCTTCATCTGTAAGATGGTAATGGTTGTATTGCCCATAATCCATTTTGTAGGATGGTTGAGAAGATTAAATCAGAGAATTGAAGAGAAGTGCCAATGTTTCTAATTCCATATTCTTCTGTTCTCTCATCTAGTGGTCTTTAATACTGCTTAGGATTTTCTACTTGAAGAGGCATAAAGACTGAAAGGAACCAACTCTGGGTAGATAGGCAAAAACACAACGTTAAAATTTTCTGTTTAAGGAAACCAGCAGCAAAAGGGAACAGCTTTGTGTCCATTCTTTCCTACCAAAACTTGGCCTTCTAGCACTTAGCTCTAATGATTAAGACTGTGTTCCAAATTTGCCCATTTACAGTTCTGAGGAAGTCCTATGCCTTTCTCCCTTTTTTCATGATTATCCAGCCCTCACCTTTTGCCATTCCTCCAACCACCTACCTATTCAATCCACCCAAAATACTCTTCTACTTCATCTTTAACCACCAACGTATTATCAGTCCTCCAAAGCTTTCTTCCTCTGTTAAGTCTTCCTCGCTGCCTTCCTAGTCAGAGGTCATCTTCCTCCAAACCTGCTATTCTAATGGTTTTTACAGTGTATATTATGTTTTTCTATAGTTATTTGGTATTCATCTACCCCCCTGTACTAAACAGTGAGTTCCTTGAGGGTACAGGCTGTCTCACACTTGCTATATAGCACCCACAATACCAGACTCATTGATCTGTACACACAAAAACCTTAACAAATATTTGCTGAATACTGACTGACTAAAAGACTTGGAAGTCAACAATAGTAGTTGAAACCTTCTCTACTTACTCCAAACTCAATGGCAAAAAACAATATTCAGGAAAGATTTCTTAAAGGATATGTAGTTCATACATTTCTTTAAAAAAATTTTTTTTTTATTTTTTGGCTGAGCTAGGCCTTTGCTGCTACACAGGCTTTCTCTAGCTGTGGCATGCGGGGGCTAGTCTCTAGTTGCAGTGCACAGGCTTCTTATTGCAGTGGCTTCTCTTGTTGCAGAGAATGGGCAGAGATATTTGTTATGCAGAGATATTTGTTATACACTAGTGTGCTGAAAGGAGAAGGCAATGGCACCCCACTCCAGTACTCTTGCCTGGAAAATCCCATGGACGGAGGAGCCTGGTAGGTTAGAGTCCATGGGGTCGTGGAGAGTCGGACACGACTGAGCAACTTCACTTTCACTTTTCACTTTCATGCACTGGAGAAGGAAATGGCAACCCACTCCAATATTCTTGCCTGGAGAATCCCAGGGATGGGAGCCTGGTTGGCTGCCGTCTGTGGGGTCGCATAGAGTCGGACACGACTGATGTGACTTAGCAGTGTGCTGAAATATGCTAACTGGTGCTCCACAAAAAAAATAGGAACAACTGAGTCTGGATAGCACTGAATTAAATTGAGATAGGTGCTCGTGCTCAGTTGTGTCGGACTCTTTGCGACTCCATGGACTGTAGCCCACCAGGCTTCTCTGTCTACAGGATTTTCCTAGCAAGAATACTGGAGTGGGTTGCTATTTCCTCCTCCTGGGGTTATCTTCCTGATCCAGGGATCGAATCCGTGTTTCCTGAGTCTCCTGCACTGGAGACAGATTCTTTACCCCTGAGCCACCAGGGAAGCCCAAACTAAGATAAGCAGAAGATTAACAGTTTCTCAGTGGTGGGATTTATAAAAGCCATTAATGCAACTCTCTGAGGGAGAGGATAGTTTAGCATTACCTGAAGTTGTTTTTGGGAGTACACCAAATGACAAGTTCAAGTAGTGACTAGCTGCAAAGTATGACTTATCCTTTCTCCCCCTGCGTCCTGTCCTCACACATGTTTATAGCTGAAACACACTTGCACTGAAGTATGCTAAAGGATATTTATGGGGTTTTCTATGAGAGGACAAGCTTTACCAACATTTGGAAAGAGAAAATTTTAGCCAAGGGTAAATACGGTAAATCATCAGAAGAAAGTATATGTATATGCTACCAAGCTCAAGATCCCCTGGAGATGGGAAAAGCTACCCACTCTAGCATTCTGGCCTAGAGAATTCCATGGACTGTATAGTCCATGGGGTCGCAAAGAGTCGGATGTGACTGAGCAACTCTCATTTTCTAGGTCTAAAACAGGCAGTTAATTGTGTACACCTGGCATCTAGCAAATATGTGTTGAAAATATACTATTAGAGAGCGAGCGAGCACATTTATGAAAGAGCACGAAAGTGAAAGTACTAATATTTTAAAACTCTATTTCTTGGGACTTCCCTCGCAGTCCAGTGGCTAAGACTCCACATTTTCAATGCAGGAGTGTGCTTAGTCACTCAGTTGTGTCTGACACTTACGACCCCATGGACTGTTGCCTGCCAGGCTCCTCTGTCCATGGAATTTTCCAGGCAAGAATACTGGAGTGGGTTGCCATTTCCTACTCCAGGGCATTTTCTGGACCCAGGGCTTGGACCCAGGTCTCCCTCTTGGCAGGCAGTTTCTTTACCAGTGTGCTACCTGTGAAGCCCTCAATGCAGGGGGCCTGGGTTCAATCCCTGGTAAGGAAACTAGATCCTGCATGCCACAACTAAAGATGCTGGAATTAAGACCCTTTGCAGTCAAATAAATAAATACTTCTTAAAAACACTGTATTTCTTGAAATAGCCTAAAAGTATAGTGACAAACATATTATCCAAACTTTTATGAAACTCTACACACATGAGTCCTATGATCATACACAATGAAAAATGACCTTGTACTGGAATGGAGCAAGCAAAAGAGCATGAGCTTGGTACACAGTCATAAAGACCTAAGTGAGAATCTCAGTTGTTCCCATTTCTATGTGTGACTTCTCAATGAGCTTCAGTTTTCTCACACGTGAAGAGAAATCTCTAACCTTGTAGCTTGTTTTAATGGTCAATAAGTAAACACAGGTAAAGTAGCTGGCAGAGTACTTGACACACAGAAGATGTTCAACAATTATTTCTACCTTCCATTATTGAGAGTCTTCAGCATGTACAAAGACTAGAGTTTGTCAGGTATAGTATCTTGCACATATGTGATAGGCACTCAATAAGTGTGTGAAAATGAATAAACTCTGATTTCCAAACAGTGAAATTTTACACATTTCTCAAGACCTACCTCAAATATCACCTCTTCTACAGTGTTGTCTGATTTCAAAAGCTGTGAAAGATTTTTACTTTGCCCCTAAACTCGTAAGTATTTTGCTTTTATTTCTCTTATGTTATTTAGCACCCTTTTCCTTGATCTGCTGTTAATTGTAGACATGTTGCATCTTCCTTACAACGTGTAATCTCTTCTTGCAGGCAGGAAATGTCTTTCTGGCCTTTGTTTCTCTTTCAGATGCTAAGCATAATTCTTATTCAAAAATCATCTGTTGATGCTGGAGAGGGTGTAGAGAAAAGGGAACCCTCCTACACTTTTGGTGGGAATGTAAATTGGTGTATTCACTATGGAGAACAGTATGGAGGTTTCTTTAAAAACTAAAAGTAGAGGTACCATATCATCCAGCAATCCTACCCCTGGGCATATATTCAGAAAAGATTAAAAACTCTAGTTTGAAAAGATACATACACCTCAGTGTAAACCCACTGAGGTGTACACAGCAGCACTGTTTACAATAGCCAAGACATGGAAGCAACCTAAGTGTCCATCAACAGATCAATGGATAAAGAAGATGTGCTACCTATACACAATGGAATATTACTCAGCCATAAAAAAGACCCAGAGGAATCGGGTGGAGAGGGAGGTGGGAGGGGGGATCGGGATTGGGAATACATGTAAATCCATGGCTGATTCATATCAATGTATGACAAAACCCACTGGAAAAAAATAATAATAATAAAAAAAATAAAAAAAATAAAAAAAAAAAAGAATGAAATATTGCCATATGTGGCAACATGGATGGACCAAGAGATTATCATACTAAGTGAAGTAAGTCAGACTAAGAAAGACCAATATTATGGTTACCAAAAAGGAAAGAAGGGGAAAGGGATAAAATAGGAGTATGGGATTCACACACTACTATATAAAAAATAAACAAAAATAATTTATTGTATATGATAGGGAACTATATTCAAAACCTTGTAATTATCTATAATGGAACAGAATTTGAAAAAAAAATGTGTGTGTGTGTATGTGTATCTGAATCATTTCTCTGTATACCTGAAACTAAGACTATGTTGTAAAATCAACTATATATCAATTTTTAAAAATCTGCTGAATAAGTTATGAGGCAGCATCCTCTGACAAAGAATGAAGACTAATGGAGTTTTCCTCAGCCCAAGTTAGGGCCCTCCAGGCTTTTCCATCATTTGCTTCCTCTTTTTATAAATGAATTTGGCCATTAACTTCATGTCTAGCAAAAAGTTCTAAAAGTCCTTTTCTGTGAGCCATCCAAGGAAGTCATTTGATACCACTTCCTTTTTTTCCCCATTGCACTTCAGGTAAATCGCTAGAATAACTTTTACAAATATTATATAATTTTATAAGACTATGAATTCCTGGAGGGGAGGACCCATATCTTTATCCCTATTCCCAAAGATTTCAGACACATACTAAGTAGCCAAAAAATATTTGCAAAATGAGTGAATGAAAAATTCTCTATGTTATCACAGACATGACATGAACTCAAAGGGGAAAAAAAAAATCAGCCAAGCTAAATGGACTTCTCATAATTAGGGGCCCAGTGCAAGATGTTGCAGGAATAACTCTGTTTCTTTGGGTGATTATAGTGAAGCCTGGGAAAAGGGGAGAAAATACAGTCTTTGTGGGGTGAGACAATATTTAGGAAGGATGGGAGTATCTGTCAGGCAAGAAACGGAGAGGAATTGAGAAGAATAGAAAACCATGAATCTAGTACAAGGTAAGTTTTCTAAGAGTTCAACAACATAACAGATCAGAAATGATTCTTCTTAAAAAAAGGTTAGTTTTCCATACTAAAATGAGTCTGGGAAAAGTGGAAAGAATTAAGTTATAAGAAATATTAACATCCTTAGTATCAAATGCAATGGAAATAGATGCAGCATTTTAACAACTTTTCTAAAAATTATGTCTTACCTCACGTTCTTCTTCTTGTTCTTTTCGAATCTGTTCCAAACGAAATTGTTCTGCCATCTCTCTCTCATGAGCTTCCCTCTGTTGATAAAAGAGAATGAAATTCAACACTCAATAAACACTGATCTACTTAAAAAAAGAAAAAATCCATTCTCAGCATGGCCCAGAGGTACACTGTAGTAATGAAAATGTTTCTCTCTGGAACAAAATGGAAATTAAAGCAACAACAAAGCATACGTCTCTGTTCATGTTTAGGTTCCTACTAAACCTATCTTTAGGGGCCCTGGGTAGTGCAACATTCAAGATCCTTTAGAGCCTTTCTCTGGTCATCCTTTCTGCTACCTCAGTTCAGTTCAGTTCAATCAGTCGTGTCCGACTCTTTGCCACCCCACAGACTGCAGCATGCCAGGCTTCCCTGTCCATCACCAAGTCCTGGAGCTTGCTCAAACTCATGTCCATCAAATCGGTGATGCCATCCAATCATCTCTTTCTCCCTTCAATCTTTCCCAGCATCAGGAACTTTTCAAATGAGTCAGTTCTTTGCATCAGGTGGCCAAAGTATTGGACCTTCAGCATTAGTCCTTCCAATGAATATTTAGGACTGATTTCCTTTAGGATTGACTGGTTTGATCGCCTTGCAGTTCAAAGGACTCTCAATAGTCTCCAACACCACAGTTCAAAAGTATCAGTTCTACGGCACTCAGCTTTCCTTATGGTCCAACTTTTACATCCAGACATGACTACTGGAAAAACCATAGCTTTGACTAGACAGACCTTTGTTGGCAGAGTAATGTCTCTGTTTTTTAATATGCTGTCTAGGTTTGTCACAGCTTTTCTTCTAAGGAGCAAGTGTCTTTTAATTTCATAGCTGCAGTCACCAACCTCTCCTGTACCCAAATATCAAACCAGCCTCTGTCATGAACCCCTGCTTTCTGCCCTTCCTGCTAGCATATATTACTTCCTCTCTTATCTCTTTCTCTGTCTGGTTGGAATAAACAGCCTTTTCTATGAAACCCTTCCAAGTACATTCCCACTTCTTGGCTGTCCATAAAAGTTTTCCACTGGAAATTCTGTTCATTGAACTCTGACAGAACTCAGGGCTTCCCTTTTGACATTTAGGATCCTTGCCCAAGTGTTCCAGCTATCTGTGCTCTTGAGTTAGTCTACTCTCCACCACAATGACCCTTCTTTTGAGGGTAAGAAACTATGGCTTATTCATTTTCCTCTTGTGGAAGTGTATGCTCAAAAGCACTAAATAAGCCAGTGGTTCTTAACCCTGACTGCACATTAAAATCACCTGAAGAGTTTTAAAAACATTGCTAAATTTTACCATAGGCTGATTAAAGAACAAATGAAGTACATACTAGGCCCATTTGTGTCTTCATTTCTCATGATTCTTGAAAAAGCTGTATCTTGTCAAAATGAACCATGCTTTAAGAACCAGAGGCAGAATTACATTCTTTCTGTTAACTGAATCCAGCTTTCTCCAAGGCAAAGCCACCTCTCATGGATCAAGACGATTAAAGGACTGGAACTTAAATAATCAAAGACTATTTAGGATTGATGTCTTTATCCCAGAAGTCCCTTGACCAAACCTACCTTTGCTCTGTCAGCCTCAAGTGAAAGGCGATAGGCCTCATCTTGTTCTCTCTTCACATTTTCTCTGGCTTCTCGTTCATCCTTATTAAGAAAGGAAAATATTCAATGCATTTTACCACATCACTGTTTTTTAAAGAAAAAAACAATAATCCCTTGTCTTATCCCTGTATAAATTTATTATAATTAACAAGGGACTTATAAAGTGTACAGCATAAACAAGTAATAAGGTGCATAGCACAGTATACAGTGAAAATAAAAAGTTTGAAGCCGAGTGCCAGCACTTACAAATTGTGTGACCTTGGGTAAGTTATTTAAGTTCTCTAGGTCTCAGTTTTCTCAACTATAAAAATGAAATAACACTTGTCTCATAGGGTTGTTGTGAGAATTCAATACCATATTCTATGAACTACTAATATCTAGAAAAGTACCTGATATTTAGTTCATTTTCAGTGATTCGTTCCTGTCTCTTTTTCTCCTGATTTTTCTAAGATAAACTTGGAGACTGTCAGAACTGGGCCTAAGGGCTGGCAGACACAAAAAGACTAGGAAGCAATCCCCTGGTCAGCACAGAAAGAGGCTGAAATCTCACCGCTAAAGCTTGGTCGCGCTGTGTTGTGCTCAGTTGCTCAGTTGTGTCTGACTCTGTGATCCCCTGAACTGCAGCCTCCCAGGCTCCTCTGTCCATGGAATTCTCCAGGCAAGAATAATGGAGTGGGTTGTCATGCTCTCCTCCAGGGATATTCCTGACCCAGGGATCGAACCCAGCTCTTCTGCATTGCAAGTGGATTCTTTACCATCTGAGCCATCAGGGAAAGTATTTCCCCATAACATTCACACTCATGAAGTGTACATATTGTAATGTAGAAGTTATTTGAATTGAAGATCTTTTAGAATATTTTTAATGTCAGAAGTGATTATGCCGTCTGCCTACATTTAAACTGTGATGTTATATGAAATTAAGTTAATTCAACTACCAGAATTTATTTGTTAAATTCTGGAGTATAGCCAATATATCAATGTCCTGTGCTGTGCTTAGTCGCTCAGTCGTGCCTAGCTCTTTGCGACCCCATGGACCGCAGTCCACCAGGCTCCCCTGTCCTTGGGGATTCTCCAAGCAAGAATACTGGAGTGGGTTGCCATGCCCTCCTCCAGGGGATCTTCCCAACTCAGGTCAAACCCAGGTCTCCCGCATTGCACAGGTAGATTCTTCACCGACTGAGCCACCAGGGACATATATATCAATACATGTACTTAAATTTAATAAATACCCACATTGGTTGACATTAGAATATAGCTTCCTTTTATGGTTATTTTGCAGGATAGGTTGAATCATATAAAGTCATCAATATTTGCTGGCTTTTGACCCATAAAAATGGACATTTCATACGGTTTAACTTAATTCTTCTTTTTGTCTCCTCAATTCAATATATGTTTACTCAGGCTGCGTATATGCTCAGCACTGTCTTAGGTGCACCCTCTGATATCTACTCAAGGTTGGCCTTCTCCCTGAAGTCTCATACGCCTTTTGGTCTCAATGATCCCATTAACTCTACAATCTCTGATATGAATAGTAACATTTAACTGATTCCTAGTCTTTCAAATAAAAAATTATAAAGAATAAGATGTTGCTGTCCTGAAGTTAATTGCAATACTATCTAGATGAAGAAGTATGCCAGGGAAATTTAATGTTACAATAAAATATCAGGAACAATGTTTAACCTGAGAGATCACTTAGATTGCAAAGTAGTCAGGATAATTTACAAGCCATGTAATATTACCCATGAATAAAACTAGGTTTTAAAAACTTCTACTTGGAGACTTAGTACTTAGCTATTAGTATTTTCATTTTAAAGAAATAGAAGCATATTCCTTTAAAGATATCTTCATTGATTCCAATGGGTATTTTCCACTTTGGTCTACATACTACAGTTTTACTATGACCAGGTACAATCAGCCTGATAGGACTTATTTTGTATATTTCTGTTTATATTTACAATTGCCTAATTCATTACTCTGTAAGCACCTCCCTCCCCCAGTATACAAGTGGACACTTGTATAGCTGTGGACACTTAATAGCTCTTTTGGCCATGGCTGATCTATACTTGATGTATAATATCTTTTTACCGAGAAAGGTAATGAGATTAGTAGACCTGTGTTCAAGTTCCAGCCATGCTATTAGCAAGCTGTGTATTCTTGGGTAAACAGTGTCTCCCTTTTCAGTCATTTATTAAGTTGAAGAATCGAATTTTTAAAGATTCTGTGCCTTTCTGAACAAGTCCACCTTTCCAAATTTAGATATCTCTAATATTATCAACAACCTATGGGAGTTCTTTTAATATTTCAAATAGAGAAATATTTAAGATGCTTAAAATTTTAACTGTAACATACTTTTTGATCCCATCCGCAAATTAGTTTAGATCTCTCTCGTAACACCCTGTACTTTCCCTTTAAAAACATTTATCACAATTGTACTGTCATATGATTGTTTATTTAATGTGAGAGTCCCCCATGACAACTGTAAGCACCATAAAGGTAGGGACCTTGTCCATATTACATACCTTTATATTACAAGTGTTTTGCACAATGCCTAACTTTTGGGAGGCATTTAACAAGCATCTGTTGCATAAATGAACTGCCTTTCCAGGCATAAAACATGTATTGTCTACCATAAAAATTAGGGAGGAAAATGATACAGCTCATTCACAAAGCAGCTCCATCTGAGTCAATGAAATTGACTAGCTGGGCAGAAATGACCTGTTATGACACTATGTATACACCATAAAGGGATCTTCTAAAAGCTCTCTGAGCACAAATACAGTCTATAATAGAAGTATTCTAGGTGAACAGCTCTGTTTTAAAACAGACTGTTGCAGATATGAAAGGTCATTAAATACAGGGATTTGTGGCATAAAATGTGGCACCTGTTGTGACAGGACTTCCTAAACCAGCTAACTTTCTTCCTTCCCCCTCCCCTCTTCTCCCTTCTATTTCTCTGCCCTTCTTTCTTTCTTACAAATATTTACTAAGCACCAATTTTACTTTAGGCATCACACTAGCAGTGTAAAGCAGGAATACAGAATACAGAAGCAGGACATAGTTTAATAGAGGAAGACAGATAATTATACATGGACCACCTTCATCATTATTTTAGGCATCTACTGATTTACTGTGACAAGTGCAGTGTTTAAGTTTTGCATTATTTTCCTTTTGTTTCTTAAATAACATCACTCTTACCACCTGGAAAACTTCTTGTTCCATTGGCTCTACCCCTCAAAATCCCAACAGCTTTTCATATATTTTTAGAAATATGAGACCAGTATACAGATAAAGAAACTGAAATCACATAAGGGTAAATAATTTACACAAGACCATTAAATTAGTGGCAAAACTTAGATTTGAATCCAGATCAGCAATATTTTCCTCTCTTCTCCTCTGGTAATTCAATGTTCCTTTCCTTACTCACAACGTCCTGAGTATCAGACAGGGAGACAGAAGGACTGGCTCAGGCGTGTGGCTCAGGGTCAATTTTCCTAAATTCCATCATGGTCACAGCTTCTTGCATGTTTGGTAGTTGCTTGTGAATGACTATCATCCATTTTTTTTCTGTCTTGTAGATTTTATACTTGCCTCTCCAACTGTCCTACTCACAGTCATTTACAATTTGGGGATATAGAGAATGTTGCTTAGCCTTTCCCCCCATTATCCTATGTTGCTGCTGTTGTTCAGTTGCTAAGCTGTGTCCAACTCTTTGCAACCCCATGGACTAGAGCCTGCCAGGCTCCTCTCTCCACAGGGTTTTTTCAGGCAAGAATACTAGAGTGGGTTGCCATTTCCTTCTCCAGGGAATCTTCCCAGATCAGAGATTGAACCCACATCTTTTGCATTGGCAAGGAGATTCTTTACCACTGAACCACCTGGGAAGCCCATATTACGATCAAACTTTTATTTCAGGTACTGTGGTTAACAGTTCATGTATACATTTGTTTTCATAAACTGTGCTTCTTGGAACTTCTGTGTCCTACAAATACTGTCCTTGCAGAGGTTCCTCTTGCTACATCTCAGGGGATGCATCAGACAAAGTGATTAGAAATACACTGTTGATTAGGTGGAGGTAGAACAGCTGGAAGATCCGGTTTAGGAACAGGTTTCAGGTGCTGCCTGATCTATGACTTGGGCTACTTAATATAAAAATACTTCCTGTTATAGGAAAATGAGAAGCTGGATTGCTCAGAACTAAGCAATAACCTCTACTGGAGCCTTTCACCTGTAGCATACTTGTCACTGCTCTCATGCTGCTTCGTGGCACACTCATCTGTATATCTGTCTCAATACTCCCTACTTGAGCTGTAAACTCCCTAAGGGAAAGGACTCTATATATTCTATAGCATCTAGGCTACTATCTTATACATAGCAAGCATTTGATACATATTTGGTAGATGAATGAGTGGAATTATCAGTGCTCATCAGTTTTACATCTGAAGTTCTTGAACTTCTAAGTATTCTTTAGACTAGTGATTTTTTTTTACATAAGCATTTTTTTTCTGAGTAGTACAATCACTTGCAAAGAAGTGCTAGAATTCAAATTCAAACCCAGTCTTCTTCTGAAAGCCTATGCCTTTTTCCCACTGTGGCTCTCTGAGTTGCTCAGCAGACTTTTATATCTCTGAAACAGTCACCACTGAATTAGATGTCTCTACAACTCATCAAAAATAATGAACATATGTTATGAGCTATCAAATGGTTCTTAGATGAGGAAATGAACCAGACATGGAATTTAAGTGCAACTTGTTACTCTTCCTTGTTTAAAGTTAGCAATCATCAGTTAATTCTCAAGGACTAATGCGAAATTTCACATTACCAAATTGAAGCAAGCTATAGTGATTAGGCTAGTTTCAAATAATAACCAAGTGTATACACAAATACCGACATACATATATACATATGGTATTTATTTGTTCCCCTGAAAGCCCAGGTTAAAATGTACCTTAATAAGAAGGCCTTTGAAAACAAGGAAATGATGCTGGTCTGTCCCTAAGGAGATATGGACCAAGATAATGTGAAATTCTTTCAATATAAATACTTAGAAATAGTAGATAAAATATAGCAAAAATGTTAAAAAATATTACTTAGCATGTGATAAAGAAAAGACAAAGGAGAATTCCTAAGTACCAGAAATAAAGAGGAAATTATATATCAGCACTGTAAACAGTGAGGTAATACGGAACCTGACAGGTAGATTATCCATCTTGGTAATCTAGAGGCCCAGTTGGAACCAGAAGATTTTATCTTGCACTCAAGCAAGGTAGCAAGTTGGAAAAGTTATCTATGGGATAACTTTTGGTAATCTAACAAAAGTGTAATTGGAGGGTGGAAACAGGTGCAGGGAATAGGGAAAGAAAAATTATTTTAAGAAATGATGGCCAAAATTTTTTTGAATTTGATAACTATAAAGCCACAGATCCAAGAATATAAATGAACATGAGACAAAATAAAAATGATGAAAGCTACACAAAGGCACATGATAACCAAATTGCATAAAATTAATATTAAAACGAAAATTCTTAAAATCTATCTTAGAAAAAACATAATATGTATAGGAAAAAAAATAAAGATGAGATCAGACTTTTTATCCAAAACAGTGCAAATGAGAAGACAGTGAAGCAATATCTTTAAAGCACTGAAAGAAAACAACAACAAAACTTGTTAACTTAGAATTCTATACCCAGTAAAAGTATCTGAAAAATTGAAGATGAAATAAAGGCTTTTTCAAATATATACAGAAGCTGAATTAACTACTATCATATGTACTACAATAAAAGTTAAAGGAAGTCCTTTAAGGAGAAGGAAAATAAGCCCAGTCAGAAATCTGGATCTACCCAAAGGAATGAGGAGAACTGAAAATGAGCATTTCATGCATAACTTAATAGATATTTTCCCCTTACTATTTAAATCTCTATAAGGAACAATCGAGTGTATCTCAACAGCAGTTGTTACAGAAATAAAAAATCCATTCTAAATTCACAAGAAAACTCAGAGGCTCTAAATAGTAAAAAAAAAAAAAAAAAGAAAGAAAGAAAGAACAGAAAAAGGAGAACAATTTTGACAACTCACATTTTTAAAACTTACTACAAAGTTAAAGTAACCAAAACCTTCTGGTCTAAACCAATGCAATAGAACAGAGAGCCCAGGAATAAACTCTCATATAGGGATGCCAAAACCATTCAATGGAGACAGGTGAGTTTTTTCAACAAATGGTTCTGGGGAAACTGGATTTCCATATGGAAAGAATGAGATTGTGACAAAATTCAACACTCATTTATGATTAAAACTCTCCAGAAAGCAGGAATAGAAGGAACATACCTCAACATAATAAAAGCTATATATGACAAACCCACAGCAAGCATCACCCTCAATGGTGAAAAATTGAAAGCATTTCCCCTAAAATCAGGAACAAGACAAGGGTGCCCACTCTCACCACTACTCTTCAACATAGTTTTGGAAGTGTTGGCCACAGCAATCAGAGCAGAAAAAGAAAGTAAAAGGAATCCAGATAGGAAAAGAAGAAGTGAAACTCTCACTGTTTGCAGTGACATGATCCTCTATATAGAAAACCCTAAAGACTCTTCCAGAAAATTACTAGAGCTAATCAATGAATATAGTAAAGTTGCAGGATATAAAATTAACACAGAGAAATCCCTTGCATTCCTATATACTAACAATGAAAAAACAGAAAGAGAAATTAAGGAAACAATACCATTCACCATTTCAACAAAAAGAATAAAATACTTAGGAGTATATCTACCTAAAGAAACAAAAGACCTATACATAGAAAACTATAAACATGATGAAAGAAATCAAAGAGGACACACTGATGAAAGAAATCAAAGAGGACACAACAGATGGAGAAATAAACCGTGTTCACGGATTGGAAGAATCAATATTGTCAAAATGGCTATACTACCCAAAGCAATCTATAGATTCAATGCAATCCCTATCAAGCTACCAACGGTATTTGTCACAGAACTAGACCAAAGAATTTCACAATTTGTATGGAAATACAAAAAACCTCGAATAGCCAAAGTAATCTTGAGAAAGAAGAATGGAACTGGAGGAATCAACCTGCCTGACTTCAGACTCTACTACAAAGCCACAGTCATCAAGACAGTAATGGTACTGGCACAAAGACAGAAATATAGAGCAATGGAACAGAATAGAAAGCCCAGAGATAAA